>NC_071671.1:51476818-51798181 GCF_028554725.1 Zeugodacus cucurbitae
TCACTTAATCAACGACCCTTGCCTTATATTATTATTATTACTATTATTATTATTGAGTTATATAATAGTTATAATTAAGCGTTCATATCAAAATGTGTAATTTTATTTCGACGCGACAACTTGCGGTGGATACACTTTGACGACTGTTGAATTACATTTGTACAAATAAATACGAAAGCGCACACGCACACACACTCAAACACGCATATTTGTATTTTGAGTATCCGCTTTCCTTTGCTTTTGCTGCTTATTGTTGCTTGTTGTTGATAAATATATCCCTTTGCATTTGTGATTTATTATACATATTTGCTTGTGCCTTTCCTATAATTTTCTCCTAATTTGGCGTTCACACTTCCCTCCTCTGCCGCTCTGTTGGAAATTACAGTCATCGGACGCATTGTTGATTTGCTGTTTGGTTTTTCGTGATGCACGGCGTATGAGTGACCTGCAATTTGAAGCGCACATTTGTAAAGGGTGATTTTTTAAGAGCTTGATAACTTTTTTAAAAAAAAAAACGCATAAAATTAGGTGGTCCATTCGGAAAGTCCAATTTTGGGCAACTTTTTCGAGCATTTCGGCCGGAATAGCCCGAATTTCTTCGGAAATGTTGTCTTCCAAAGCTGGAATAGTTGCTGGCTTATTTCTGTAGACTTTAGACTTGACGTAGCCCCACAAAAAATAGTCTAAAGGCGTTAAATCGCATGATCTTGGTGGCCAACTTACGGGTCCATTTCTTGAGATGAATTGTTCTCCGAAGTTTTCCCTCAAAATGGCCATAGAATCGCGAGCTGTGTGGCATGTAGCGCCATCTTGTTGAAACCACATGTCAACCAAGTTCAGTTCTTCCATTTTTGGCAACAAAAAGTTTGTTAGCATCGAACGATAGCGATCGCCATTCACCGTAACGTTGCGTCCAACAGCATCTTTGAAAAAATACGGTCCAATGATTCCACCAGCGTACAAACCACACCAAACAGTGCATTTTTCGGGATGCATGGGCAGTTCTTGAACGGCTTCTGGTTGCTCTTCACCCCAAATGCGGCAATTTTGCTTATTTACGTAGCCATTCAACCAGAAATGAGCCTCATCGCTGAACAAAATTTGTCGATAAACACATTTCGAACCGAACACTGATTTTGGTAATAAAATTCAATGATTTGCAAGCGTTGCTCGTTAGTAAGTCTATTCATGATGAAATGTCAAAGCATACTGAGCATCTTTCTCTTTGACACCATGTCTGAAATCCCACGTGATCTGTCAAATACTAATGCATGAAAATCCTAACCTCAAAAAAATCACCCGTTATAAGACATTCATTTGCACAAAATAAACATACACAGATGAATAATAATATCCATACTAACCTAGATCTGGGCTTCAATTTGTCATCGCCCCTGTTAGCGGCTGGATCAACTGCTTCGACTAAACTGGACTTTTATCACCGGAAACGGATGGACTGGCGTTGCGATTCTTGTCTATGGGAGAAAATATTTTTATGTTAACTTTATTCGCATACTGTATACTCATATAAAGTATATAATGACAATCCAAAAATAGCAATTATTGATAGTGGAAGCCATTAGAATGTTAAAAGAGGAAAGCTGCTGAGGTTCATGTGGACTCTGGTTTAGTTAAATATATTGAGGAAAGTTTGTTGGCACAAAATACAAGAAGCATCCAACAACTTCACACATACTTAGGAACGCAGAGGTTCTAGCACATATATTAGTTGTGAATTATAGGTTTTCAAGAATTTTTTATTTTTTCTCTTGGAAAACTATATTTACCAGTAGGCTTCGGTTTTCTGTAGGAATTGGCACGTTGAAGGACACTCAATAGTATACTTTACTACCTGTACCAAGATTCTATTTTGGCCATATTCCAGTGACATTTGTTGGACCCAGGCCTTTTCGTACACTTTGTCGATCTAAAATAATGTATTAAAACATAATATTTTTATTTTCATTAAGTTTTTTTTGAAGTGTTTTACAATTGTTTCATTTGCATGTTATTGGATTTTTACATTAATTTCTAAGTTCGCATGGGTTTTATGAAAGGGACGATTTTTTTTAAGTTGATAGGTGATTGCCTCATTTCGTAGATGAGTACCGAAGATGAAAAATATTTTGTAATTAAAGTGAAACTTTAATATCTGCAATGCTACATATTTGCTCCTATAACTCTATAACCCACATCGGATTAGTCAAAAACGTCTTTGAAATGTATTTTGCTCCAACCCACACCAAGCGAACATGCGTTTTTGTCTCGTCTTGTTCGATGTGGGTTGTCACATATGAAGCTATGTCATATCAGACACGAAAAGACGTCTTGACTAATCTGGTGTCAGTCGTGCATTTGTTTTGAATTTAAAACAAATTTTAACTGAAACAGAAGGGAAGAAAATAATTCACAAAAAATACGTGAATCCATTAAAATAATGCTTCTAAAATGCATTTTAGTCCTAAATCCATTTGACAAATTCATGGTGCATTTAAACTGCTATTTATCTCAGCAAAATCCATTGGCATCAAAAAGAAATTGCATTTCCAAATTGTCTGAATGATTAACGAAGCAAAGCAACTATTATACTTATTTGTAAAAACCCAGTGATGCAGACAAAATCGGGGTAACCATAAACCCACATATACATAGAAAGCCATATTGTCTAATGTGTGTGAGAAATGCAATTATGTGTGGCAGACTGTCTAAAAATAGTAACAAAATAAGTTCGTTCGTTTGTCAATTACTTGTGTATGACTGCATACACACACACCAAGGAACACCCAAATGCATACATTATGGCAAGACCATAAGCAAACCACACCAACAATACTAACAGTGGAAAAATAAAATCTGAAAACGACAATTGAGGTCATGGAAAAATAGGAAGAGGAGTAATAGACGAAGTTTTAAACGAAAGCAAACGATGCAATACAGCAATCGGCCGAGGTGTAAAGTGCGGCGTGTGAGTGCATAAGTGTGCCAGGATGAGCTGACATGGCTGGAAGGGCAGATGTGAGTCTGCACTGAATACCAATGAGTTCGAAGTTCAAGTATGTTTGCTTTCCCCATACTGTTATGTCTGCACTCTTGCAGTTGCATGCATTTTTATTACGCACTAGTGTATGTGTGCTTCAGTTGTTTTATTAAAATTGTTGCCACTTAGAAATGCGAGCAATTATTTTGTTGATATTTATAATTATTAAACATTTTATATGAAAATATTTATCTACAGATGTACATATATACACCTGCATTTCTGCTTAAATATATATATAAAAGAGCAACCATTTTGCGAAAATCCAAACATTTGTTTTCACACGGCAAGCTTTCAATTTTTTGCTGTTATTTAATTCGAATGACATGGCAGTACGAATAAGTTAACCCGAAACCGAATTTCACAGAATTGATAAACTTTTCGCTTCAATTGACAAATAAATGAAAATATTTCGAGTTTATAAACTCATAGTTTGAGCAATCATTGTGCAATTTCGTATGGTTTTTGGCATTTTAATGCATTGCAATTAGTACGTGCCCTGTAGGAAAAGTTTTACAAAAAAAGAGTTGAATCTATCGAGAATAATTTGTCATCATTAAAACTTAATATTAACCGGTCTCATGATCTTCTGATTTCTGGTAGCCAACTAGTACTAGTATCCGGGAGAATCAAGGCAATTAGCCAGCCATTTGTGTTTAGAAATCGAAAATAAGAGTATACAGGTTCTCTAGATTAGGTATGTTTTAGGTCTCTCAATTTAGATATTATTGTTATACATTGCCAGCTCTTTCTAGTATTAGTGAAAACCCGCTAGGCGGCGCCGCCATTAATTAATTTATTGAAGCCGTATTTATGAACCACTTTTAACCAAATTCGAATTTAATGATAATGAAATCCCAAAACACTTCGCTTTCGTGTCGAAAATGATAACCTGACAACACTGTGTACAAGCTTCAACGTTTTTCCTACAGCGTATGTAAATTGTACCATATTTACATATAAAGAGCTTATATATGCATTGTTAGTAATTTTTGAAGCACAATTATTGAAAATATTTTTCATTTCAATCATTACGAATTTCGATGGAATGTATTTGTACCGAAGTTTTGTGTTGTGAAACCGCATTTTTTCGATGAAATCGCCAAAGCATTAATTTCAACAAGTTGGACAAATTAGTGGAATTCAACGGAATGTGGACGCCGCATGTGGAAATTGGACCAGTTGTAATAATCGTGGATGCGCACATACTCCTATATAAATACATACATACATGTATACATATGAGTAAGTTTTTCATTTGCAAATTTTTATTGATACTACATGCCCAACACATAAAAAATAAGCCAAATCGCTTCACAACCACGCCTACTTGCTAAAGGGTGATTTTTTAAGAGCTTGATAACTTTTTAAAAAAAAAAAACGCATAAAATTTGCAAAATCTCATCGGTTCTTTATTTGAAACGTTAGATTGGTTCATGACATTTACTTTTTGAAGATAATTTCATTTAAATGTTGACCGCGGCTGCGTCTTAGGTGGTCCATTCGGAAAGTCCAATTTTGGGCAACTTTTTCGAGCATTTCGGCCGGAATAGCCCGAATTTCTTCGGAAATGTTGTCTTCCAAAGCTGGAATAGTTGCTGGCTTATTTCTGTAGACTTTAGACTTGACGTAGCCCCACAAAAAATAGTCTAAAGGCGTTAAATCGCATGATCTTGGTGGCCAACTTACGGGTCCATTTCTTGAGATGAATTGTTCTCCGAAGTTTTCCCTCAAAATGGCCATAGAATCGCGAGCTGTGTGGCATGTAGCGCCATCTTGTTGAAACCACATGTCAACCAAGTTCAGTTCTTCCATTTTTGGCAACAAAAAGTTTGTTAGCATCGAACGATAGCGATCGCCATTCACCGTAACGTTGCGTCCAACAGCATCTTTGAAAAAATACGGTCCAATGATTCCACCAGCGTACAAACCACACCAAACAGTGCATTTTTCGGGATGCATGGGCAGTTCTTGAACGGCTTCTGGTTGCTCTTCACCCCAAATGCGGCAATTTTGCTTATTTACGTAGCCATTCAACCAGAAATGAGCCTCATCGCTGAACAAAATTTGTCGATAAAAAAGCGGATTTTCTGCCAACTTTTCTAGGGCCCATTCACTGAAAATTCGACGTTGTGGCAGATCGTTCGGCTTCAGTTCTTGCACGAGCTGTATTTTATACGGTTTTACACCAAGATCTTTGCGTAAAATCTTCCATGTGGTCGAATAACACAAACCCAATTGCTGCGAACGGCGACGAATCGACATTTCACGGTCTTCAGCCACACTCTCAGAAACAGACGCAATATTCTCTTCTGTACGCACTGTACGCATTCGTGTGGTTGGTTTAATGTCCAATAAAGTAAACTGAGTGCGAAACTTGGTCACAATCGCATTAATTGTTTGCTCACTTGGTCGATTATGTAGACCATAAATCGGACGTAAAGCGCGAAACACATTTCGAACCGAACACTGATTTTGGTAATAAAATTCAATGATTTGCAAGCGTTGCTCGTTAGTAAGTCTATTCATGATGAAATGTCAAAGCATACTGAGCATCTTTCTCTTTGACACCATGTCTGAAATCCCACGTGATCTGTCAAATACTAATGCATGAAAATCCTAACCTCAAAAAAATCACCCGTTATATACCAGAACTTTGAAGACAATCTGAATCGTTTACATTACAATATATAAAGTGAGCACTAGTGAAGATATCGGTGCAGAACTTTGCCCAAATACTATGTTTATAGTGTGGCAGCCCTATTCTAAAATTCGCCGAAATCGGACCATAGGCTTTTAAGGCCCCATATATCGAACACGAGAATCTCGGTGCTTCTAATCTAATATTATGGTTTCCAACTTTCAATGGACTTTATACAATATATATGACGAATATGTGGGTCAAATTGTGTATTACATAATATAAATAAAGTCAAATAAATAAATTGCGAGAGTATAAAATGTTCGGTTACACCCGAACTTAGCCCTTCCTTACATGTTTTCATTTCAATTATTACGAATTTCGATGGAATGCATTTAAAGCGAAGTTTTGTGTTGCGAAACCGCAGGTTTTCGGTGAATTTGCCAAAGCATTAATTCCAACATGTTGGACAAATTAGTGGAATTCAACGGAGTGTGGACGCCGCATGTGGAAATTGGACCAGTTGTAATAATCGTGGAGGTGCACATACTCATATACAAATACATACATATTTATCCATATCCATATGAGTGAGCTCTTCATATAGACAAGTTATTACAATTTTTTATTGATTCTACATGCCCAACAGAGAAGCATTCAATTTGTGCGCTCTGAAAAGTGTCAAACAAAACCGCTAATTTTCGCACTGTTACAAGAATGTTTTATGGAGCAAACTCCAGCCGCAGCCGCAGGAACTTGCAACAGTTGCCCGAAAACTTATTTTTTCCCCGAGTTGATTTGAGTCTGTATAAAAGTTGGAGGGGTGCAAATTGGCAATTTATGAGCAATATGTTCGTATTGAAATTCGTAAGCGCATGGATGAGTGAACATTTATGTCCTACTCTTTGATAATTATTTCCGCCCCTAACATTTTTTTGCTGCTTAATTTTCTCGACTCCCTTTAAAGTTAGAAAAAAAGACTTCTCCTTCCTTTAGAAATACAATTTAAATTTAATTTAATGCTATTTTTGTATCTCACCAAAAATAGATTTATTTCATTTCAATGAACCCATTGAATTCGCGGTATGGTTTGAAGTAGTGCGTGCTTGTGTCTAAGACGGGATACAAGAGAAATCTGAAATTGTTTATATGCTAATTATGTTTTCATTCTTATCCAAATAGAGACTTAGTACACGACTGAAAGAGGGACATAGACACTTATTCGACCGCTCTGGTAAGTTGACACACCAAAAAGTCAAAAAATTAAAAAAGAAAAATTTTCCTAAAAAATATTTAAAATAATTTTTTCCAATTAGAAAATATATGAAACTCTTAATTTTTCGAAAATTTGTAAATTTAAGAATTTAACACCCACATGCACGTCACATTCTATGGAGTGTATCCCATTTAACATTTTATCTGTTCTTTTGAGTACCGCTTTCACTTTTCAATTTGCCGGGAAAATTTATGGTGTTTTTTAGCCACATCTTGATATCACTTGACTGACTGATTGATTGAAATCTAGCGATGCATGTGACAAATTTTCTGGAGGATTTATTTTAATAAATATATACATATACACACATACACGTTTAAACGAGGTGGGTATGTGTGTTTGTAGCGAAAAAGTCTATGCTTGCAGACACGTGCCGTAAGCGGCGCCCACAATATTTAAACACTTTCAACAAAGCGAACACAAACACATTCAACCCTATGCTTCTACATACGTTATCTTATCCTCTTTCAACACTTTTCTTCACGCCAACCAGTATATGGAAGTGCGATCGTGTGTGTGTTATTATGTTTTTTGCCTAAACTCTGATTTAGTCATCCGCGGACATATTTATTCTCAGCGGAGAGGTGAAAGCGACACATACAATTGATTTTTTCATGCGTCTTCGGTGGCGTTGCCGTGTGAAATATACGAAACAAAGCACCCTATATGTAAAGCACCCTGCATGTATTTCTGTAAATATGTGTGCGAGTACAGCAAATTAGACCTGTGGGTTCGTGTTTGTTCATTGTTAATTCTATTTTAAGCGTTTTTCACAGAATTTTTTAAATCCATTCTCTTATGCCGCAGTGCCTGCATGATTGTGTTTTTCGTGCTTTTATGACGTTGGTTTTCTATTATTCGTAAGTATATTTTTGTATTTTTAAAGCGGTTTTGAAGTGAAAAAAATATCAAATTGATTTGAATGTTGAGAAAGAAGATGAAGGAGAGTTTAAGAACGTGATTATACTCGGGGATTTTCATAGCTAAGTGTCTTGCTCGCATGTAATTATAATTCCGACAGAGTCGAAACCCTAAATGTATAAAATATATTTCGATTTAAACTCAAAGTGAAAAATCGACTCATAAAAGTTAAAAAACATTTAACTAACCATCATGTTAAGGTTAAATGTGACAACCAATTATTATGCGTAAATGCAGCCACCCCTGATAATATTTATTGACTTAATAAAAATAAAAAATTTTGAAAAAATTTATAAACGAATAAAAATTTGGAAATTCCTAGCGGATTTCAAGGCAAGTAGCTAAAGATGGTTAAAAGAGAAATTGTGTAAAATTGTTATAAAACTTAACGAGGCATAAAATCGTAAGCTCTGGCTAATTGTAAACATTTTTAACTGGCTGTGATTTACACAAATTTACAACAACAACTTTCACGCAGAATAATTTTAATGAGGCAGCTTTGTCGCGAAGGTCAACAGAAACATTATGCAGAAATAGGCAGCGGTGTGCTAGACGAAATTAAGTAAATGCAATAAAACAATAAAATTGTGAAAAAATGGAATAATAAAAATAAATAAGAAAATAATAAAGAAAACAAGTAAGGAAGGGCTAAGTTCGGTTGTGACCGAACATTTTATACTCTCGCAATTTATTTATTTAATTAAAATAATAGTATATAATACACAATTTGACCCACATATTCGTCATGTATATGGTATAAATTCCATTGAAAGTTCGAAACCCTAATATTAGGTTAGAAGCACCGAGGTCCCCATGTTCGATATATGGGGTCTTGAAAACCCATGGTCCGATTTCGGCGATTTTTAGAATGGGTCTGACTATAAATGCAGTATTTATACAAAGTTCTGTTCCGAGATCTTCACTAGAGCTTACTTAACATATTGTTCACAGCATATCATTGGGATCCAAGGAGAATATCACAAACCAAATTTCATTGATATTGGTCGAGTAGCTTCGGAGATAGGGTTTTTGACACAAAAGTGGGCGGAGCCACACCCGTTTAAAATTTTGTATACCAATTTGGGTAAATCCCTTGTGTAACTTCTTTATAGTGAAATTTAAGGTTTCTGGTGTTTTCCCTTACTGAATTAAAGCATTTTTAGTAGTTTTCAACATAACCTTTGTATGGGAGGTGGGTGTGGTTATAATCCGATTTCCTGCATTTGCGAACTGAATAAGAGTTAGTTTTGGGTGTTACAAACAACCGTCATGTGAACAAAACTATAATTCTCTATTAGCAACTTTTGTTGCGAGAGTATAAAAATACCGTAAAACACGAAAAAACGCCGAAAAAGTATACAAAGGAATACTTCCAAGATATTGTGCGCCTGTGGCATGCGAAAGTAGTGAGAGTGAAGGAATGAAGTAAAAGTACATACTTACTTAGAAACATACATATCTACTGGCATACTTGAAAAACACCAAAAGCAACGCAAGGCCTTGAGCATTCGCCATGTTTGCGCCGACGAACGAAATCTTTGAAAAATGAAAGAAATAATAAAACAAAAAAGGTAATATATAAAAAGGCAAAATCTCAAAACAAAAAACAATCAAAGTAAAACATTTATAGCGAAAGCAAAAAATATATTCGAAAATCAAATGACCCACCAAAAACATAAACTCTGTCAAGCATAGCGTACAATTTAGTCGCCAAATAGGAAACAGAACATCACAGTTCCTCCCTCTCTCCCCGCACTAAACACAGGACCATAAATTCGCTCCACTTATCGAACTGTGGAGCGTGAGTACAACCAATTACACCATTACAGTACAATATTACTGCCAGTTACAACGTTATAGAGAACGAAGGAGTAATAGTAGCTCACCTCTTGGTCTCATGGACGAGCGAAGAAACAAATCAAATTAAGTTAACAATTGCGTTGTAAAGGTAAATGTGAAATAAAAGAGAGTTAAGAACTCTTGATTTTAAGGTACTTTGGGCTAAAAAAAGTACTATTTGCCCAGGATTGGTTATAGGAATGCTATATGAACGACCTTTAGAAAACAGCCTTATTACAAGCTCATTGTCCGATTAAGAGTTTTTTTGGTTTGGTAATAACAGAAAATTTTTGAAGAAAATTTTGAAGAATTCTACAGAGGTAATAGTTCGAATTTAGATATAAATCCTGTACCGTTCTGGTTACATAGAACCGACTGTCCCGCTGTTTTCAGGTCTTCAACTATTGATTGGAAAATGATGAACATCTGGTCAATCGTAGATGTCGAAAATCTAAAGTGGCACTTATATGGTTCAGTCAGTTTATTAACGATAGGGTTTTTACTTAGGGTAGTGCTCCTGCAGATTCCATATAAGAAATTAATTATTACTGAACTTTCAAGATGAATATCTCAAGGTTACTGATTGATTTTTGAATCAATTACTCTAGAAAGAAATATATTACATTGATATCAAGTAAACCAGTGATCTAGCTTTTAATTGCATTGAAATATTAATTTGTGATATTATTATCAATGCTCGCCAGCAGTTGAGTGCTCTGAAGAACGACATACTAGACGTATTTATATACAAATATATTCTTAAGTAATAAATTATTTGTAATTAATAACGCTTAATACAATCACAAATTAATTTTGCACAACACTCGAAATTAATGGCAAATTATGTAATGTTATTAATTTAGGACGCAAATATTTTAAGTAGAATTGCAAGTTATCAGTTAAGCGGCATATTTTACTATATACAAATTAGATTTATAAATAATTGAGAGTTTAAATGAAGTATTTCAAATTGCATATACTCTAAAAGTAATGGATGGATTTATGAAAATGTAATGTAGGGATCGCAGGAATGTTATTAACTAACCATTTGTCTTCAAGTTTTTTAGACTTTCTGCAAAACGTTGTGAAATGTCAGAGAGCTGTATTTAAATAGTTATTGCATATGGAGGAAAATCGACATGATTTGGTTTCAGCCTTTGTAGATTCGTTTGCTGATGTTGAATTTAGTCAGCTTTGAAAGATGATTTATGGGTTTTTATGAGAAATTGAGGTATATGGGGTTTCTTTATATAGTTATTTTGATTTAGCGAATTAAAATTATTTTGTATTTTCTGTGCTCTATGCTTATTTGTGAAAATCATGAATAATTGGCTCATTTACGTTAACTGATTGGCGCTGGAATACAAAAAGAATTCACGTTAATCAATTCAAATATATACTACTTGGAGGATAGAGATAGAGAGTCAACATATGCTGATAGAGTCTATGGTGTGAGCCAACCATGGCTATTAACACTGGATGCTTGGAAGCTTATATTCATATTTGCCTGCATGAGAATGCGGCTGATATATTTCATATTTGCACGGTTGCAACGCACAAAGTATTTCCTACTTGTCCATTTTCATACATTGACATTTAACTACAAATGTAGGTATGTTTCTGGGTATAAATAAATGAAGTGCCAACTGAGCAAACACTTCATGTCCTTCACGCGTACACGCTCATACACCAAAGTGAATGTGAGTTTGGGAATATCCATCAAAATGGAAATGCACTTGAGCGGTTGTTGTGGCTTGCCTTTGTTTTGTTCCACAGTGTATGCACATGTCAGTGTAATGAACAAACAACTGGACAGGCAGGCAGATGGAAAAATGCATGGATGTGCAGAGGTGGATGGAGGTACCGAGCTATGTATTCGGTAATTTGGTTGGTTAATGCAAGAGCAAAGTACTGATTAACGTGCAAGGCTCGCTTTATGAAAATGCAAAAACAAAAAGCTACAACAATAATTCCAACAAACATTGCGCTTTTTATAACAATAACAACAATGTGTTTTTCAGCCAGTCGCCATACAAGTAGGCCATAAAGCAATGCCATGTTTTACGGTAGATCAGTGCCTGGATTTTCTGCTTGTTTTTACACCGCTGATTCATTTATTGCTTAATTAAATTTCAATTACAAATTATATAATCATTTCAAGCTATTGTGCAGCGATTGCTTTCACCACTTATAATCATCCTTATTCATATGGTTGTTTTTAAGCTTAACGCAAATCAGATGTACTATATATGCGGTTTTTCAATTATATGGCGACTTTAGAGTTTAAATATGTTTAATAAATAGTTTTTAATATTTTTATTGCGCTATAAAGTAGGTAAATTGGTATATACATAAATCGAGGGAGATTTTCTCATAAGTGATTCAGTCTGTTCGAAATAGGTTCATGCTTAAAATATGTCGCACCGTCAATAAAAAAAAAACAAGTTGTTAAGTAATAGATTCGACCATTACTTATAATCATATAGCACTAAAACATGTAACTCATACGCCCCATCATCATCATCATTATAAATCACGGCGTATGAGCAATTTTTTAAAATGGGAGACTAGAATATATTATTATTTTTATGATCATATTTTTTGGGAAAACTACATATTAATTACAAATAACATTTCGAGAGTATATGATATTCGACTGAATCTAAATTCCAGTTGTAGGCTATATATTTTGTGTTATAACAGGATAAAATATGTTAAGCAACAACATTCTCTTCCCAATTAATTGATATTAATATTTATTAATTCGATTTTAGCGCATTTTTCGTTGCCAAAGCGAACGCGTAAGTGACGTAATAACCACAATTCAATAAAAGTGAGAAAACCATGACACAGCAGAAGGCCAGGTGACCATCAAGCACTTCAGCGAGCAGTATTGGTGCATAAGTGAGTTTCAGTTAATTACAATATTCATTTGCTTTCAATAGCCACTTTTAGCAGCTATCATTGTCAACGCCATCTCAACAACATCAGTAACAACTCACCGACACCATCGCTATACATGACTCCATGACGGTTATTTGTATGACATCTTCTGCATATTGTTGTAACTTATCAGGCAATAAGCTGATTATGTCGGCACAAGCTCGGCACTGAGTTGTCCGCAGCGCGCTGTTTGCAACAAACAATTTAACAATTTATTGCCGAGTCAGACAGCGAGCGAATTAAAAGTACAAACAGATAAATATAAACAATAAAGGAAGGAGACTAAAGAGAAATGAGCAATAAATAACAAATGTAAGCAAAGCATAAATTGTATGTAATTGAGAGGAATCGCAACAAAGTTGCAAAAGAGAGAATTATAGTTTCATTCACATAACGGTTGTCTGTAGGTCATAAAACTAAACGAGTTAGATATAGGGTTATGTATATCAAAATGATCAAGGTGACGAGACGAGTCAAAATCCGTATGTTTATATGGGCGTGGCCCCGCTCACAATTAGGTTTATTGTATATATATTTCACAAACCAAAAAAGCTATATAAACCAAACTTTCTGCAGTCGGTTCTCTAACATACCCCACCATACAACATGAAAATAGTTCAATCGGATAATAACCACACACAAAGGTTAGGTTGAAAATTACTAAAAGTGCGTTAACTCACTAATAACAACTTCAGAAATACTAAATTTTACAAAAAAAAAAAAATAGCACGAAGAAGGTGCACTCAGATTTTTTTTTGCAAAATGTAAAATGGGCGTGACATCGCCCACTTATGGGTCAAAAACCATACCTCAGGAACTACTCGATCGATTCGAATGAAATTCGGTATATAATATTTTCTTGACACCCTGATGACACGTGTTGAAAATGGATGAAATCGGTTAACAACCACGACAACTTCCCATACAACTCAATTTTGAACTCCATCTTATTCCATCACTTTATAATATATACATAAGGAACCAATGAAGATAGCAAAATAAATCTTTACACAAATACTGTATATGAACTGTGGCATCACTTGTGAATAAATTGAAATCGAAATCGGACTATAACTTTTCAATGACCTGGATATCGAATATGAAGAGCTCAGTGTCCCATGGTAATTTTTCACCGAAAATATCGGTAAATCTCAAACATATCTTAATTTAATTCAGAGGAATCTTTGTCTTCTAGTAGTGTGTCTCTGTACCAGAAATGGTTAAAATCGGTTCAATACAAAGTGTACTAGACAAACCAGTATGGATAAATACACAACTGATCTGCAGTAGGTAATGCAGTCAACTGTAACAAGGTTTTTTGTTTACATTATTAGCTGAGAATGACGGGAAAGTTTTAATTCTCTTTTCATCAAATAAATCAATGAGGGAAATAGGTTCAAGAATTACCACAGCTTTTATACTATATATGAGGATTTTCGTTTTTCTATTGGATGCCGAATATATGGGTCAAATTGTGTGTTATCTTAATAAAAATATAGCAATTAAAATTGAATTTATAAAAAAATTTAAAGGTGTTAGTTTTATATATGAAAAAGAAAAAGTACATCACGTCGTATGAGTAACATTGTAAACCTTTTTATTTATTATTGATAAAGGGTGATTTTTTAAGAGCTTGATAACTTTTTAAAAAAAAAAACGCATAAAATTTGCAAAATCTCATCGGTTCTTTATTTGAAACGTTAGATTGGTTCATGACATTTACTTTTTGAAGATAATTTCATTTAAATGTTGACCGCGGCTGCGTCTTAGGTGGTCCATTCGGAAAGTCCAATTTTGGGCAACTTTTTCGAGCATTTCGGCCGGAATAGCCCGAATTTCTTCGGAAATGTTGTCTTCCAAAGCTGGAATAGTTGCTGGCTTATTTCTGTAGACTTTAGACTTGACGTAGCCCCACAAAAAATAGTCTAAAGGCGTTAAATCGCATGATCTTGGTGGCCAACTTACGGGTCCATTTCTTGAGATGAATTGTTCTCCGAAGTTTTCCCTCAAAATGGCCATAGAATCGCGAGCTGTGTGGCATGTAGCGCCATCTTGTTGAAACCACATGTCAACCAAGTTCAGTTCTTCCATTTTTGGCAACAAAAAGTTTGTTAGCATCGAACGATAGCGATCGCCATTCACCGTAACGTTGCGTCCAACAGCATCTTTGAAAAAATACGGTCCAATGATTCCACCAGCGTACAAACCACACCAAACAGTGCATTTTTCGGGATGCATGGGCAGTTCTTGAACGGCTTCTGGTTGCTCTTCACCCCAAATGCGGCAATTTTGCTTATTTACGTAGCCATTCAACCAGAAATGAGCCTCATCGCTGAACAAAATTTGTCGATAAAAAAGCGGATTTTCTGCCAACTTTTCTAGGGCCCATTCACTGAAAATTCGACGTTAGCTCGTTAGTAAGTCTATTCATGATGAAATGTCAAAGCATACTGAGCATCTTTCTCTTTGACACCATGTCTGAAATCCCACGTGATCTGTCAAATACTAATGCATGAAAATCCTAACCTCAAAAAAATCACCCGTTATTTATACTCTAATTAGTTATTATATTACTTATTTTTTAACTGCAACACCAAAATCAGCCAATTAAATAAATTGCTAATTAACGAAGGAACTACTTTTTTCTAAGCTAAATATTATATACACCGCTGATATTTTTAATTTTTGTTTTTCGAATGTCGCATTGCGAATTTTTTGGCAAGCAATTTCCTACTGAAAATCACTGCTTGTAACAAATTAAGACAAACTTCCAGCAATCGAATTGTGTCATACCTTATTTAACTGCTGAATAATTGCTTATTTGAATATTTTCTACGGGTACGAGGGCAGTTTGAGAAGACTCCGAGTTTCAGTTGGAAATACAATTTGAATGGAATATTGATGGACATTTTTAGAGATGAGAGACGTATGTCTCCCAGATTGAAATATCAGATCTTTTATGTCAACATTATCAACTACTGATGCAGTAGGCACAAGAGAGGTGTTTTTGGAGATGCGTGTACAAATTTTTGGTTATGGTTTTATGGCCAAATTTAAGGGCAAGACAGGGCGGGATCTGGATTTTTTCGGAACTATAAAGAAATTTTAAACGATAAAATAAAATAAAAAAATACTCACCAAAATTGCTTAAAAATCAAAATATTCGTGTGGAAAAATTTTGGCTTAAACATTGACAGCTGGGATTTGATAAAACCATGTCACATTTTGCTTTAGGCAACAGATTTATTACCTACTACCCTTGTACTTAGTTTACATATACGAATCTGTTTTTGTAAATCAACAAATTAATGAATAGCAAATTTCTAGTATAACTCGTTAACAAAAATAATAACCCAAATGCACAGGCAGGAGAAGAGGAATACGAAGAAGCTACGACGTGGATAAAAAGCGTTGAAATATGGAACTTCAGAGTGCAGTGTAGTACGTAAAGTGGAACACAGCTATGCCATAACTATGACAGATGGTGGAAGAAGCGACAGAAGTGCACAAAGGCAAAGGCAACGGCAAAACGAAGACTCTTGTAAGAGCCGGTGAACTCCAATGGCAACATTTGTTCTAGTTAAAGCTGTGCTACACACCCAAACTCATTCACCTGGTGCAGCAGTCCTACAACTGTTGTTTGTGGCGCATATGCTGCTCTGTATGTAGATGCTCTAGCTTAACAGATATACACAGACAGGGAAAGTTAGAGGAAACAAAAGTGAAAAAAAATGGAGTGAGTGCCAGAGAACCACTACGGTGAGTAGCGGATGCGGCGCATGCTGTGGCTTTGTGGCAGTGGCTAATGGTTTGCTAAGCAAACGGTGTAAATGATTGTATTACACCGGCCTGTTGGTGTTACTGGTCTTGGAACACGCTTACATATTCAGTATGAGTATGAGACCATTGAGACCGCCTAGGTCGCAGTGAGCGCGTGCCACTTGCAATTGCATTTTATTTTACTTAATTTTCGCTTAGTTTGCATCTCATGCCTTTTGCAGTCCTTTTCTTTTCACTACGGCCACAGTCTCTGTGTTCGAATGCCTTTTTTATACACACCAACTTTGTTTGTTCAGTGGGAATTTGGTTCTAAGTGTACTTACTTCTACTTGAAGATGCGCTAACATATGCCGAAGTTCGTCGCTTTAGTCCACTTGTGCCGTCATTATTGCTCTCTACGGGCAGAAATCGCGACAGTTCGCAAGGTTTTGAAGACGTCAGTCACGTTTTAATCCTTCTTGGCGGAGCATTCCAGCACTTTTGCTCTGTAACGGGGAAAATAATGCAACTGTTTAAGAATGAAAAAGTAACGGGTGATTTTTTTGAGGTTAGGATTTTCATGCATTAGTATTTGACAGATCACGTGGGATTTCAGACATGGTGTCAAAGAGAAAGATGCTCAGTATGCTTTGACATTTCATCATGAATAGACTTACTAACGAGCTAACGTCGAATTTTCAGTGAATGGGCCCTAGAAAAGTTGGCAGAAAATCCGCTTTTTTATCGACAAATTTTGTTCAGCGATGAGGCTCATTTCTGGTTGAATGGCTACGTAAATAAGCAAAATTGCCGCATTTGGGGTGAAGAGCAACCAGAAGCCGTTCAAGAACTGCCCATGCATCCCGAAAAATGCACTGTTTGGTGTGGTTTGTACGCTGGTGGAATCATTGGACCGTATTTTTTCAAAGATGCTGTTGGACGCAACGTTACGGTGAATGGCGATCGCTATCGTTCGATGCTAACAAACTTTTTGTTGCCAAAAATGGAAGAACTGAACTTGGTTGACATGTGGTTTCAACAAGATGGCGCTACATGCCACACAGCTCGCGATTCTATGGCCATTTTGAGGGAAAACTTCGGAGAACAATTCATCTCAAGAAATGGACCCGTAAGTTGGCCACCAAGATCATGCGATTTAACGCCTTTAGACTATTTTTTGTGGGGCTACGTCAAGTCTAAAGTCTACAGAAATAAGCCAGCAACTATTCCAGCTTTGGAAGACAACATTTCCGAAGAAATTCGGGCTATTCCGGCCGAAATGCTCGAAAAAGTTGCCCAAAATTGGACTTTCCGAATGGACCACCTAAGACGCAGCCGCGGTCAACATTTAAATGAAATTATCTTCAAAAAGTAAATGTCATGAACCAATCTAACGTTTCAAATAAAGAACCGATGAGATTTTGCAAATTTTATGCGTTTTTTTTTTTAAAAAGTTATCAAGCTCTTAAAAAATCACCCTTTATGTAAAAATAATTGATATTTGGCGTTAGGTATGTATACGGAGAATGTGTTGACAATGAGAATATGAGAGTTTTAATAAACTTACAAATTAAATATATGTATATAAACAAACAAATCAGTGCTGCTAAATTTAGGAACTTCAACACTCTCCGGCACTCGATTCAGAAATTTACTCAAATATTTTCAGTATGTTACAGTAGAAGGTATGCCATTCACTAATTGGCGGCAACAGTCGGTGCTAGAACTCTAGCTACTTATGCGCTCCCCAGAGTATTGGTGCAATTATCAAATATTATTTAAGTGCTTAATGTTGTTAGCAACTAGCTGTTTCAGTTTCTTCTAAATTGAAAATGGCAACTACTTGAGGCAGTGAGAAACACACATAAATTTACAGATTTATATTACAACTGCAGTCATTGGGATTTCTGAAGCAGCTGCTGTGGTTTCTGCCTCTCTAACGGTGTAATGAGGTAGTTTGGTGCCGACTTTGAATAGTCACATACACAAACTCAAAGCACAAATGTGTATGATTGGCATTGAACAGTTTAGCCGGTTATAGCCGAATCGATGATAGCGCGTCACTTCTCTCTTTCCCTCGCAGTTCGGCGCCAGTTGGAGATCCCAAGTATAACCAGGTCGCTCTCCACCTGGTCCCTCCAACGGAGTGGAGGCCTTCCCCTTCCTCGGCTTCCTCCCGCGGGTACTGTATCGAACACTTTCAGAGCTAGAGTGTTTTCGTCCATTCGGACCACATGACCTAGCCAGCGTAGCCGCTGTCTCTTTATTCGCTGAAATATGTCAATGTCGTCATATAACTCGTACAGCTCACCGTTCCATCGTCTGCGGTATTCGCCGTTGCCAATATTCTGAGGACCATAAATCTTGCGCAAAATTTTCCTCTCGAAAACTCCTAGTGTCGTCTCATCTGATGTTGACATCGTCCAAGCTTCTGCACCATAAATGATAAGCGACTTGTAGAGTTTGATTTTGGTTCGTCAAGAAAGGACTTTACTTTTCAATTACCTACTCAGTCCAAAGTAGCATCTGTTGGCAAGAGTGATTCTGCGCTGGATTTCGAGGCTGACATTGTTGGTGTTGTTGATAATGGTTCCCAGGTATACGAAATTATCTACGACCTCGAAGTTATGACTGTCAACAGTGAACAGGATATATTTCGTCTTGTCCTCATTCACCTTCAGACCCATTTGCTTCGGCTCCTTATCCATGCGGGAAAAAGCAGAACAAACGGCGCGGTTGTTGCTTCCGATGATATCAATATCATCGGCGTACGCCAGCAGCTGTACACTCTTGTAGAAAATTGTACCTTCTCTATTTAGCTCTGCAGCTCTTATAATATTTTCCAGCATTAAGTAAAAGAAGTCACACGATAGTGAGTCACCTTGTCTGAAATTTCATTTGGTATCGAACGGCTCGGAGAGGTCCTTTCCAATCATGACGGAGCTTTTGGTGTTGTTCAACGTCAATTTACACAGCCGTATTAGTTTTGTGGGGATACCAAATTCAGACTTCGCGGTGGTGTTGTACTACTGTTGTTGTTTATATAAGCTTTTATGCGGATTGTGGCTAGACGTTTATCCACCCGGGTGAATGCCAGGACAAAACTTCTACACAAAATCCCATCCTCCAAAGCAAAGCACAAATACTTTCACTGATATACAGACATTTATGAGGTACTTTGTATTTATAATTGAGGAGAAAATAGTGCACATGAAACTGACTTAGTTTAGCGAGACGCTGTTTATACTATTAATAAGTCAATAGTAGTAGTTTCTTATAACCAACAAAAAGCTATTGCACTTTGGTTAAATTTAGAAGGCTCAAAGAATCAAGGTCTAAAGATTCGATGGTATTTGATTCGGGTATATTGAGTGTAGAGCATTAATTGCAAACAACTGACTTGATGATATACCTGTTAATCTTTTTTTTTTTCTTTCACAAAACTACAATATGGAGGGTTTAGTTTATTATAGACAGTGTGCCTCCTTTGAAGTACAGAAAGCTGTTTATCATTAATGTGCAGAATTAGACACATTTTTCGGCTCTCAATATTTATTAGAAGGTACATTATTAGCAAACAGTGAGTGCTACATGCGCACGATAATTGGATAGGTATTCTTCAGAAATCAATTTCTAACAAAAACACCTATTTTGAATTTTCTTACATTATCACCGAGGCAACAACAGAGCTCAAGGTGCAGAGGTGGCACGGTTTTCTGGTTTTTCGTCCCCTCGGATTGGTCTTACCAACCATATATCAGGATTGGATAGAAACACTCGAATGTAAGTTGATATAACCTCAACTACTGCCGTGGAATGAAACAAAGCCCAACATTTTGCATATTTGCTGAACTCTCAACTTTTGCCAAACGTCAATATGTACTTCAAATTTCATGTGTGCTGACGACAAAGTTACACACACACATAATATATGTGGGCTGCATTAAACATGGATGTGTTAGTGTGACTTAGCTGATGGTGTAAAATTCATGCCAACCATGCAACAGAAATAAAGTACAAAGTTGCCAATAATGTCGAAACTGCTCCGATGACGAGCTGTAGCACCACCGCCAGTCCGTCCAACCATGTTGGTAATAATGACGCTCGTAGTTGTTAGATTACTGCCGGTGTTGGTTGCAGCATACGAGCAGGAGTGGACTTTGAAACTTTCAGTTGGATTGCCTGCGCTTGCAAGTTGTTGTTGCTATGCAGTAATTCCCAACAACAGCAGCTAATGTTTGCAAAATTCATATGTGTGTGTGTATGTAGTAGTGTCTGTTGGTAAAGCAATCAACAGCTGTCAAGTTGGTTGCAAAACTGCGGTGGGGTAGTGTAATGTAGACGTATGAGCAGTACCTTGTTGTTAACATAATGAATATTATCTCTAAAACCGGTTTCGTCTTTTTGAGTTTTTTATGACCGTTTGTATTCATGGATTCTTGAATATAAGGGGAATGAAATCTAAATAAGTTCAGTCCTATAGACACTTTCTTGAAACAACATAACCTCCAGGAATATTGGGAAGATCGTCTTAAATTACACTGATCATATCCAACATCTTACATTATACACAATGTAGTGTTGTCCTAGTAACAGTCGAATTATTATTTTAGAGATTCATCACGTGAATTATGTTATAGTAATAAAACCCTTCCCAATTTTTGGATATAGCTCCGTTTCCATCTTTATTTATGGTTTTTTTGCAACTATTTTCTATTCACACTTGACCCCGATTTACTTAACATACGATCTATAGGAAGTTATCAAAGGACTCTAACCAATCAAATTTACTCCACTAGCACAACCTAGGATCTAAAGGCGGTGAAACAGTTTTTTTCCATAGATCTGCCGTAAAATGATGTCGATTTTAAATATCGATCATTTCTAAATATCGAGTACAAGCCTTAAGATAAAATGTCTTGCGTAAATAAAACGTGAGATCTTTTTTTACAGAGGACATCTGAACGATAAGAAATGTCAAGTTCTAAACGAAGATTTTCGTTTAAGAATAAGATCAGAGGCGCGGGTACACCGGTAAATGCTCGGAATCAATTATAAGTCCTCTTTAATCAGTATAATACATATAATAATCTGCTGCAAAATAATTCAAAAATTTATTTTTAAGTAAAACAACAAAATATTATTACAAAATGTGAAAAACACCAAATTAAAACAAATATTAAACAAATTTCGAACATTCTGCCGACAAGCAGTGACAAGAAATAATTTTTAATCGAATTCGCTCGCTTTTCGCTTAAACAATTTTTTTAAATTTCACACCAACGCGGAGAGTATTTTAAAAACTTCGAAAATTGTCAATCCAATTAATATTTTGATGCTACTCAATGAGAGTGAGGGTTGCACAAAGCTGAGATAAAAAATACAAAGAGAGAAAAAATTCAAAATATGATTGAATTTCGCACAAATTGGCTTTTTTAATAGTTTCCACATACAAAAGAGTACACTCCAAAGCAGCGTAGACGAGGGTGTGAAAATTTTCTTGTTTTTGTTATTTCAATATTTCATTTTCATCCGTTTGAGCGTTCAATTTCGCTGATCTGTGTGTGAGATTTTTTCACATTTTGTATTTATAACGGTTATTCTTTCGTTCATAACAATTGTTTAACGTTGCTGCATTGATGTTTTTGCCATTTTGTTATACGTGTTGTGGTTTTTTATCGAACTCAGTGCCTTTGTATTGTTAACATGACAGCTGGGACGCTACAATTATCAAGTGTTTCCACGCCAAAAATCATGCTTCGGAAGGTAAGACAAGAGCGCGGGAAAAAGCATGGTTGTTGCTGTATTTTTCATATGATGAGCAAGTATTTTTTTCTACTTGCTATTATAAGGTTTAAGGTCATTCCACAGTTTTTTATAGAAAATTCAAAACATTTTTGTTTGCCTCAGCGAAATGGTTTACTTTATTGCTTTACTTGCTTAACTTGTTTAATTTAATTATTTTCTTGCAGATGAGTTGGGTGAAAAACCAATTTCACGAAGATTAAACTTCAGTTTATTCTCACGTTTCTACACCCGTGTTTTTCCCTTTCTTTGGATTTTTTATTTAACCGTATTCTGTAGAGAGATTAAGACTAAGTAAGATAAAGATTAAATAATTTTGATAAATGAAGTAAGGCAGCGCTAAATTTACAGTTGAATGATATTATTTATTATATGTATATTTAGTGGATTATAAATTACCGTTACATTCCATGAGTTCTAAGTCTATGCGTTTTAAGAAGCTTTCCTTAAAAAAAATTGATAATTATCATAAAAAAATTCCCAAACTTTAAATTAGGAAATCTTTTCCGCGTTCTTTTTATGACTAATTGTAGACTTCAAATGGATCTACTAGATTATAAAGTTAATCCAGGTAGATTGTGATAGGAAAAAAAAAAACTTAGAGCTCTTAATAATAAAGATTCATTCGGGCATTTTTTTATTTTTTTTTCATCTACTGAAAAGGCTAAAGAAAAATTCAGACGGATCTAGATTTGTATGAAATCAACGGGAATGTGTATATTATTGCAATTAGTTGAATTAGTGGAAAGGGAATTTGCACGCTTTACCACACCAATAGCATAGTAACTATAGCTAATATTAATTTTGCACACACAATTATTTATATTTCTCTTTTTTCATGTTTTATCATTTGCTTTCGGTTTGAAACTTTCTAGTACTTTCTTATATCTTTCTTATAGAACACAAGAGAGATAACGAGACCGAGGGAGAATCAAAAAGCAACAACAATACAGAGTAAACGTTGAGGGCGGTCTGTAACGGTAAAATAGCATAGCGTGTGGCACGTTAAACAATGAACGTGCAACGTCGTCGCCAGGCTGCGATCCAGATCTGCTCAACGAGCAAGTCTTTACGTATATTCGTACAGGACACATCAGTATTTGTAACTG
The DNA here is from genome assembly GCF_028554725.1 of Zeugodacus cucurbitae. Classification (NCBI taxonomy): domain Eukaryota; kingdom Metazoa; phylum Arthropoda; class Insecta; order Diptera; family Tephritidae; genus Zeugodacus; species Zeugodacus cucurbitae. The sequence continues at coordinate 51,500,149 of NC_071671.1, forward strand.
TCTGCGCCGTTACACCGAATTGTCTGCATGCGGATTTTTTTTGTTGATTTCGTAACATGATAACGGTCGTTATGCAGGTGAAAGTGGTGCAGTGATGCGCGTCGTGCTATCGTCATCACCGCCACAGGCAAAAGACCGCATCGAAAACACACCCACATCTGCGATAAATATGCAAGGACTCATAGTGTGCTTGCTGCACGCGAAGCGATCGTTTGTAAGCAACGATTTGCACCGAAAAATTATTGTAAATTTACCGTATGCTAACCGTTATAGCGGCGTCACTAGCAGCACTGTTGGCCTACGCCGAGCTATTAACTTTTATGCCGGATCGACACCGTTTGGAGAGGTGAGGATTAAAAACATGAAATGCTTTGTGTCATCTTGCATTGGTGTTGTTGTGAATGCATTTACCATTATATACAAATATATAATATTATGTGTGTCTTCCTTGAAAGGTATGTATGCCAGTTTCTGTTAAACCACGTGTTACCTGTAATGTGGCAAAATCCTTTTTAATTACCACCTGAATAAAGAGTGCCGCTTTTTGGCTTTCGATTCGAGTAATTTTGAATGAAGCCAAATTTATTTCGAAACTGTTTTTTAAGAGTTTGTCTCACATTTTAGTCGGAGACAAAATATACATTAAATTGGTATATTTCAGAATGGAAATCCGCAAGTTTTTCAAAACCTTAAACCTCTCAGGGTTACCAATCCATGTAGTACGGTTCGATATCGATAGAGGTATGATATGTAAATACTATACTAATTAATGTTCCTAGCCTAGTCAACTCTTAATACCTATCTTCAGGGGTTGAGAGAGTTTTGATAGGTGTGCCGTTTTCTCTAATGGTATTATGTGTCTCGGAAATTACAGAAACTTGTAAATTTTAAGGAAAGAAGAACGTGAGGGAGTGATGCTTTTGTGATAGACGTGTCCTTTCTTCACCATGTGATCTTCGGCAGTACTATTCTCTCGCTTTGAAGATAAAATTGAACACTAAGATAAGGCAGTCCGAATATTATAAAGAAAAGTAAGGAAATGCTAAGTTCGGGTGCATGCGAACATTTTATACTCTCGCAATCTTATATTTTTATTAAGATAACACATAATTTGTGCCATATATTCGGCATAAAGCCCAATAGAAAAACGAAAATCATCATATGTAGTATATTGGCTGAGGTAATTCCAATGTCGTCTCCAACATACATTATATTTAAGATTATATGCTCATTTAATTTGGTTAAGATATTTCAATATGAGATCTAGGAAAAGTTATTACCCGATTTTACCCATTTCTGGAACAGAGACACACTATTAGAAGAAAAAAATTTCCTCTGAATAAAATTAAGATATCTGTGAGATATCCGATATTTTCGGTGAAAAATTATAGTCCGATTGAAAAGTGATAGTCCGATTTCGACAATTTTTTCACGAGTGATGCACAGATCATATACAGTTTGTGTGTTTTTTTAATTTTATTTCGCTATCTTCATTGGTTCCTTATGTATATATTATAAAGTGAAGGAATAAGATGGAATTCAAAATTGAGTTATATGGGAAGTTGTCGTGGTTGTGAACCGATTTCATCCATTTTCCACACGTGTTATCAGGGTGTCAAGAAAATATTATATACCGAATGTCATTGAAATCTGTCGAGTAGTTCCTGAGATATGGTTTTTGAGTCATAACTGGGCGATGTCAGGCCTATTTTATATTTTGTAAAAAAATCTGAGTGTAGCTTCTTTGTGCTATTTCTTCTGTAAAATTTAGTGTTTCTGATGTTTTTATTAGTGAGTTAACGCACTTTTAGTAATTTTCAACCTAATCTTTGTATAGGATGTGGGTGTGGTTATTATCCGATTTGAACAATTTTCATGTTGTATGGTGGGGTACGTTAGAGAACCGACTGCAGAAAGTTTTCGTTTGTATAGCTTTTTTGGTTTGCGAGATATATACAAAAAACCTATTTGGGGGCGGGGCGAAGCCCAAATAAACATCCGGTTTTGACTCGTCTCGTCACCCTGATCATTTCGATATATATAACCCTACATCTAAATCGTTTAGTTTTATGACTTACAAACAACCGTTATGTGTACAAAACTATAATACTGTCTTAGCAACTTTTGTTGCGAGAAATGTATACATGATGATGTATACAACATGAAGAAAATTTCATAAAAATAATTTCTGTTGATATTTTAATCGACTCACCCTTTATATTCGAGCATATAAACACGTGTTCAAAAACGTACATTCGTGTTATGTACGATAAAAATGCAATCAAGCCGCATACAACTCTGTGGTCTGCGGTCAGCGACCAGCGGTTAATCGTTTATTAAGAGCACACCCATATACTTATATATGTTCACATCTGTAAGCTCTCATAAATTTGCTTCGTATACGCAACATATTGAAAAATTTCTGAGAATTTTTGACAATTTACTCTTCAGTTTTGAACATAACATGTGAGGCTCAAATTTTATTGATGATTAGCTGTCATTCTGAAAGATTACGCATGTTGTAGAGGACAAAAACGCAAAGAGGCGCAAAGTGGTCAATGTTAATTTGATGAGAGTTATTTTTGACAAATTAATGGAATATACAATATTAGTATCCCTACTTCACCTGCAGCCATATCTATTCATAAACACATTTATTTAATTTTATTTAAAGACAGCCATAAATTTTGAAATCTACGACGCTGAAAATATATTTTGAAGCAACTCTTCATTAAATATTTCATATGTTTCCTAAAAACTTTTAACAATTAAAATATTTAAAATCAAAAATGAGGTGAAGATACAATACCCTTGACTTCACTTCGCCTTCACAAATATTTGCGTCACTTGATTTGCTCCCTCTCTCACTTTGGTTAGAATTGCTTTCCTTGCTGTTAATTAAATTTACATAAAAGAGCCATAAAATTTTGCAGATATATGTATTTGGGGACCAGAGAACCAGCGCAAGGTGATTGGTGAACCATTGTTTTTTAGGAGTGTGAATTTGATGCCAAAATTGTATATTTAAAAACAAACAACCAAATGAACCACCCTCTGTATGCAGTACGCACACACCTAAGCATTAATCTCGCTCGCTTATATCGTTATGCTCCATCAAGCGTATCAAATGTTGTCGACACCAACATACATATTTATTTCGTCAATTTGCAAAAAAAAACATTCTGAGTTCACAGACACTTAAACCGCATAATTATGCCGATATGTTGGGCACAAATATTTAACAGAGCTTAAGAACATATACACATCGCACACACATAAAAAACACACAGCAGTCAAAGCTATCCTGATGAATAATTTTCGATTTTTTGAAATCACCTTAATCGGGGCAATTCACAGTGGACCCAGTCCGTGACTTCTTCCAGTCGCACCTCTCGATGTGTATTGACCAAATCAGATTTATTGCCGGCGATTACCATGGGAATTTCCTTGACAGCGGCGGTAATTTATGACATGAAAAGTAAGAGAAATTTAAAAAAGAAGAGTATTTGTAAGTAATCTAAGTGACTTTGAAAATGGCTAGACTTAAATCTAATTTGTAATTGAAGTAACGGTAATAAAAATCACTTCACTTCACTAAATTAAAAATATCTATTTTTATTTATATCATTGAAGGCAATATAGATAATTATGCATAGTCTGCTCAGGGTCCTTATTTTTCATAGGAATTATGTATATTAAAGATCAGGAGAATTTTTGTCTCGGATGAGTACTATTCATAGTACGAAAAGAAAGTATGGATGTATTGTTTTGTTAAGTAACATTTAAGAGGTCATATAAGAATGCATATTGAAGCAAATGCCATATAAAAGACTTTAACCTTTAAAAGACATGCCTTTAAAAACGCGCTTGTTCTGTGAACAAGTCGATAGCGTTAGCGGCGCCGCAAAAATTAAAAGATTTTTATCTAAAGACTACATACAGACCGCGCTAATTGTAGATAGCCAAGGTCGCAGGGCTTTGGACATGAAAGATTCAATAAAATCTTATTAGTTACACACTTCCCACAGTCCACGACGAGAAGTCCGCAACCCTGTGTACAATCTACTCAGGTTGACGACCTCGTGTTCACTCCGGAGATGGAGATCAAGGATTTTCGGAGTTTCAAACCTTTCAAAGCAGCAGGTACTGCTGGTATATTTCCTGCCTTTTTACAATACGGGGCAGAATTACTATCAAACCGCATGGCTAAAATATACACCACCTCTAGCGTACATCATATGCAAGTGGCAGGAAGCCAAGGTTATCTTCATCCCCAAACCGGGAAAAGAAAACTATTCCTTGCCAAAATATTATAGGCCGATCAGTCTAACCTCCTTCCTACTAAAAGGTATGAAAAGAATCTGTGACGATTTAATTAAACAACAAATTCCACCCAAGCGTCTGGCATTCAAGTAGCATGCGTATGTCAGAGATAAATTGGTTGATACCACTCTACACGAAGTAGTCCGGACCATCGAGAGATCTTTGGATAAGAAGGAGTTCACCCGTGCGGCTTTTATAGACGTGGAGGGTGTCTTCAATAACGCCGACGCCGCTGCATTGATCTCTGTTAACCTCTCGTCTGTTGCATCAACCAGAACATACTGGCTTAGTTGAGGATGAAGAAAGATTAAAAACCTCTCACCAGATCACTTGTGGAACCCCGCAAGGAGGAATCCTGCCCCCCTTGCTCTGGGTCACCTTGATCAACAATCTGATACTCCTACTTGACAGGGAGAAATTTTAATGTCGTCTATTATGTGAAATACCCAGCGATTCTCTGTTCTTAGAAAAAGCCCTGGAAATCGCCTCCATTTGGACGTAGAGACATGGACTCTCTGTAAATCCGGAAAAATCAGAAATATGTCTTTTTACGAGAAAGGCGAAAATTCCACAATTTAATCCTTTAAAGGGTAAAACCATTAAACTCACTACCTGTGTCAAATATCTAGGGATCATCGTAGATAAAAAATTTAGCTGGTGAAAACACATTGAGTGTTGGGCTTCCAAAGCTCTCCGTATATGGAACTCCTGCAGAATAGCAAGTGCTTTGCCTTCAGCTTCAGATGGTATATTGGCTGTATACAAGAAGAATGGACCAACGGTACAATCATAGATTGTACGAATGGTGAAATCTATATATTCACCGACGGATCAAAAGGTGAAATAGGCGCTCGGTGGGCTTGCGCCCAAACAAGCAGGTCCATCAACTTTTTTGTGGATAGTAGCGCTAACACGAAGTATCAATACGCCAGATTATGCAAAGAAGCAATTAATAGATTAACGGGAGAAAACTCAGTTAAAATTATCTGGGTACCCGGTCTTATATTTATAGAAGGAAACGAAAAGGCAGATGAGTTGGCCCGTTCAGGGGCAGCTGGGAACGCAGTTCCCTTAAACACTGGACACACCAAAAAACTTCGTACTTTAAGTAAAAGAGAACTCAGCTGTATCACATGGGTTATCACGGGGTACCTACCTCCAAGAGGCCACCTGCAGAGACTTGGTATAGTAGAATAGGGCGTGCGCGGAAGATGACAATACACTAGAGCATTATCTCTGCGAATGCCCAGCCTTCTGTCGGTTAAGAAGAGATACCTTCCATGACTTCCATCACTCTAAGCTAAGAGAAATTGGACAGCTGGGATGGAAAAAAACTCAGAAGCTTCGTTAAATCGACCGACATAAAATACATATCAGGGTACCTTCGGGGAGCACAATGGGCCTAATAACGGCCTAAGTGCGGTCGCTTGCGGTTAGGCTTTCTTCGCCTCTTCAACCAACCAACAAATTGTTTCGCTTATCACCAAATGTCACGTCAAGCCGTCATGTCGACATGACTGTCACAAACAATCAAAAATTCATATTTAATATATACTACGTGTGAAAGGGCAAAATATATTTTAAACATAAGCATATTTGATGATTCGTATTCGTTGCGTCTGTATAATATACTATATGCGTACAACGAATCGCTTTAAAATCGAAATGAATTCAGTTCTGTCGTAATTTTGCTTTATTATGTTTTAATGACAAAATTTATTTCCAAAGATTGTGCTGCAAGCATAATAAATGAAAGTGTGAAAGTTATGAGCTAAAATAATATTACGTGTTGGATTTTCAAATATTTGTAAAAACACAGGGAAACATATAAAGGGTGATTTTTTAAGAGCTTGATAACTTTTTTAAAAAAAAAAACGCATAAAATTTGCAAAATCTCATCGGTTCTTTATTTGAAACGTTAGATTGGTTCATGACATTTACTTTTTGAAGATAATTTCATTTAAATGTTGACCGCGGCTGCGTCTTAGGTGGTCCATTCGGAAAGTCCAATTTTGGGCAACTTTTTCGAGCATTTCGGCCGGAATAGCCCGAATTTCTTCGGAAATGTTGTCTTCCAAAGCTGGAATAGTTGCTGGCTTATTTCTGTAGACTTTAGACTTGACGTAGCCCCACAAAAAATAGTCTAAAGGCGTTAAATCGCATGATCTTGGTGGCCAACTTACGGGTCCATTTCTTGAGATGAATTGTTCTCCGAAGTTTTCCCTCAAAATGGCCATAGAATCGCGAGCTGTGTGGCATGTAGCGCCATCTTGTTGAAACCACATGTCAACCAAGTTCAGTTCTTCCATTTTTGGCAACAAAAAGTTTGTTAGCATCGAACGATAGCGATCGCCATTCACCGTAACGTTGCGTCCAACAGCATCTTTGAAAAAATACGGTCCAATGATTCCACCAGCGTACAAACCACACCAAACAGTGCATTTTTCGGGATGCATGGGCAGTTCTTGAACGGCTTCTGGTTGCTCTTCACCCCAAATGCGGCAATTTTGCTTATTTACGTAGCCATTCAACCAGAAATGAGCCTCATCGCTGAACAAAATTTGTCGATAAAAAAGCGGATTTTCTGCCAACTTTTCTAGGGCCCATTCACTGAAAATTCGACGTTGTGGCAGATCGTTCGGCTTCAGTTCTTGCACGAGCTGTATTTTATACGGTTTTACACCAAGATCTTTGCGTAAAATCTTCCATGTGGTCGAATAACACAAACCCAATTGCTGCGAACGGCGACGAATCGACATTTCACGGTCTTCAGCCACACTCTCAGAAACAGACGCAATATTCTCTTCTGTACGCACTGTACGCATTCGTGTGGTTGGTTTAATGTCCAATAAAGTAAACTGAGTGCGAAACTTGGTCACAATCGCATTAATTGTTTGCTCACTTGGTCGATTATGTAGACCATAAATCGGACGTAAAGCGCGAAACACATTTCGAACCGAACACTGATTTTGGTAATAAAATTCAATGATTTGCAAGCGTTGCTCGTTAGTAAGTCTATTCATGATGAAATGTCAAAGCATACTGAGCATCTTTCTCTTTGACACCATGTCTGAAATCCCACGTGATCTGTCAAATACTAATGCATGAAAATCCTAACCTCAAAAAAATCACCCGTTATAACTAAGTTTTCACATAAATAAATAAATGCCTATATATATAAATCTATATACATATAGTAACATTAATCTGATTTTGTTACGTTAAATAATCCTGATTTTTTTCGAAATATTAATAAAAGAGATCTAACTATATTTAAGACTTCTCAAGCCTCAGTTCATTTTAACTTGGAAGCAATTTAGCAATAAAAGTCTATAAAAATAAATTAATAAAATATCGATAAATATCATTGATATTCCTCTCTAACCTCATTCTAAAATTTAAATAGACAAAACACTCAAACTCACGTGGAAGTCTGCGCGCTGCTAACGTATCTCCTCGAAACACTGTTTGACAAACTGAAAACTCGACGCAGATGTGGACGCATAGACAAGCATGAAAGCGTGGGCGGTGGCGATGGACAGACGTCGCATAGCGGGAAATTGCATATCGCCAGAAGTGTCTAAAATGTCAACCTGAAGGAGAAGAATTCAATAAATTTTACTCATTTCGTAAATAATAAAACAGAGGAAGATATATAGTAGTTTTGACGAATGAAATATTTTCTAAATTTAGAATGAAAAAATTTTAGTAAATAAATTTACGTATTTGAAATTTTTTCAGTTTATTATTCTTATTTTTCCAACAAATTTTTTTGTAAACAAAAATATTTATGTAAAAACAAGCAGGCTGTGAGCATGTGTTTAATTCGGTACCACACGGCGTATAAGTAGCATATGGCATAACCAGAGACTTAAATATTTCTAAAAAAATTGGTTTTCTTTCTCAGACCAAAGTAATGGACCCTGTTTTCCTTTCACAGTGTTGAATTTTAGTTGCAGTTCCTCACAATAAACATAACAAACGTTACAATATAAATGCATTTATTTGAATAATTAAGTTTTCTTCACACCATACACACGCATTTCAAACACACAGCAACAACACCTGCTATTGATATTAAATGCAAAATATTTTTTTGTAATTATGCAAAGAGCAAACCCAGAATGCTTACAGATATTACTGTTGTTGTTGTTGTTCAACATCTCCTATATTTCTTTCTGCATTCATTCATATTTCCATTTAACAAGCACCACTTTGAATGCAGACGTTTGATTGCATTTGTGTTCAGCCAAGACCTTGAACCTTGAACAGACCTTGAACACTGTGCAATTAATAACAATTACGTTTGCTTGTTGCAATATTGTAATTATGCCAAGATTCTGTGATTTGAAATGCCACAAAGGCATCGATTGCTCTTTACATTTGAAAAGCTGTCTAGTTATGCACTCACATACACATTGAAAATAACACATAATGAATGGCATTGAAAATTAAAATTAATGGCAATGAAATTGTATTACGGCTATGAATGAGCAAACTTAGAGGCAAATAACAACAAAAACTATATATAAATTGATTTGCCTTCAGGTAGTTTTTTTATTGTCTTAAAATTAGCTTTAAGTGCTTGTGTCTAGTTGAAAGGCTGAAATAAGCCATTCCCTTCTTGAGCTTAATATGAGTTTTTTTTACTCAAAACCAGAACTCTCCTAACGCGTCACCTTTGATAATTACCTCTTACTAGATCTCTTGTCTAAACTCTTTGTTATTGTTGTAGTAACATTAGAAAAAAATTTATTTTTTAGTATATCGATTGGGAGCAGATTTAAAGAATATGACATAAAGAACAATGTAACGAAAGATCGTCGTCTGAGTTGAATGAGTAAATTAACGAAATATTTAGCAACATCTATTTGAGCGAAATCACGGTTATTAATAAATACTTTGGGATTGTGGCGTCGTAAGAAATTTAATTATAAACTTCAAACAAGTTCACTTGCTGTCCATTAATACCATTTTTTTAGACATGAGAGCGCCTTCACAGGAATTATATCTGCAGAAAATTTTAGAATTCGCAACATTCAATTGGACGCGTTTCTATAGAATTTTCGCTTGCAATATCAAGCGTTCGTCTCAAAGGTGTACTTTTAACGATATCAACTGATAGACTATCGGTACTTAGTTGTTTTCTTACGAGATATTAATAAAGTTTAACTGATATTAAGCTAGTCATCATTTGGCATGCGCTATAAAATACTCTCGAACAGCCTTAGCAACGCATGATGTTCATGCAGTACTTGCTGCTGCGGCCAAGAACTAATGAAGCCAAGTTTGGATACCCTGTTCTGATGTGAACCGTATTCGTGAGGAAGTCTGCTTCGACCAGAATAAATAATAGTCAGTAAGATCAAGGTCGGTGCTATAAAAACGGTTGTGGGTAAACTTCCTAGCCACTGTTTTCCAAATATTTCTTTTAGAATATTTCAATAATGTAATAATTATCAAGTTACGCCATCTCTTCGCAAACCGCACTAATATAACTATTGACCAAAAATACCGATTAAACACTAGGCCAAACCAATTTTACCAAAAAAACATCATCAATAGATGTCTCTCTTTGTATTGTTTCTCTGTTTTTTCTCTGTAGTGGGTTGCCTTTTATTTCACAAGGCTTGGCAGCACATGTGTTCCAACCTGACAACTCACAACTTTGTCGTTAAGTTTTATAGTTTTGATGATAATATAGTCAGAACTTTCAGACATATGATCTTATTGTTAGGTTTTAAACAAAGCAGATTCAATAAAAAAAAATTAATTTTATAATTATTTTTTTATAAATAACGGGTGATTTTTTTGAGGTTAGGATTTTCATGCATTAGTATTTGACAGATCACGTGGGATTTCAGACATGGTGTCAAAGAGAAAGATGCTCAGTATGCTTTGACATTTCATCATGAATAGACTTACTAACGAGCAACGCTTGCAAATCATTGAATTTTATTACCAAAATCAGTGTTCGGTTCGAAATGTGTTTCGCGCTTTACGTCCGATTTATGGTCTACATAATCGACCAAGTGAGCAAACAATTAATGCGATTGTGACCAAGTTTCGCACTCAGTTTACTTTATTGGACATTAAACCAACCACACGAATGCGTACAGTGCGTACAGAAGAGAATATTGCGTCTGTTTCTGAGAGTGTGGCTGAAGACCGTGAAATGTCGATTCGTCGCCGTTCGCAGCAATTGGGTTTGTGTTATTCGACCACATGGAAGATTTTACGCAAAGATCTTGGTGTAAAACCGTATAAAATACAGCTCGTGCAAGAACTGAAGCCGAACGATCTGCCACAACGTCGAATTTTCAGTGAATGGGCCCTAGAAAAGTTGGCAGAAAATCCGCTTTTTTATCGACAAATTTTGTTCAGCGATGAGGCTCATTTCTGGTTGAATGGCTACGTAAATAAGCAAAATTGCCGCATTTGGGGTGAAGAGCAACCAGAAGCCGTTCAAGAACTGCCCATGCATCCCGAAAAATGCACTGTTTGGTGTGGTTTGTACGCTGGTGGAATCATTGGACCGTATTTTTTCAAAGATGCTGTTGGACGCAACGTTACGGTGAATGGCGATCGCTATCGTTCGATGCTAACAAACTTTTTGTTGCCAAAAATGGAAGAACTGAACTTGGTTGACATGTGGTTTCAACAAGATGGCGCTACATGCCACACAGCTCGCGATTCTATGGCCATTTTGAGGGAAAACTTCGGAGAACAATTCATCTCAAGAAATGGACCCGTAAGTTGGCCACCAAGATCATGCGATTTAACGCCTTTAGACTATTTTTTGTGGGGCTACGTCAAGTCTAAAGTCTACAGAAATAAGCCAGCAACTATTCCAGCTTTGGAAGACAACATTTCCGAAGAAATTCGGGCTATTCCGGCCGAAATGCTCGAAAAAGTTGCCCAAAATTGGACTTTCCGAATGGACCACCTAAGACGCAGCCGCGGTCAACATTTAAATGAAATTATCTTCAAAAAGTAAATGTCATGAACCAATCTAACGTTTCAAATAAAGAACCGATGAGATTTTGCAAATTTTATGCGTTTATCAAGCTCTTAAAAAATCACCCTTTATCATAAAAAGTAGTAAGCACTTTGGGTTTGCGGTTTCACAAATATTTTTCTTGATAAGAAATTAAAGAGCGATGTAAATGGGTTAAACTTCTATATTTTGCAATTTATTGTTTAGTATTTCGGCAAATGTAAGTTGGTATGGAAGGTCTAATTAGAGTGGAGAAAGATTAAATATTAAACTCAATCTAACTAAAATCATTAAAAATGTATATAATATTCACCTATATACTCTGCGGTCTAATCTTAAACAACAAAATTGTGTTTGTGCTTGCAACCGAATCGAACTTTACCGAGCTTATCGGTCAACCGCATCACCAAGAGCATTGCCCATCGTATCAAGGAATGGATTGTAAATGTGAGACTATATGTACTATAAAAGATGAAGTAAGTGATATTTATGTGGGCTTGGATTCTAAAGGTCGCCAAATGTTAGTGGTTTGTCCAAAAGAAACAAAACTAAATATTACTTTGCTACACAACTCAAGTTATTTGGAAGCGAAAAATTGCAAAGACATCTATGCTAATGCTGTACAACAAAAGATTAATATAAAAAACCTGAATAAACTTACGTTGATCTACAATTCGCGATTTGCTGTTACTGACATTATAATTTATTTTCAAAATCTTCTTCAACTACATATAATTGTAAAATCCACAGAGAACGTTGACTTTTCTCCAATTAAATTAAATTTGATACCCTTTATAAAATACTACATCCTCCAACTTTACGGACAAAGATCAATGAATAAGCGCACCTTGACGCAGGAATACTTTCGGTATTTTGCCGAGATCAGACGGCTTCATTACAAGCATAAACGCTTTAACAAATTTACCAATTACAACTAACGATTTTGTGCGCGAAATCAAAATGGCTGGAAATCCTGTCGTGTGCGATTGTAAGTTGGCTTGGATTTACAATAGCAATTATCGTTCCATTTTTACTGATTTACAGTGTAAACAGTCGTCAAACGAACTACTAACGGATGTCGCACAGTTACGACGCGACGAGCTGTGCGCTTGGCAACCCATACTCTGTCCCACAAACTGCGACTGTTACACACAATCCGACTGGCTGAACATCAATTGCACCGATAGACAACTTCATGTTATTGAACAACTGCTACGCCCCGAACAAGTTGATCGCAGGAGTTCAATACTCGATATTAGCGTCAATCGGCTGACTGTTTTGCCGCCAAACACCACCTTCGGCTATGCCAATGTTACGCAACTCAACGCCTCGTACAATAGAATCACAAGTCTCAGTCGCTTCCAACTGCCCGCCAATCTAACGGTTTTAGATATACGCAGTAATGACTTAAAAACTTTAACTGATGATTTGCTGCGCGCGATTCTCAATGACAGCGACAATCTACAGTTTTTGTATCTGAGCGAAAATGCTTGGATGTGCGATTGTGCTGCGCGGAATTTGTTGTACACCGTTCGTGCACAACAGCGACGAATACCCGATGTCAAGCTGCTAAACTGTAATAATTTACAGAATGTGACGCTGCTCACAGCAAATGTGGTCGACTTGTGCAATGTTGAAGGTTCGTCGTTTACGATCGCAAGTATCACAATCGCAGCATTAGTCATCATTATTTTTCTTCTGCTTATCGCACTATATTATAAATATAATTTGGAAGTGAAAGTCTGGCTACATGCTCGCAATATATTGACTTGTTATATACATGAATCTGAATTGGATAAGAATAAAAAATGCGATGCCTTTATATCGTATGCCCATCAAGATGCTGACTTCGTCAACCAAACCCTACTGCCGCGTCTTGAAGAGTGCGAAGATCCACCATTTCTCATATGCACACACGAACGTAATTGGCTGTCTGGCACCTATATACCGGAACAGATTATCGAATCGGTCGATCAGTCGCGTCGTACGATCATAGTGTTGTCGCAGCACTTCATCGAATCCGATTGGGCGCGCATGGAGTTTCGCACAGCGCATCAATGCTCGTTGAATGAGGGTCGTGCGCGCATAATTATTGTCAAATACGGTGAAATTACGAACACTGATTTGTTAGATAAGGAATTGAGAGCATATTTGCAGATGAACACTTATTTGGATTGTGAAGATCCCAGATTCTGGGATAAATTACGCTATGCCATGCCACATAAAGCAGCGGGTAGAGAACGGAGTACCGATATGTTGGAAGTCAATGGACGAATATATGTTACGGAACAAGTTGAGTTAAATGGTTTGCGTGACGAGAGTGCTTAACAATTATATATAGGAGGAACAAATAACTTGGTAAAAAATAACTGGATTCTTGGACACACTGACTATACACAATACATTTTATTCAAATAGTTTATATAATAAATTCTATTGTATACTTAATACAGAAAATATGAATCATTTTATTAAAAATTTGAGTAAGCAATGAAGCCACCGGAAGTCTAAAAAAAATTATGTGTGGTTTGCAACACAAGGACACATTATTATAAGATAAATATGTGGGATTTGGTAAATTAAAAAAACGATTTATATTTTTTCCTGAACTTTAATATAAGATTCTTATGGCTGTTAAATGTTTTCACAATGTTTGTAGTAACACATATGTAATACAAGAACAATGTTTTATAAAATTAATATTCAGAACATTGCCGATATGATCCGAATTTATTCATTTTTAGATGAGTCGTGTCTTAGTGGTGTGTTATATCAATTATTTATTTCAAGTCGTATTCTGCTATTATATGAGTTTTTGGATTTCGAATAGTTTTATTAAAGGGTAAGTCCAGTAATCATAGGTGGATTTGTTGATACACTTGCTATCAGCAGTTGTGGAACCCATGGTAAGTATTTTCACTATAATGGAGATTTATTTGGATGCTAAAAAGTTAGAGCACAGAAGTGGATACTATGGCCGCTACAGAGTTCTTACATCTGTAGATTAACTTATTTGTTTCACTGGTTGAACATAGTTAATGGTTATGGAACTCATCTAGTTGGTTTCAAATGATTTCTCTATACATATAGGTCCTAAAATAATACTACACATTTTCATTCATTTCACCTCGGAAATTTTGGATTTAATTTCAAAAGAGTGCAGACATTTTGTAGCTGTTTTCATTCCCATTATCATTGATTTTTATAAATTATAATTTCATATGTTCTAATCGCCTGCAGCTCATTGCGCGGCCGGGGCCTAAAAAGCGCGCCCGAGACAATCATAACAACGAAACTAGTAAGAAAGGAATAAGTTCGTGTAACCTAACACTTGGTATTCTCGCAATTTATTTATTTAAAATGTTTTGTAAATGCGTTATTCTCACTGTCAAAAGTACAGTAAAAACAAGTAAGGAAGGGCTAAGTTCGGGTGTAACCGAACATTTTATACTCTCGCAATTTATTTATTTAACTTTACTTATATTATATAATACACAATTTGACCCACATATTCGTCATATAAAGTCCATTGAAAGTTGGAAACCCTAATATTAGGTTAGAAGCACCGAGGTCCTCATGTTCGATATATGGGGCCTTGAAAACCTATGGTCCGATTTCGGCGATTTTTAGAAATGGGCTTCCACACTATAAATACAGTATTTGTGCAAAATTTTGCACCGATATCTTCACTAGTGCTTACTTTATATATTGTTAAGTAAACGATTCAGATTGTCTTCAAAGTTCTGGTATATAGGAAGTAGGCGTGGTTGTAAAGCGATTTGACCAATTTTCACAACATATTATTGGGATGTAAGGAAACTATTACAAACCAAGTTTCATTGAAATCGGTCGAGTACTTCCTGAGATACGGTTTTTGACCCGTAAGTGGGCGACGCCACGCCCATTTGCCATTTTGTAAAAACATCTGAGTGCAGCTTTCATCTGCCATTTCTTATGTGAAATTTAGTGTTTGTGAAGTTTTTCGTTAGTGAGTTAACCCACTTTTTGTAATTTTCGACCTAACTTTTGTATGGGAGGTGGGCGTGGTTATGATCCTATTTCTTTCATTTTTGGACTGTATTAGGAAGTGGCTAAAAAAAACTACTGCAGAAAGTTTGGTTTATATAGCTCTATTGGTTTGCGAGATATGTACAAAAAACTTAGTAGGGGGCGGGGCCACGCCCACTTCCCCAAAAAAATTACATCCAAATATGCCCCTTCATAGTGCGATCCTTCACACCAAATTTTATTTCCATAGCTTTATTTATGGCTTAGTTATGGCACTTTATGTGTTTTCGGTTTTCGCCATTTTGTGGGCGTGGCAGTGGTCCGATTTTGCTCATTTTCGAAAGCAACATTCCTATGGTGCCAAGAAATAAGTGTGCCAAGTTTCATCAAGATATCTTAATTTTTACTCGAGTTACAGCTTGCACAGACGGACGGACGGACGGACGGACGGACGGACAGACAGACATTCGGATTTGAACTCCACTCTTCACCCTGATCACTTTGGTATATATAACCCTATATCTAACTCGTTTAGTTTTGGGTGTTACAAACAACCGTTATGTGAACAAAACTATAATACTCTCTTTAGCAACATTTGTTGCGAGAGTATAATAAACAATGGACGTAATACGAGGGCTGCTATATATATTTCTGGCCTAATAATGGAATAGGAATATTTATCAACGAAAATGGTTTTATTGTTTTTCAAAATATTCTCCATTAAGATTTATACACTTTTGCATGCGCTCAAACCAATTTTCGAAGTCTTTTTTTGAGCGATTGTCAAATTGTGCAGGATCCAACGAGAACAAACCTTTTTTACGGCCAGGTGTACATGCAATATCGAATGTATGCTGGTGGGAGAAATGCATAGGCATGCCTCTATCTGAAAGTATGTTACATGACGGTCTTGCATTATCAGTTTATGTACGGCATCGATGTTTTCTGGCACAACGGCTGTTTTTGGACGACCTTCACGGAATTCGCCTTTGAGCGAGCGTCGCCCACGATTGAATTCGTTGTACCAGTTTTTCACACTGCTATAGGATGGTGCTTCATAGCCATACAAAGATTTTAGTTCATCGATGCACTCTTGTCGCGAAACCCCTGTAAATAAAACAATTCACGATTAAATGACAAAACATTCTTAGTTATGTTATGATAAAAAATGTCAAACTTTCCAATGGAAATGTTAGATTGCACCTGGTAACAATTAGTGTTGCCTATGCCAGAAATAAAGGGTGATTTTTTAAGAGCTTGATAACTTTTTAAAAAAAAAAAACGCATAAAACGCAAAATCTCATCGGTTCTTTATTTGAAACGTTAGATTGGTTCATGACATTTACTTTTTGAAGATAATTTCATTTAAATGTTGACCGCGGCTGCGTCTTAGGTGGTCCATTCGGAAAGTCCAATTTTGGGCAACTTTTTCGAGCATTTCGGCCGGAATAGCCCGAATTTCTTCGGAAATGTTGTCTTCCAAAGCTGGAATAGTTGCTGGCTTATTTCTGTAGACTTTAGACTTGACGTAGCCCCACAAAAAATAGTCTAAAGGCGTTAAATCGCATGATCTTGGTGGCCAACTTACGGGTCCATTTCTTGAGATGAATTGTTCTCCGAAGTTTTCCCTCAAAATGGCCATAGAATCGCGAGCTGTGTGGCATGTAGCGCCATCTTGTTGAAACCACATGTCAACCAAGTTCAGTTCTTCCATTTTTGGCAACAAAAAGTTTGTTAGCATCGAACGATAGCGATCGCCATTCACCGTAACGTTGCGTCCAACAGCATCTTTGAAAAAATACGGTCCAATGATTCCACCAGCGTACAAACCACACCAAACAGTGCATTTTTCGGGATGCATGGGCAGTTCTTGAACGGCTTCTGGTTGCTCTTCACCCCAAATGCGGCAATTTTGCTTATTTACGTAGCCATTCAACCAGAAATGAGCCTCATCGCTGAACAAAATTTGTCGATAAAAAAGCGGCTTTTCTGCCAACTTTTCTAGGGCCCATTCACTGAAAATTCGACGTTGTGGCAGATCGTTCGGCTTCAGTTCTTGCACGAGCTGTATTTTATACGGTTTTACACCAAGATCTTTGCGTAAAATCTTCCATGTGGTCGAATAACACAAACCCAATTGCTGCGAACGGCGACGAATCGACATTTCACGGTCTTCAGCCACACTCTCAGAAACAGACGCAATATTCTCTTCTGTACGCACTGTACGCATTCGTGTGGTTGGTTTAATGTCCAATAAAGTAAACTGAGTGCGAAACTTGGTCACAATCGCATTAATTGTTTGCTCACTTGGTCGATTATGTAGACCATAAATCGGACGTAAAGCGCGAAACACATTTCGAACCGAACACTGATTTTGGTAATAAAATTCAATGATTTGCAAGCGTTGCTCGTTAGTAAGTCTATTCATGATGAAATGTCAAAGCATACTGAGCATCTTTCTCTTTGACACCATGTCTGAAATCCCACGTGATCTGTCAAATACTAATGCATGAAAATCCTAACCTCAAAAAAATCACCCGTTATATATAGCAGCCCTTGTAATACCAACTACTCTTTGACCGCTTTGACCCAAATGCCCGAATGGACAGACGGATGGACATTGCGACTAAAATTTGAAATATAAATTACCCTATCTTTTAAGTTGGACCAAACTATAGACGTGTGCAAAATTTCATTAAAATCGGTTCAGTAGTTTAGGCTCCAATCCCGGACAAACAACGTGACATGAAATTTATATATATATAGATAGTTATAGATAGTTGTAGTGACTTCCACAGTAAGTTCCAAAATGAATGCAAAATATTTTACTTATACCATAGGAATCTAGTAGCTATAGTCAAACAATCCAATATGAGATTATTGCAATTCACTTATAAGTAAAAATTTAATTGCAAGCAGAAATTATAGAATTTTCCATCTATTCAAATTTAAAACAATAAAACAAAAACAGTTTGTGCCTCTTATGCAACTTTCTGCAAAAAGTATAATAGTCAAACCTGAATACAACAAGAACAACAACACTCACAAATGTCAGATCACTCAAAATCACTATTCTATTGGGCCAAACATTACCACAATTGCATTGAAATCGGTTACATAAATAAATTGTACGTCTGACATGCGCTCATTTTGACACTGGAGAAATACTGTTACACATAGCCAAACATACATATATAGAAGGGAAATCTGTTGAAATCACAAATAAAATGCTGGCATTCAAATTACCAGGTTGTTTTGGCACTTCACTCAATTTCATTAATTGGAATTCGATAGTTTTTTATGACTAATACGTGATATCAACTTTAATTTACCGAAATGAGGAGTTAATTAGTTAAAATATTATAAAGCTACTGGTTTTGGGTCGAAAGCTAGAACATTTCATGAAAACAAAACATTGCTTCGGAACTAGCTCCATTTATTCTTGAAAATGTTTTCTATCATACAAATCGTTCTCCTTTTACTCTAAAACTTTTGGTCCGAGGATAGGTCGGAGTGCCAATCTTTCTCAATCTGAATTCTAAAACCACTTTTATCGTACTATCAGTTTTTATACTAACATTGGACTGAACCTAGTCATGCTATTCTTGCATCCTATAAGCTAGACTCCAGAAATGAGCACAAACAGATTTGAAGGGCGTAATTAAGTCTTAAAAGCAAAACAAATATTTTTAAAGGCTTATATGAAAGACTAGTGAATTGGCTAACAATGCCTGAAGCTTGCTTCAACTTTAATTTTGTAAATATTAGTTCAGAATCATAAAAAGTTGCACATGTGTCATGACAAAGCTATTTTACATTTCTTTTAACATTTGTTGGAAGCAATGAAGAGAGTGGTCTGCAATGAATTTCAATGGCCGCGTCCGGACGTAGTTTAGTAAAATTGTGCTTCTCATAGAAACTATCTGACGGCATAAAAAGCTCGTAAAACCTGCGCTGGCCAGAGAAGAATTGAAAATTGTGTTTAAAGACACAGATATACATGTCAAAATTGATTTTTTAATTAAAAAAAATAGATTTTTCTGGAAATTTTTCATTAATTTGATTAGACGACAAAATTTTATGAGAATTAAAAATTTTGCTTGCAATGCATTGTTGGTGAAATTTGTGATAGTTCAGGTAAAGATGTTTGCAGACAAAAGGTTTTGTCGTTCATTGTCTACCATGTGAATGTGCCTATGCGACAGTATATATATGTATATAAAATAAATGTGACTACGAATTTCCGGCAGAGTAAACGTGGCGAAACAAACAGTAATGAAGTTCTGAGACTCTATGTGTGTGTGTTGTTGTTGGTGGTGCATTTCTTCTTTTCACATAATTAAATATGTAAGTATTCCAGTTGCCACCGGAGTAAATAGTTGAAGCATTACATGTGCATAGGCATAGCTTGATCCGTCGAAGCGTACCAGACAAAAACTTACGAAACAAAATCAAAAAACAAAAAAAATCAACGAGAAATTCAATTAAACACTAACATGCGCCGCCGCTCTACATTTTTACTTCGGCAGCTATCTTTTATGGCTTAACGACTTTTTAGTGGTGAAACATGATACACAGTCAGACACCTACACACAGTAATTGTATAATAAGCTAAAGATAATTCCTTTAAGTTACGACATTAAGTAACTAAGATTGGAGCGAATTGCAATAGCTTGACAATAAAGTCGAAGTAACATGCCAGTATTCTAGCTAGCAGATTGTATCTGGTTTCCAATGATATCACTGACATCGAGTGCAGTTCTCTTTCAATTTTGATGGCATAGTTGTGATTTGAAAACTAAATAAAGGAAAAGTAAGAAGTTCAAACTGCAATTAGTTATTTAAATTTCGATTCGGAATATCATTTGTCCGACTGGTTAAACAAAACTCTCTTATACATTCCGAAATGACGTCTGGGTCTATAATAGATGTCTATAGTCTTTGAGAGAGCGCAAAGATTTGTTCCCAGTATACTGAAGAGAGTGAGGGAGAATGTTGGTTTTCAGAACTTTCTTAGCAATATATTTCTAAAAACTACTAAACCATTGGCGATCCTATTCATATCAATATTTTAGATACTCAAAGTTGTTCTTGTTAATATTTTAAATACACTAAATAAGCTACTCACCTTCAATGTAACGCCGCCCAAATCGTATTCGCGATTAAAAAGATCCTCGACGGTGGCGCGATATTTGTCTGTGTAGGTCTTGAAGAGGAAACGCTTGATAATAGAGCTTTTTCCCACACCAGCACCGCCCAGAATAACCACTCTTATGCGTTCCAAGTCAGCCATTATGAATGTGGCTGACGACGGCTGCTAAGACGACCAACAGCTAAAAGTTACTGTTTTGTTACTGTACCGTTATATTTTTTTATCTTCTCACTTCAAGCGACGGGAAATTAAATTGAGTTTACCGTTATAATTATGCTAAAGCATTCGAAGATTTTGATTTGATTAAAGCTTCTTATGAATTCTTGGCATTTTATCTTATACCTCATGATGTACGGACTACAAAAATCACAAAAAAAATTCTGATAAAATATCAATTAAAAATCCTACACTAACACTGCAAAGATTGCTTCAATTTATTTTATGTGCTTTCGCCATACTCTTCATTTATGTTTCTTAATTTGTATTTAACACTTTCTCATTACTTCCTGTAATCATTACTCAGTGTTGAGGAACAAGAGTGAGAGAGGACGTGCGGTGGCGTTTCGGATGCTCGTAAATTTAATTATACTTTCGCTTCCGATTTATTTCCGTTTCCATTATCTGCGTATTCTGCGTACTTTTTGCGCCATTTTTGTACTCGGCCACTTTAGTGCTTCCACTCTATTTATATGTGGCGGCGTCACCACATGCTCTCAACGTCGTCTCAATCTCTCTCTCTGATTTCACACTTGCTATAAGTGCCTTCTTTTATAAGCAGACGCTGTGGGTGGTCTTTCTTTGTTTGTTGTGTATATTCTCGCATTAATCTCGTATTTTAATAATTACAACAAATTCGCTTGTTGTTCGCCATTTGATAATGTCTTTAAATGATGCTCAAATGTCTGTGAGTTGACTTTGTATAAATCTCATAACACTATGCCATTATGTATCTTGAAGAATCAGCTCAAAATATAAATTATAAGACAATAGTAAGAAATCTCTTATAGAATTTTATGTCGGAACAAATAAGTTAGAAGAGTTACCAGACACAAACTGTGAATGAGATATTTTTTGTCTCCTTAATGAAAGTTCCATCGGCTGTGTGATGAGTAGACCCCCAACGAAAAATGAACCAAATACACAGACATATATTTCTAATTTATATCTATACGCCGACTTTAAAGCCAACCGAAATACTCTGAAGACGACGTTGACGTTTTATTAATCTCAGTTTTTTACGCGAGGAATAAGTTGAATTTTACTTTGCCCTAACTTGATTAAATTTTATTTGAAATGTATTAAGGTATAAGAGATCTCATAATCATCTCGGTATAAAAAAACAACAAATAATATTATTATCATTTCCTACTAATTACATTTACTTTAAGTAAGTTGAAGTATTCTCAGAGGCAATCTAGCTAGCAAACACAGTGTGGCTGTGAATATATATTTTCGTTTAATAATGAGAGCTCCTTAAACTTGGTTGAGTTGATAGTTGTAAGTAAGTACGTATATGCAGTGTATATGAAAATATAGATGAGATGAATGCAGGACCTTGTATTTGCTTAACTCCTATGTCTTTGCCCGCAGGAGTTTGGAATTAACATCCACACACCTAACTGATAATTAACTGTGCGCCCAACTTGAGGCTTAGAGCTATTATATCTGTATGCATATTGTATGAGTATGTACATGACTCTATAATAATGGCAAATATTTGTCTTTAATCAATTTAAAGAATTGACTGACACTCTCACATACTGTGTGAAGGATTCTGATTAAATATATGTTGACAAATATCAGTAGATATGGACTATGCAAATACAATAAAATTTTTATTTGATGAGTGATGTTTTTTTTAATTTTGATTTTGTTTTCATTTTAGTATATTTTAATTTTAAACTCGAGTTAAATAACAATCATGAGTTTATTAAATTCTGCAAAAAGCTAGATGTTTGTAAAAAATCTTTAATAATAATACTCTCAAATTATGGAAATAATTTCAAAGACAAATAATGGCGTTAAAACACGCTCTAATTAAACATTTAATTACAGTATAAATAATTATTTGCGAAATCGCTTAATAAATATGATTATTTATTTGCTGTACATACCCACAAATGTAAATGTAAATAAATTCACTATAGTGGGAATAAAAAAAAATATGGCGGTTATTTTTGCGCATATTAATTTGAACTAATTATGCAATTAACGTGAATTGTTTATAGTTCATATAATCGCAATAAATTAGATGATTAACTGGGACTATATTATTGATATTTACTAGCTTTTTGTCGAGTGTGGTCATTGTGTACAGTACTGAGGAAATATTTGAAATAGTTACTAAAGATCATTAAATTAAAACAAGGCGTAGCGGGTTAGTCTAAAGCAATAACACTGGAGCCCTTTATGAGAATATTTGACTTCTATGATAAGTTCACGAATAAGTAAATGCCAAAATTGGTGCGATACAATTCGTAGCTAAAGCTAACCAATTATTGCAAACGTGTTTACTCAAGTGGTGAAATAAATCCTAATAATTTTACAAAAATCAAAAATCGTTTGAAGTTCATAACTTCTGCATAAACTTCCAGAATAGGAATAGGAATGTTTAAGTTTCATAGTTTCAGTAGCTCTTGAAGTTATAAGCACATGTGTAGATATATAGTTGTAAATGTGTGTTTGTGAAAATTAAACAAAAAATACTAGTTACAAGCATCCGAAACAGTAAAATGCTTTTGGCAAGTGGTACTGAAAAGACTTCAAAATACAAATATACATATTATGTAAATGTAAGCAAAACTTACAATTTCAAATACTCCCAGTGGAACAATGGTTGTTATTCAGGCAAAGGTACATGTAAATATACACAACGGGCCAGTTGCTTGTGATATAAATGTACATACATAGTCATATGTACACTGCACAAAATACGACTACTACAGAACTAGAAAACAACTAGCTTTCGTAACGACAATACTAGTTCTAACTTAAAACCTAGGCAATGCTTACAACTATGCACCTTCACACGGAGATGTTATTGACGGTGACAATTATTTTCCAGTGCATTGCTTTGCAACAAAAAATATGCCGGTGAGAATGTAACCGTCAATAATGACCGTTATCGTGCCATGACAATCGACTATTTGATGGCTGAAATTGAAGCTTGTGATCTCGGCGACATTTGGTTTCAATAAGGCGATGCCAATTTCCACATATCGTATCAATCAATGTACTTATTGAGAGAACGATTTCCATTAAATTTGAATTTTCTGTGTTTTTTCTTTAAAAAAAGTGGGGAACCTCTAAATGGATCACTTTTTATATGTAAGTATGTAACATATTGTAATAACTTTGAATACTAAAGTAAATAGCCGTCAAGCGATGTAATCGTAGATACACTTACATCTATTTATAAACACTCACACACACCTACAAATGTAATATGAAGCTAACGACATAAGTGCTGTCTGTCCGAGACGATGGTGGCAACTCACCACTTGCTGCTCACTTTGCTGGGTTTACACCCGACCGACCGTTCAGGTAGTGAATTTCTGAATTCATTCGAACATTCTGAATCCGGCTAACTGAAATAATATTTTGTACTTCTCCAAGTTTTGCTTCCGCTAGTTTGCACGATGCAATTATGGTAAATAGCCATCATTCGTGCCACGAAAATCCTTCGCCAAAACTCTATCTCTTTGGAAGAAGGACTGCATTGCCCGCGCTAATTGCACCCAAGAATTTTCTGGAAAATTCCTACCGTTACTCATTACCAACATAGAGCAATTTATGTCGATTTCGTTTTTCAAAACGAGACGAGACGGCGCCTACAGACGAAAACCCTTGGCAATAATAAAAACAACAAAAATAACAATAACACCATGTATTGATGCAACTGAAAAGATAGTCGAAGCAAAGAAATAACAACAAATGCGTTTGGAAGTTGAAGGAAACTCAGTTTTCTTGGATGCTGCAGCTTGCTGCCAATAATGCCAATATTGCCATTACGTTGTTGCACGCGAAGGTGACGAGTCTAATATGAGTATGTTTGCAAGCAATGAATTGTAAAGGAATTCCTTCTTTACTTCTACTTTTTCGTACACATGTTATAAAAATGTTTTTTTTTTTTTTAATTTTTTATTGTTTTCCGAATTTTATTAAATTTTATTTTTCTGCCTTTTATGCTTCGCTCCGAAATGTAGGCTTTCAAGTATCTACTGGCCATCCTTGTCTTACTAACTGCTAATACGTCGCCTTCTTTTAGGCGGGTTGTTTAAAAATTATATTTGGAAAGGAGTTTAGTTTAGTCACATACAGCTATAGACAAGGATTTAGCGCACTTGCCTTTACAATTAAATAACATTAAAACTATTAAATTAGAACAAAATTCATGAGGCGCCACCTCACAAAACAGCCCCCCGCGAAGAAAATCTATCAAAAGTTTTAAATTGCCAATTTTTTTTAAGCACTTGTTAGAAATGTTATCAACAAAATACAGATTATTATAAAATTAATATAATTTCTAAGTATTTCTTTAATATTTCTCGATAGATTTTGCTACCTGCCTATCGAAAAAGCGGATGCCCACAAGCATAAACATACGTAAACAATTCATTGACTCTCTTACCTATACATACAAAAAATTTTTTGACAATAAATATGAGTGTACGTATATATGTATTCTACCCACAAGTATACCAGCTGGCTGCCTCCCAAATTCGGCCAAATTAATTGACATTACTTGAGGGGATTTATTACGAATTCCAAGATTCCCCAACTACTCTCAACTACACAGATTGGCAAAGGTAGCATTTGACCGTCGTTGGTAGACAATGCGCTTAATTGACTTTTATTTTGTCACAGCTTAACTACTTAGGACTGAAGTGGGTGGAAGTTATGACTTTTATTTTGATCGAAAATTTTGTTTATGCTTTTGTTCATAACATCATTTCATTTGATATCTTCTACAAAGCATTATTATTGAAGCATGTGAAGCCTTTAGAGTGAATCTACGTGTTTTGCCCCTTTTCTTTTATCCCAAAGAAGCTGGCAGAGCCGACAAGTCGCGATACTCACTATAGGAAAGGTATAAGAAAAAAAAAAATTTTCGAAATCCGCTTTGGTTTTTAAAATTAAAAGGAATGAAAGAAAACCACACCAAATGATTGGCATATTTTTGTCCCTAAAGTAACAATAAATTATTTCTGAAGATTATAAGCCTAATAAATTTGAATTTTAAGAGTTATAAGACTTCGACACTGTTCGAACATCCTCTGAAATGATGAAAGTCTCAACAAAGTAGTAGTCATGAGATGCAGTTCGCTTAAACTTTTGTGCGCAGCCAGACAAAATCTCTCTTTGATGCTGGCTTATTTGGAAATTTGGAATGCGACTGCTTTGTGATTCTGATGTTTATTCGAATTTCACGGCGCTTTGAGGTGCACACAGATAAACTGACTACGATGAGAAAATTAATTAACAGAAAATACACCGTTAAATACTGTTTCTTTAATAAAAACACCGTTATGCACTACCACGAAAAGCACAAAAAGTGCGGCGAAACAGCGCAGTATGCTCATAAAGCGAAATAACTTCTGTGCAGCGGATGATTAACGGACAGTTTTAAACTATTAACTGTAAATACGAGTATGTAAGCTGTGGTTCAGCTTTGCCATACATTTTATGTGGATATATACGCCCAAAATTATTGATTGAATTATGAAAATGTTTTGTTTATTTTTTGAGAAGCCGCGCGCGTGTTATTTATTCTTTTTTACCGTTGTTGTTGTTTAATTGCTTCGGCTGAATTGAGCGCACGAATTGATCCAAAGCGGGCATGCAGTTGGTAGACAGGAGATAACATGAACAATTATTTGAAATACGCGTGCTGGAACACAATTACATACTCGCACGTGTACAGCACTTCTCTTTCCAAAAACTTTTAATTTGGAAAAATAATTTACAGCAGGAGATTATTCGAAAATGGGTTAAGGGAAGAACGCTTGAACTTGATGTGAGGAGCATAATGATTGGACACAACAATCGATATTTATTGGTGACTAGTGAGGGTCAACACTGCGCTGTGAAAACTGTAACAGAGATAATAATAAATTTTGGAGAGACACAATTAAAGCTCTGTCACTTACATTCATTTAAGAAATGACCACCGACAAAGCTGTGAAATTGCAACGCGGCAGGTGGTTTTTGGCAGGCAAGTGCAAAATATGAAGAAGAATATAAAATGGGACAATGTAAGTATGACAAAAGCAGCTAGCTTATGGTTTGGGTTTGCGAATTTGCTGGCAAACTTCATTTTCATTAGTTAATACGATGGGGTATGGAGTATGAGTGGTCTAAAATTGAGATAAGTACTGAAATTTTAATTTTAATGGTTCGGGCCGCTTGCAGTCCGTTTTTTAAACAGTTTTAATAGGTAAGTCTAGTATATTTTGAAGATCATTTGCCAACAGAAAGTAAGCGTTAGAAAGATGTATATACGATAGTCGATCCAAGTATCCCTAGTTGAACATTTGGATATCGAGAGTAATTGTCATACTTGTTGGTGTTATAGTGACATAGAATATTCCCTAATATTTGCGCAGACTGTTGTCGAGTTGACAGTCCTTGTCTGCCAAAAATTGAGGTCTGTTCCGGTTACAAAGATTTGAATATCGTGGAAATACGAGAGGTCGGTCTATGCAGCCATTAGTTCCGAACAACAAGCCGTAGAATTATTAAGCTGAGCACTAGGCATTGCCGATTTTATCCTAGTCCAATTACGCAAGTTCTTGAACGACATTACGTTGGGGGTTGAGAAATATGACTGGCTATAAATATGGCTATAAAATCTTTGGACCACAAGGCAAGAGACGCAACTCGACTGTATTGATGGAATTATGTTGAAAAGTACTTTTTTACAAAGTTCTCAAACGTCTCTATCATTGGACCAAACCACTCTAGCAAAACCATTGGTATTTAGATTGTACATCCAATTTCTAGTCCAATCAAGCGTCTAACGAAGCGTTTTGCAGTGCATTATCGAATTTTTGCATCTTTTTTGTTCGTTGCGATTTTTTCGAAAAATTTCCAGTAACGCTATTCCAAATTCTGGCGGAAATCAAATTTCTTCAAATTTTGTAGCGCTTTGAGCGTGTGAGTGTAGGCGCAAACTGTCTACAGTACAGTGCGTGTAGGAACGAACTACTTTTACGTAGGTTATGTTCACAATTTCGCCTTTATTTCACCCCTTTATGTTCGTGGAAAAACTTTTAACAGAAAACGTGTAAACAGTATAGTCGTCTGTTTTGCTTTGCAGTTCCACTAAATCAATTAACTTGTCCAAAGTGCTGCACTTAAGAGAGATGAGACAACATAAATTTAAACATTTTTTAAAGAGCATTTTAAATTTTATTTACTGGTCGGGGTTATAATTTGTAATTTTTTTTCTTTAGAAAGTGATTGAAAATATCATTTATGAGTATACCAGTTGGAGACCGGTTTGATACTTTTAAAGTCATGGTATCACCTTCGTTATAAGGCTATAGAAAACTATAAGTAAAAAAAGTTAGTTTGTCACCCCTAATTTTGCTATGAACGTCCACACAATACTCGGTGCCAAACTATTAATTCATTGTATACTAGAGTTATAGAAAGTATTTCAGACAGCTCGGGAAATAATTACATAGTTCAGCTCATCCATCTTTCGGCATGCAATTGTCAGTTGTTAACGGTCATAGCGAATGCAAGATGGATCGGAAATCGGCGAAATCATGATCCTTGGGAATTTTGAGTTTTAGTCATCTCGCTCACTCAACCACTCATTATTTTTCATCAATGAAATCTGGATTATATTTATAAGTTATATATATGTATATTGATATACATACCAGCAAACTTAGTAATTTTTAACAGCAATTCAAATGCACTAAAATTCAGCCAACTATATTTAGGGTATATAAACTAGACCATGCCGCACATATTGTAAATGGGTCTGGTAGCCCAGACGGCGCCATTGCTCGGAGCGTGATAAAAGCTGTGCAAAATACTGAAAAGAACGCTTGCAAAGAAAACGTCTGGCGGCGCACTGTGATTGCAGCGAACCAATTCGTTGCATGTGGCGCAAGGCCGTGGTTTGGCGTGTGGCGAGTGTGAATAAACTTTCATAAAATATTTCAAATATTTCATTCAAAATAAAAATAGAAAATTACCTTGATTCATAAGGGTTTCAATGGTATGTAGGGAATACAGTTGATTTATTTGAGTTTAATCTATATTTGGACCGGCGCCATTTGCTTATTATTGTAATATATGAGAAGAATTTGCTACAAAAAAGTATTTACCCCATGAAAACTGGTGTGGTTTTCAAAACAATTAGAAGCAATGCAGTTAATAGGCCTTTGCTTTTTTAACACAGCAGACATTTTGTATTCGTGTGCGTAGAACTGTGTATATTAAAAAATGCGTTGATAGTTTGCTGTAGCGAGTTGGGTAAAATGAATATATTTATCTCTATGAGCTCTACTCTAATTATTTCTATTGGTATGCTCTATTCTTCAATTATGATATTATTAGTGGTAAGCCAGTGTTGTGAAGTAGATTTCGGCGACCTATTACATATATTGAAAGAATTTGCAAACATTTCCAAATAATCTAATCAGTCAAGTAGTTATAAAATGCCTGCATACAGTACGAGTACTTTCAGTACCTGCCATTGCGTATGAGTAACATAATTTTTATACTCTCGCAACAAAATTACTAAAAGTGGGTTAACTCACTAACAAGAAACGTCAGAAACACCAAATTTTACATAAGAAATGGCAGAAGGAAGCTGCACTGAGATTTTTTTACAAAATGGAAAATGGGTCAAAAACCATATCTCAAGAACTACTCGACAGATTTCAATGAAATTCGGTATATAATATTTTCTTGACACCCTGATGACACTGGTGGAATATGGGCGAAATCGGTTCACAACTACGTCTACTTCCCATATAACTCAATTTTGAATTCTTTTGATTCGTTCACTTTATAATACATATATACATTAGGAACAAATGAAGATAGTGGAATAAAACTTTACACAAATACTGTATTCGAGCTGTGACATCACTTGTGGAAAAATTGTCAAAATCGGACCATGACCTTTCAAGGCCCCTGATATCGAACATGAAGAACTCAGTGCCTAAGGGTAATTTTTCACCGAAAATATACTTAGTTACCTAAGTTATTTTAGATGTAAGATATTTTAATGTAATTCATTCCCACTGAATTTTTTTCTTATAACAGTTTCTCTCTGTACCTGAAATGGTAAAAATCGGGTCATAACTTCCCCCAGATCCCATATACCTAATTATAAGTAATATTAAATTAAGTGAGCGTATAGTCTTCAATACATTGTATCTTGGTGGTGAAAACGAGTGAAATCGGTTTAGGAATTATTCATTATTCTATTGAACTTTATACCGAATATATGGGTCGTATTGTGTTATCTTTATAAAATTAGATCAATAAATTACGAGAGTATAAAATGTTCGGTTACACCCGAACTTAGCCCTTCCTTACTTGTTTATTATTATTTTCTTCAAATTTATCAGAATTTCATTCCAAAAATATTTTCCTAATGAAATTTGACTCCTGAAAATATAAAAAAAGGATATTTTTCCATTTATAAAAATTAATTGACTTTATGTTGCAATCCCTAAGACACCTCTCCAAAAATTGGAAGCTATCAAACTGACAACTATTATTCAAGATTTTACCTTCTTTCAGATTGCCTTACAGTCACATATCAATAAAGAATATGAAGATAATAGCAGAAAATTATGTTGTTGTAGCGACAAGCACGTAAGAATTAATCACTCAAGTGGAATAGCAAGTTGCCACGGGCATTATCTTACATTCACCGGAACGCCAATAAAATCTGTAGTGTTCTTTGGAACAGCAATAAACCCTTGATAATATAGTGAAATGTGAAACCTAATTAGATGTTACGCATCATTCTGGGAAATAGAGAAAGTCGAGAAAATGCTATCAGTGGTAAGTGAGAAGAGCTATTGAGTTATAAATTATTCTTTGGCTTTTGCTGTCGGCGACGTCACTTTAGCTGAACACTCACGAAGACGAATAGTAAAGTTGTTGCTAATAAGCATATTGCTACGTGTAGTGGGCTTGGTTGCTTTTATGCTGTGTTCGAAGGCGATAGAGAACTCTTCAATTATGGTTGAAGTACCTAAGTTGAGCCCACACATATTAGGCGTCGCTTTGTATGCCAGAAAGTACAGTAAATTGCAGCAACGAACCTCATAACCTTTACGAAATGGTGAAGTGAAGAAGTTCGTATGAGGTGTTATGAGTTGAATTCCCCTCCTCAAAAATTAAATGGTGAGTAGTTTGAACAGCCAACAATATATTGAGCGGCAATGCCATCATGTTAGTGTTGAAAATACCTAAGTCATTGTTGAGGTAAGGCAAATTCCATAAATAAACTCGAGTGTTGCCAGCCAGTAGCACAAATTATGCGTGACAACAAAAACTAATATATTTGTATGTATGAGCGCGTAGATTCGCTCATAGAGAAAGCATTCCTGTTTTGGATCTGCCACATTGTTGCGCAGTCATCGCGTACGAAGTCAATACAACTATTTAATACATATTTATGAGCTGCCTTTTATGCGCACGTAACTGTCCGGCTCACCGCATACCTGTCGACGACGGCGGCGGTAGCTTAGAAAATCATACCAAAACAAAAAAGGCAACAAAAACAGCAGTATCACTGTCTCTTCGCAAATTTCAAATAGAAATTCACTATATCCCGCACACCAGGCGACTTTGCTGCATAGTTGCTGAACTGACACACAAGCCCCTCTTCCACTAATGTTTTTGAAATTCCACTGTGTAGCTTAGTGTAACATATTAGTAAATATAAAGTATGTGTATGTCCACGTAATTGCTACAATGCCTCTGTGCCCGTGTTTAGTTCTCAACTTCACTGTGCTCGAAAATCCTTCGTCATTCGTTGAATGCGTTCTTTAGTATGGAATAAATTCTGCATACTATCTGCGGCATAAGCTCACGTCTCCCTCCGCGGCTACTCAATTTTGTTTGTCTTTCTGGAATTAATAGTTCTGCAACGTTAAGCAAACATATTTGCATTTATACTTTTTAGGGTGCACATAGTGAACTGTTCATGCAATTGTCACTTAAAATCCCATTTACCATTAAATTTCACAGAAACTTTGCTTATTATTGCATAACTTATTTGCATTTGCTTGCGTTATTTCTTATAGTTTCTTTATGTCCTCAGATAATACATATTTAGATAGATTTGTATGTATATATATATATCTATGTGTGGAGTACAGTTATACGGCATTGGAACAACTACCGACTACCAACACCAACTGCAGGTTATCTCATTGTCTGGCAACCGCCCGTTACTGCTGCTGACTAAGAACTTACAGAGCGAAATACAAATGAGCAATGTCATCACCGCTCGCTTTCCAATGCAATGGACGTCGACAAGCAGCATCACAGGTATTTCTACGCAACAGTAAGCAAAATTTTATCTCTGAAGATACGCATACATTACACTTGCCTCCACTATTTATATAGAAATGTGTGTACAGGTGACAATGACATGGTTTACTTCCGCTTACTCTTTGATTTCTTATTGCCCCTGTCACGGCTCAAACCCAAATATATGCGTCTGGTTGTAAGCCAAGGAGCTCTTAGAAACTGTAATTCAGATACACATTATAGGAACACAAATATAAACTTTACATATGCAGATATGCTCCTTCTAAGACATTTTCATTTTCTGACTTTTTTATTGCTCGCCTCTAATGATTTTCTAATTATAATGTTCATGTATTCATAATTTTCACTTGGTAGTACAAATCTTTCTTGGCGACTTTGTAAGTATACTTATATACTTGTGTGACAAAGAACACTTTTCAAAAAGCAAAGGAAAACAGCATAAGCAAAGAAACTGACTGAAATCCATATAAATATTTGTAAATATATAAATAAAGTCATAAAAGTAAAATTTGGTACAAAGGATCGTCCTAGTAAGGGTCATATTGGGACGTATTTTTATTTTGGGAACTGGGCGTGGCCACGCACCCAAATCTGTGTTTGGTATATATTTCGCAAACCAATAAAGCAATATAAATCAAACTTTCTGCAGTCGGTTCCCTTACGTACCCCACCATTCACCATGAACATAGTTGAAATCGGACAATAACCACGCCCACCTCATATACAAAGGTTAGTTTGAAAATTACTAAAAGTGCGTTAACTCACTAACGAAAAACATCAGAAACACACAATTTTACAGAAGAAATACCATAAGAAAGCTGCACTTAGATTTTTTACAAAATGGAAAATGGGCTTGCCATCGCCCACTTATGTGTCAAAAACCATATTTTAGGAACTACTCGGCCAATTTCAATGAAATTCGGTATATAATATTTTCTTTACACCCTGATGACACGTGTGGAAAATGGATGAAATCGGTTCACAACTACGACAACTTCCCATATAACTCAATTTTGAATTCCAACTGATTCCTTAACTTTAAAAGGTATACATTAGGAACCAATGAAGATAGCGAAATAAAACTTTACACAAATACTGTAAGTAATTTTGTAGCAATTTTTCACCGAAAATATCGGTGAATCTCTCAGATAACTTAATTTAATTCAGAGGAAATCTTTTTTTTTCTAATAATGTGTCTTTGTACCAGAAATGGTGAAAATCGGGCCATAACTTCCCCTAGCTCTCATATACCTAATTATAGGTTTTTCAAAAATACGATGGGCTTAATACCTTATAAATCGGTTAATATGTGAAATTCGTAGCCAAATGAAGTGGGCTTTTAATCTTAGATATAATGTATGTTGGCCATCACTATGTATGATGATTTTCGTTATTCTATTGGACATTATACCGAATCTATATCAATAAATTGTGAGAGTATAAAATGATCGACTGAACCCTAACTTATCCTTTCCTTACTTGTTTATGTAGCTATGTATCTACTGTGTAAGTAGTAAATGAGTTGTAGGGGGTGGTGACTTTAACAAAGCGTTACTAGTAGAATAAGTCAAAGCGGTCGAGCATGACTTCGCGCACCACTGGGCGTATGCATAAACAGCAGCGGCGACTGCCCTGACCGCCTTGTCTATCCTGCGTGTCTTTTATTATAATTCAAGTATTCAGTGACTTTCCCAGCCACACACTCGCCCCCACAGCAGTCGTGAAGTGTTTTTATCTGTAAATTGCAGGAGCCACCTAGAAAAACGAATTATCGAAGAAAATTGCAATTTATATTAACAATACCCAAGTTCAGGTGTGGTACTTCAAACTGTTGATAGACGTTATAAAACTGTTAAACATGCTTTATGATATTTTACGGCTACAGTTTATATGTTTAAGTCAATGAAAATGTGAAAGAGGAAGTGCAAAACAGTTAAAAGCCAACTAACACAAAAAAATCAATGAAATAATAACGAAAATGAATATTTTGCCTTCCGAGAACTGCTGAAAACTAAATCAACCGAAAAACAAATAAAAAGGCATAAAGCCTCCAGGCGCAGCAAGTGGAATTCATAATGTTAGTTCCGAAGTAATTCCATCAATTGTTCCATTATGATTTTTGGCATATTTTTGTATCACGAACGCTTAGGCGAAAGTTCAGTTGCCAGCCGTCGGGCTTTCGGCTGCTGTCTACTGTCTGCTTGGCGAGCTTCAAACGACAGTGTCAAAAAATGCACGTTTCACATTTTTTACTTCTATATTTACTTGGAATTTTTCAGTACGTTTAAATTTCCCTTTCCAGAAAATCAGCACAAATATTGTATTCAGAATTTGATAATGAATTCCTAAGAAACTGAAGATGTATCAGTGTCAGGACGAATGATTAAAAGAAATAAAAAAAAAAACGTGAACTCTTCTTCTTGCTACGCGACCTTCGTTTTCTGTTGTTGTAGTTTATTTTTCGTTTAACAATGTCACACTCTTTCAGTTGCAAGAATTCGCAGTCTCAAAGTATGGGTGTGCACTTGGCGACTATTATTTCTCAATTCTGACAAAGACGATATAATGAATGGATGGCAATTGCTGTCGGCTCGTTTTCTACACAAAGATACAAGTAAATATTTGCCTGTCATTGCGGCTTTCAGTTATCATTGCTTACATACTTCTTAGAAATATGTTTTATACAGAACCATGACTAAATTAGCAGTAATTCGGATTTTGCGTTTATATTAAAATTCGCAGAACATAAATTACTGATATACTGGATATAAAAATGAGCTTCATGGAACACAATTTTAATTAAGAACAGTAATTAATAATTGGAAGATTTTAAGAAGAACCAATTCTGTGACAGTCAAAATTTAATTCAACAAATTCAATAATTACACAAATTACTAAAACAAAATTTTCGTGAAAAAACTGTAAATCAGAGAGAGAAAAAACAATAAAAGATTATAAAAAATTTAACAAAATGTGATTGGCACACCGACTATGCCTACACAGCTTGATTTATCCACACTATATTTGTAGGATATTTTAAAATATTATTCAACTGTTTACTGTAATTTATTATCTCTCTCCTTTGCTCTTTCTATCCATTACTGTTTATGTAGCCCCTCGTAGTCGACCACCAACCGCCAACCACTGCATTCACTCGAGAATTGAGGACTAATTTGAATTGCACATAAATCACTTGACGGTGCGGCTTGAAAGGTGCTGAAATCACTGTTTTGCTGGCGTTAAACAAATTTATTCTGCACTTGGCCTTCGTTGGAGTGAGCTTATTTCTCAGAAACCTATTTTTTATTTCAGTTTCAGTTTGTTGCATACATTTGTATATACAAATATACGGAAAAATAATTACATATACATATGTATCACAAAATTTCATATTCGCAATATCGGAAAATCCAAGTTTTTTGTGTAGCAACCGCATTTAAGTAATACATAAATGGATTAATATTCTGGAAATTTTAAACATATTATCGGCGTTAAAGTAAGAATTAATATTTTAAGTCTCATAAACCATCGGTTACAATGAATCGACATGCCATCCCATATAATCCGACACAGAAACTTAGAGAAATGTAAATTCGTGAATCAATGCACTCCCAGGGGTCGAAGAAATATTTTCTCTTACGATAATTTCTCATGCGAACTCCCATATAACATTTCAAAGGTAGAAACTCTGTTAAACGATTTATTGCCAATTCGATAAGCACACATGAAATTCCAGAATTGTAAATATTTAAAAAAAATAATAATAAATAAAATTTAAAACAAGAGAGTGGATAGCTACTTCAGCGTACTTTAAGTGATGAAATACACACACTATAAATAAGTAAATAACTACCAAATATATAAATATTTATAGGTATGTATTATACATCTGCAGTCTTTTCTTCAATGTTTGAATATATTTTACACTTCGTTGAGTTGAAAATTAAATTCATTTCTCAAAAGGCTGCATGCTGCTTGTGACGAAACACCGAAGTGACTACAATCTCGCATGAAGACACGTGGTTAAAAGCGGCGTGGACAAAGAAGCGGTTGCTTTTGGTAGTAAATTAAGCGTCGTTGGCAAGCACATGGAATAAGGTGAAATGCAGCGTCGCCTTGCCTTGCCAATTGGGCTGTCTAGTGCAATCAATAACCTGCACAAAGTAGCAGCAATAAAATGGAAGCAAAAGCACAAACCCACACTACAACGAACTGCGACTCATTGAAGTGCAAGAATGCTTCGAATGATGCTTCATACAACAAAGCGAAGATGGTGACGGGTTGAAGGCGCTCAATAACAGTCCACAAACAGTTATTTTTATAGGTCAAACGTGTACAAACTGCAAAAGTTCACTGTAATCATTAATTGCTCTCTCTCTCTCTCTGCATATTTTGATTTGACGCAATTTCGTTTGTAGACTTGTAATTTTTAAACGACTTTATTTTCTTTATCACTTTTTAAACAAGTAAGTAAGTAAGTTAAAAAGTAACTCCATAATTAAAATATACACATTGCGGGCCATTTATGCTTAATTAGCACTTAAACATACCTATGTACAAATTATATAACGAATATAAGTCGAATCGGGTCAACACTCAGCACTCATCGCAAATGCAAAATCTCCAATATTTCCTTAGGCGAATATCTATATCAATATATGCATCTTCACAGCATTTGCATAATTCACTGCACAGCGGTGTCCACGGCGTATACGTGACATAGAACGCAACGAACAGCAGTGGGAGAGAAAGATAGGTTGAGTATATGCCATGTCAGTATGTATGTTTGATAAACAAACAAGCACCTATGTATGTATATGCAATAGCGTGGCTGCAAAGCATATTCGAAGCATGTTTGCCCGCCTTAACACGTTTACCTGTGCTGACAGTGTTCGCAGCAGTGTTGCCACAGCTTTGCAATGCAAATTGAAATTCATACATTATGCAAGAGAAGCCATTAGCTGACCACCTAGGGGCTCTACAAACACACACATATATACAGCAGTTTGATACACGTGTAAACATGAATCCTGATGCCGTAACATAAATGAAAAGCAGGCAGTCCCGTGAGTTAGCAGCCCATTTATTAAAGTGAAATGATTAACTGTGCGATCAAGCCTTGCGGCAGACAAGACAGAAGCCCGCTTCAATAAAGCGCTGGCATTTCACCGGCAAAATGTCAACAAAAGCGGTGCTACTATAAGCGCAATTTTCAGCTGTCCTTACGCGGGTTCACATATCTCCAACGACCTGAGACATTGAGTTCTCGGCGTCTCTTTTTTTTGTTCTTTTTCTCCCACCTATTCTGCGTTTATGTCCTTTTCTTTGTTCAGCTTATGTGAGTGTTTGTCTGCACAGCACAGATCTGCCTTAATTTTTCCACATAAATGGCTAAACATTAGCAGTAGTCCAGTCCCAAGTCCAACGCAAGTGAAAGTAGGGCTTTACTTTCAATTCTGCCGCTCCGTAAAGTAATTGACATATTCAGCAAAATTCGTCAATCAATTGCTACAATACGCACTGCCAGCGCTTTCAGTGAGGTTTTTATTTTTTGTTTGGCGTATTTGTTGCTTGAATAGACCTTTTCCCCATAAAATGAAATGATCGTTAAATAAAAAGAAATGAGTTTCCGATTTTTTTTGTACGAGTATGAGGAAGTGGAAGTGGTTTAAAATCTTAAAATATGTGCGTTTAAGATGTGAAATGGTTTGACCTAACTTTTAACGTTTTATTTGTAAATTTTCTACTATTTTCTAATTTGTTAATAAAACAAATGTTCTTCCCTCAAATCCACGTTATCATACAAAATACAAGCAAGATATATAAACGTCCACAAAAGAATGTCAATCTAAGTTATACCGAATTTAAATTCATGAACTCAATATTACTTTAAGCCAATAAAATTAGTAGTAGTAGGTAGTGAGATAAAGTACTACTTCGGAACTATGTATAATGTGTATAGGGTAATTGACGCCTCTTCGGCATGCCAAATTTCCGATATGATTGCTAAAAGGAGCATAAACATAAAATATGTATGACAATCTGTAGGGATAATAGAAAAATAATTTACTTACCAAACGGCGAATGAGCAACGAATGATGATAATAATATTGATAGAAGAGAGCGAAAGAAGATAAAACCTCAACGTTTACTATGATATGTTACCTTGGTTGTGCGACCACGCTTCGCAGGAGCTTGTGGCTAGCAAGGATATGACGACGTTTAGCAGCAGAGGAAATACGTTTCTGTTTCTCTCTATGTGTGTTGGAGCCGAAAAAGTTCCTACAAATACACACACACTTACATGTGCATTTATTTATTTGTACAATTGACGGTATGTGGCCTCTATGTGGCGAAGCAGCAGCAGACGTAATAGCTCTTTACAAAACCAATTAGTTTGCCGGCGCATCTAAGCCAATCTGCTTAGGCAAATATGTAGATCCTGTGGATGTGTGGATTATTAGCATTTTGTATTTTCTCTCCTATAGCCACATATATTCTTAAGTATAAGGCAACATATGTCAGTTGTGATTGGCGTTCAACCGTTTAGCTGGTTATAGCCGAATCGATGAGAGCGCTCAACTCCTCTCTTTCCTTCGCAGTTCGGCGCCAGTTGGAGATTCCAAGTGTAACCAGGTCGCTCTCCACCTGGTCCCTCCAACGGAGTGGAGGCCTTCCCCTTCCTCGGCTTCCTCCGGCGGGTACTGCATCGAACACTTTCAGGGCTGGAGTGTTTTTGTCCATTCGGACAACATGACCTAGCCAGCGTAGCCGCTGTCTTTTTATTCGCTGAACTATGTCAAAGTCGTCGTATAACTCGTACAACTAATCATTCCATCGTCTGCGGTATTCGCCGTTGCCAATGTTCTAAGGTCCGTAAATCTTGCGCAAAACGTTCCTCTCGAAAACTCCTAGTGTCGTCTCATCTGATGTTGACATCATCCAAGCTTCTGCACCCTAAAGCAGGACGGGAATGATAAACGACTTGTAGAGTTTGATTTTGGTTCGTCGAGAGAGGACTTTACTGTTCAATTGCCTACTCAGTCCAAATTAGCACCTGTTGGCAAGAGTTATTCTGCGCTGGATTTCGAGGCTGATATTGTTGGTGTTGTTGATACTGGTTCCCAGGTATACGAAATTATCTACGACTTCGAAGTTATGACTGTCAACAGTGACGTGGGAGCCAAGACGCGAGTGCGCCGACTGCTTGCTTGATGACAGTAGATATTTCGTCTTGTCCTCATTCACCTCTAGACCCATTCGCTTCGCCTCTTTATCCAAACGGCGCGGTTGTTGCTTCCGATGATATCAATATCATCGGCGTACGCCAGGAGCTGTACACTCTTGTAGAAGATTGTACCTTCTCTATTTAGTTCTGCAGCTCGTATTATTTTTTCCAACATCAAGTTAAAGAAGTCGCACGATAGTGAGTCACCTTGTCTGAAACCTCGTTTGGTATCGAACGGCTCGGAGAGGTCGTTCCCAATCATGACGGAGCTTTTGGTGTTGCTCAACGTCAACTTACACAGCCGTATTAGTTTTGCGGGGATAATATGTCAGTTATGGTCCAAATAATAGATACACAACATCGTTTTTGCTGATTGCACACTTTTCAGTTTAGTATGTACAGATGCTTCAGCTGCAATAAAATTGAAATTGTAAAAGTCGCGGTGAGCTTAATGAATATTTGTTGTATAAATGAAACTTTATAACACCTAAAATTGCACTGCTAATAAATAAAACGCTTTCTATCTATGTAATAAATTTATTAACGCACTGTCCTTCACAGTTACAATCCCATATCGTTGAAAGTGTGAGCACCGTAAAAGCTGTAAGAACGTAAACAATATAGGAAAGGAGTTCTCTGAGGTTTCAGACAAGGCGAGCGAGAGGTTTCTTTAACCTAATGCTGGAGAAGATAATTCGCGCTGTAGATCTTAACCGTATTGGCACAACAGGTGCTATCACGGGCTCAGTAGGCAATTGAAAAGTGTGATGTATGGTGCGGAAGCATGGACGTAGGTGAGTACCGGATTCGTTGGAATGAAGTGAGCTCTTCGGAGATATGGACATAGTGCGGCGCATTAAAATACAGCGACTTGGATATATCATCCGAATGGAAGAAAATACTCCAGCGGAAGGATCAAGTGGGTGTAGGCCTGTTGAAGCTTGAAATCCCCAACTGCCGCCGTCGTGCGCAATGCCCTTTCCTATTTACTCTTTCACCCATATTTACCATTCAGTAAATACTTGCGATATAAAAGACATAGCCCAATAATAATCTTAAAATTGAATTGAATTGAATGTAAGTACACAATTACTCGATTAAATTGCAAAGACAGCTTGAAATGTCGTCGGAGCGTTCGTGTTACTAGGGCTTTGGGGGATTAATGGATACGAAATTCCGTCACCATTTTTATAGATTGACACTCAAATTATTTTATAGATGCTAAAAGCTAATCGTAAGAGGTTTTAAAAGCAGCTGATTGTTAATCTCGTAACTTAAGAGATCAGTTTTTACTGGCTAGTTCTCTACTGTGTAGCAAGAACTCCATAAATGATGAATGAATAAGTCCTTGAATAAGTCAAGGAAGCGGATTGCTATAGGTCAAGTTCGAATGTAGTAAATAGATTCCTGCAGAAACCAAAACCCTTTTTCAGAGATATACTTAAAACCTGGCTTTGCATTTTTGTAGTGTTTAAATTGTTTGAACATATATACTTAACCCTACCAACTATGAAGCAAAATAAAAACATACATAATTTTATTTACATTACATTTTAAATGTTTTATTAATCTATACAAATAAATTTAAATATACGTTTCACAAAATACAATAAAATCACAACAGCTTATTTTATTTAGTTTTGGATAAATTTCTTCGAATGGTTTTTGCGGTATCCGCGCATTTCGACGTGATTGCCCGTCGAATTACTTTGTCCGAACAATGTACCCTCTGCTGTACAAAATATATCACATCTGCCACTTTCAGAGGATCTAGTTGCGCTTTTAATGGACGATCCCGAAAAGCGGGCGAGGGTTTGCCACTAAGCGTGTGCGTCGCTAGAGTTTGGTTATCAAATACCAAAGACAAGAGTTTCCGCGTGGCAATTGACGGTTCCATCCAATTTATCGACTCTAAATTCCTTCTAGAAATACAAGTGCCATGTGGACCAATTTCTAAATTAGCTGTCTCCATTGCTGAATTTACATTATCGTC
Organism: Zeugodacus cucurbitae; assembly: GCF_028554725.1. NCBI lineage: Eukaryota > Metazoa > Arthropoda > Insecta > Diptera > Tephritidae > Zeugodacus > Zeugodacus cucurbitae. The sequence goes on from NC_071671.1 coordinate 51,541,388, forward strand.
ATCGCCATTTGAGAAATTAGGAGATATGTTTTCCTGATCTGTAGGCTCCTGCTTAATGATGACGTTTTCACTAAAAGGATGGACGTGAGCTGGAACAAGCCTTGGTTTTAATGAAGAGAATTCGTCGACTGGTTCCTGTTTAATGGATAGGTTTCTGTTAAGACTGGTACTCATCATTGTCGAAAAATCTTTGAATTCCGGTTCCTTTTTTATGGAAGGAACCGGTATTATCATTTCCTTAGGGATGCCAACAATCCCTGATACAAGGTTTCTTTGCGGATCATATGGTATCTGTACCATTGGTATGTTTACTCCTAGTCCTCGTAGTGAATGATGCAGGTACTGTACGTTTGGTTGATTTACATAATTTTCTGGCATCTCTTGCTTCACAATTATTATGTTGTCTCGTTTTAATTTTTTCATTTCACTATTGTAGTAGGTTTCATCCTCTCGACGGCGTTTTGCTTGCCGAACTTTTGTATTCTCTTCCTCTGATAGTTTACTCGGGTCCTCACTTTCTCTTGAGATCGCCTCATATGTTCGCAAGTCAAGTTCTACTTCTGTCGATTCGATATTTTCTTCTTTGATGTTTATTTTGTTCTCCCTGGAGAAATCCATATTTATTAGGTATTCAAAGCGTGGTTGTTTCAAAGTCAGTAACTGAAATTGTTATGATGTTGAGAGTAAAAGTTTGCCGTATTTATACCAATCTGGGTTAGGTCACGCTTGTAAGTCGAGCAGGTAGAATTTATAGTACTGACAGGTAACGGTAAACCAATCGTTCCAGGAGCGTATTGTTTTTTAATACTCAAAGGGTCTAGGTGCCTTTGTGGTACCTGAATTATCAGTTTGAATTTGCTTGAAAAGGTAGTTTGTTTGATTTTTTAAAATTAAACTTTGCCTTTATCGGCCTTACCAACGGTAAACTTAAAGTTACCATGTGTACCGTTATCCATTTTGTAGCATATAGCTTAAAGTTATCCCCCATTGACATATTCAGCAAAGTTCGTCAATCAATTGCCACAATACGTGCACTCATCAGGGGTGAAAGTGAGGTTTTGTTTTGTTTGGCATATTTGTTGCTTGGCTAGCTTTTGAAATAAAAATGTATAGAGTTTCTGTATTTTGACTGTTTACGATTTTGCGGTGGTGGTTCCAAATCTTAAAATATTTTATTTCTCATCTCATGAAAGAGAGAACTCGAGTTTCTGGAACACAAATATACAAAATAATAAGAATTCCTTTTACCACTAATGGTATCTGTGGTTGTTCATAAATATTATACATTTTGTTAATAAAACAAATGTTCTTTCCTCATATCCGCTTTAGCATATGTCACAGCTCTAAAAATACGAACTATTTGCAGATACTGATGTGTTCTACTCTGTCTGACTACTAGGAAGCGGATTGCTATAGGTCAAGTTAGAATAGATTACTGTAGAGACGAAAAACCTTTTTCAGGGATATACTGAAAATCTGAAATTTTAAATCGCTTGAACATCCGTATATAAAGACTTGAAATCAAAATTGTCACTGGGAATTCAAGCTCGTCGTAACCAAATGATGAATATCCCTCGTAATGAAAATGTAGAAATTACAGACCAGAGTTCGAAACTTGGTAATTCTGAGAATATCCTTGTCCAGGGAAGCTATGCAAATGTTGTAAAAGGCAACGCTGTGTAAATGCAACAACCGCAAAACCCACCAAATGGAGGTATTAAAAATATGATTCTAAATCTAACTCAATGTATGACACAATTCATGTTTACCATGCAAAACAAGATCGAAGATTTCATCTCTCTTATCATGTCTTTTTAAAATATTCGAAAAAGTTTTACTATCAAAAATGTCTCCTTTCCTCCACGAAAATAATATAATATCAACCCACCAATTCGCGTTTCGTGCTAAACATGGCACGGTAGAGCAAGTAAATAGAATTACAAACGAAATCAGGAAGGCATTCGAGCACAGAGAGTACTGTTCACCTATTTTTCTCGATGTAGCTCAGGCGTTCGATAAGGTCTGGCATGAAGGCCTTTTATGGAAAATCAAAAACGTGTTACCTTACGAATTGCATAAAACATTGGAGTCATATTTAAGAAATAGGAAATTTACAGTTAAAGTAGCAGATTTCATATCAGAAGAACGAGCAATAAGGGCTGGTGGTACATAATATATACAGTAGACATTCCAATAGCTAAAACAACGTATTGACATCCACTTTTTCGGATGACACAGCCCTAGTAAGCCGTAACAAATGCCCCTTTAGAGCATCAAGATTGCTAGACGAGCACTTAACTTTTGTCGAAGAATGGCTAGCCAACTGGCGTATAAATATTAATGAGCAAAAATGCAAGCATGTTACATTTTCTCTAAGACCAGAAACACGCCGGTCAGTTAAAATAAACAATGTATTAGTACCCCAGGCGAATGAAGTAACTTATCTTGGGATTCACCTGGATCGAAGGCTTACGTGGCGGAAACATATAGCGAGTAAAGTAACTTGCATGAAGTTAAAGCAGCGAATTTAAATTGGCTTCTACACAAAATTCTAAACTTAGCCTAGACAACAAAGTCCTGTTATAAATGCAATCATAAAACCGATTTGGATGTATGGTATTCAACTGTGGGGTACGACCTGCACAACCAACATTGATATAATTCAGATATTCCAATCTAAAATGCTTAGAACAATAACAATAATTCACCATGGTACATGCGTAATGAAAATATCCATAAGGATATTCCTATGGTAAAGAAGGAAATAGAGGACAGCAGAAAGAAATATATTTCTAAACTTCGTGAACATCCAAACCCATTGGCAAATGCCTTGGTACATTCCTTCAATCAAACACGTTTAAAAAGATGAGATTTACCTGCCTACTAAAGAGCAACGTCCCACCAAAGAAGCTGTAAATAGATTTAAGATTTTAATACTTATTGTTAGGCTTTAAACAAAGCAGATTCAATAAATAAAGAAATATTGAAAAAAAACCTTTACTGAACCGTACCAACTATGAAGCAAAATAAAAACATACATAATTTTATTTACATTACATTTTAAATGTTTTATTAATCTATTCTATCTATAAATTTAAATATACGTTTCACAAAATACAATAAAATCACAACAGCTTATTTTATTTAGCTTTGGATAAATTTCTTCGAACGATTTTTGCGGTATCCGCGCATTTCGACGTGATTGCCCGTCGAATTACTTTTTCCGAACAATGTACTCTCTGCTGTACAAAACATATTACATCTGCCACTTTCAGAGGATCAAGTTTCGCTTTTAATGGACGATCCCGAAAAGCCGGCGAGGGTTTGCCACTAAGCGTGTGCGTCGCAAGAGTTTGGTTATCAAATACCAAAGACAAGAGTTTCCGCGTGGCAATTGACGGTTCCAACCAATTTATCGACTCTAAATTCCGTTTAGGAATGCAAGTGCCATGTGGACCAATTTCTAAATTAGCTGTCTCCATTGCTGAATTTACATTATCGTCATCGCCATTTGAGAGAATAGGAGATATGTTTTCCTGATCTGTAGACTCCTGCTTAATGATGACGTCTTCACTTAAAGGATGGACGTGAGCTGGAACAAGCGTTGGTTGTAACGAAGAGGTTGTGTCCAATTCGTCGACTGGTTCCTGTTTAATAGATAGGTTTCTGCTAGCACTGGTACTCATCACTGTTGATGAATCTTTGAATTCCGGTTCCTTTTTTATGGAAGGAACCGGTATTATCATTTTGTCAGATACAAGGTTTCTTTGCGGATCATATGGTATCTGTACCATTGGTATATTTACCCCAAGTCCTTGTAGTGAATGTTGAGGGGATTCCTTTTTTATGGAAGGAACCGGTATTATCATTTCCTTATGGATGTCAACAATTCCTGATACAAGGTTTCTTTCCGGATCGTATGGTATCTGTACCATTGGTATGTTTACTCCTAGTCCTCGTAGTGAATGACGCAGGTACTGTACGTTTGGTTGCTTTCTTCATTTTCTGCTATCTCTTGTTTCACAATTATTATGTTGTCTCGTTTTATTTTTTTCACTTCACTATTGTAGTAGCTTTCATACTCTCGACGGCGTTTTACTTGCCGAACTTTTGGATTTTCTTTCTCTGATAGTTTACTCCGGTCCTCACTTTCTCTTGGGAAAGCATCATATGTTCGCAAGTCAAGTTCTTCTTCTGTCGATTCGATATTTTCTTCTTTAATGTTTATTTTGTTTACCCTGGAGAAATCCATATTTATTAGGTATTCAAAGCGTGGTTGTTTCAAAGTCAGTAACTGAAATTGTTATGATGTTGAGAGTAAAAGTTTGCCGTATTTATACCAATCAGGGTTAGGTCGTGCTTGTAAGTCGAACAGGTAGAATTTACCGACAGGTAACGGTAAACCAATCGTCCCAAAAGCGTATTGTTTTTTAATACTCAAAGGGTCTAGGTGCCCTTGTGGTACCTGAATTATCAGTTTGAATTTGCTTGAAAAGGTAGTTTGTTTGATTGATAAAAAGTAACCTCGGCCTTACCAACGGTAAACTTAAAGTTGTGTTTATCAGCCTAGAAAGACACTCAACGCTTATTTATAGATTCCGTTATCCATTTTGTAGCATATAGCTTACTAGTGTATGGTAAATATAGAGAATGTTAAGATAGGGGACGACACAACCGACGCCTATTATTTGGTATTATCTTATGATAATTTCAGGTAAAATATTGCCTGTTTGTGAATGGGAATTTCAAGTGAAGGCATATTCTCAAAATGATGAATTTAAGGTCATTCAAATGCTTTTCAAATGTCAATTATGGCCAAAATAATTGACACCACAGCGTTTTTGCTGATTACACACTTTTTATCACACTTTATCACACTTTCTCTTTTGTTTAGTATGCACAGATTTAATAAAATTGAGATTGTAGAAGTCGCGATGAGCTTAATTAATATTTGAATGAAGTTTTTTTGTTTTTTTATAAATTAAATTTTATCACACATTTTATAGCTTATTATTCAATAAATCACCGTGTTGAATTTTCACACACGCACTACAATTGCACGACTAATAAATTAAACGCTTACTGCCGATGTAATAATTTTATTAACACATTGTCCTTCACAGATACAATCACATACTGTTGAAAGTGTGAGCTCTGTATGAGCGTAAACAAATCACCAATCCAATCGCCGTAACGCTGCCGATGCACTGTTTAATGGCCCGCTGTGAGGAAAATTAAAAGCATATAGATGTGCATGTAAGTGCGTGTGTATATGTGGGTTTTCCAATCAATAGCCTATTAACACCTACGCTGACGCGGTATAATAAAAAGGCAATAAAATTTCAAATTGACCACTCATCGAAGCGGTCGTCAATTTCAAGGGGAAAAAATAAAGGAGAAAAAGAATTTCACAACAAAACAAAAGGTGGAAACAATATTTGTGAGACAACTGATCACACGAATGCACAATGGCGGGAGTTTAGATGGAAAAAATACAGGGTGTATGTTTGTTTCTGTTGAAGATTTTAAGAGTATATAGTTATCCTTAATGCCTTCAATAGCTTAAACCGTTCATAGGACTAACTATTTATGTTTAATTTTCAATAAACTATTGTTTGTTAAAAAAAAATTCTGTTTGTTTCAAATGGTAAAAGAAAACATAAAGTCACAGAGTCCACACACTTGGAATATTAAGGCGAAGCTTACAGAACTTTCACGGCTTAGATTACACTAAAAATCATATCTTGAAAATTGCATTGATAGATCCTCAGTACAGTGATAGATTCTCAGCTTCGGTTCGAAAATTTTGATAATATATTGAACTGAGTATCAATATATACTCTTACACTCGCTCGTGAAAGCGAAAATAACCTTTACGAAATTTAACGGAAATTGATTGAAGACACTATCTTCCTCTGGATCCCTATAAAGTCGACTCTACTGAGTATAGACTCCAGACGACATTTTATTTTAATTTATATATATTCTACATTTTATAGAACAAAATTTTGATCTTAATTGTTAGTAGCTTTTAGTGTTTCACAAGACTTGCTGACTACCGCAATGTACTCATCATTATACTCGTATACACAGCATCATCATCACTGCCACAAAGCGCGTATTAGGGCAGCAGTAACTGTAAATGACGGTCAACTAGCTGGTGAGTAGGTTAGCGCTTATCCCTCGCGGCGCAGTGTCCATAGTATTCATTGTCAAACGTCGGAAATTTTCACATTTCACTGATTTCCGTCATATTTTCTTTTTCATTGCCACATGGCACTGAAATCACAGTTGGGTCAATGATTTATTATTCAAACACAATACTCAGCACAGTAGCACACACATTGTTGTTGTTTATTTTCACCGCAGTGATTTTATTTATTTATTTTATGAATTATTTTTTACAAAAGAAAGAGAAGAATAAAAAAAAGAAATGACCATTAATCACTGATATGCGACTAAAACACCAACCTTCAAAACTAGTTTTTCACTTGTTTTTCTTTAAATATAGTTATTTAAAAAATATTCTTTTGTTTACGTTTCAATTTGTTTAATTATTTAAACGCTGATTTCCGTGATTACGAAACTGACTACATTAATACTTTTTTATGAAACTAAAACTGTCGACGAGGATATTCGTGAGCGACTGCAACAACAAGTTTTTTTCCAAATCCAACGCGCGTTCTAACTCGAACTTGTGCGTCCAACACTTGGTACCGTTATATGTACGTGCACCAAATGTATCTTGTTAAAATTCAAAACAGAACAAGTTAACTGGCAACATGTTGCATGCAACGAGAAACGAAAACAACTTTCTTCAGTTTTTGCTTACAAACCTGATAGGTTACGTGGCTTACTCTGATTAAAACTGTGTCACATTCTCACTAAATGCATCCATATACATATGTAAGTTTGAAGGCCTACAAGCACTTGCAAAAGTGTTCATTTCACCAGCTGGGGCAAGTAATGAAGAAGTGTTAACTTTTTACAAATCAAAATAAGGGGTACTTTGCCTTACGCATGTACAATAGCCAGCTTTGAACACATTTCTCCACCTTTAGTTAGAAGCTCTTTTACCGTATTTACGATTAATCGAAATTGACTTGTCTTGGCAAGAAAAACCAAGATGCGCACAATAATAGGAAGGTTTAAAAAGGAAAGAAGGGTATCCTATCATTTTCTCGTATAAAAACGAAAAATTCAATACAGAAATCAAATAAAACAAGTAAGGAAGGGCTAAGTTCGGGTGTAACCGAACATTTTATACTCTTGCAATTTATTTATTTAACTTTATTTATATCAATAATACACAATTTGACCCACATATTCGTCATATATAGTGCATAAAGCCCATTGAAAGTTGGAAACCATAATATTAGATTAGAAGCACCGAGGGCCTCGTACTATTTTCACAAAATATCCTTGGGATGTAAGAAAACTATTACAAACCAAGTTTCATTGAAATCGGTCGAGTAGTTCCTGAGATATGGTTTTTGACCCATAAGTGGGCGATGCCACGCCTATTTTCCATTTTGTAAAAAAATCTGAGTGTAGCTTCCATCTGCCATTTCTTATGTAAAATTTAGTGTTTCTGACGTGTTTCGTTAGTGAGTTAACTCACTTTAAGTAATTTTCAACCTAATCTTTGTATGGGAGGTGGGCGTGGTTATTATCAGATTTCTTTTATTTTTGGACTGTATTAAGAAGTTAGTTTAGGCGACTGCAGACCTTCGGTTTATATAGCTCTATTGGTTTCCGAGATATGTATAAAAAACCTATTGAGCTTGAGCTTAAAAATTTTGCTTACTATTAGACATTAGTAATTTTTTTCCATAACAAGACTCCTGACTGAACTGTAGAAATATTTCTGATCAGGCTAAATAATCGTCCTTTCTCAATAGAAAACAAACATTATGGTAGCATGTAATTTACGGAAATCGGTTTCATTAAACAAGATCTGACATTAAAATATCATAGTAAATCACATATATTCTCTTGTCCTCATATATAGGAGGTTTTTTGAAACATAATATTCCAGATATCTCTTACATCTCCATCTGATATATGCAGTGTTAAGTTATTAGAACTCCGGTTAATTTTGAGACAAATTCTGAACTGAAATCCCATGTACAAGTTTAAGGGCTTTACTCCAGGATATATATATTGGAAGGATTTGTCGAAGTCCTATATTTGATATACTGAAAAATATGCAAAATCAAGAAGCCTTGCATTTATTACAAATACGGCTAAGCAGATTTACGTAAAATGCACAAATAAGCTTTTAATAACAACGGACCTGTCCGATTTTTCGGCCACTTCTGAAAATTATTGGTTCAATCTTCGAACTCTAACTAAATACCTTCCACTTGACAATATTAGACAACAAACTGTTTTTCTGGCTCTTGACAACTGACACAAAAATGCTTGTAAAACCCTTATTAGAAAAGAATTACAAGTAATATGTATACACGAGAGTACCGCTTATTGGGGTGGCTATATCGTAAAGATGGCAACTGCTGTGTTTGTCAATCATTATTATGATAATTCTATTATTTCTATAGTAGCATTCACAGAAGGGGCACGCACTAACTGTGCAAGAAAATAGAAGAGCAGTCGACAAATACGCCGTGCGCAGTGTGTGTGTGAGTTCATTTTTCGGCAATAATTTTTTTGTCTATTCTATTTTTGTGTACTTTCATGGTGGAGCATTTGCTTTATTATTTCATTCGTAATTGTGCTTTTGCGGTTTGTTTTATGATGAAAATGTAATTAACTTTCGTGTCAATATTTGCGACGCAATGTCATTCAACGCTCTGTACCTCAGCCTATGAGGCGACCAAGTCTTAAAGTGTGAGTTTGTGTGAATGTTCGCCACCTATGGAGGTACGAAGGAGCGTGCACCCAGCGGCCGCCAAGTTATTTGAGTTTCAGTATAACTGAATGATTCGCTGTCATTGTCAGATGTGATAATTACCGCAACACGACCACATTCGACTGTTTGTTTTTGTTTTGGAGTTTGAAACTTTCATATCACGCATACTGACCGACATTCGTCGAATTTCTCACTGCCCTGTATATGGCTATACCAACTTTTAATATTAATTGTAGGGCCAAAGTGAGTACAATGAAAAATGACATATACGTTGACCACACACTTAAGAAAATGCCAGCAAAATACACAAAATTACAATTTTTGGTTTACCCATACATACATATGTGTGATTTACTCTATGCGTGCACAAAATTGCAAAAGTTTTACGCATTTGCGGCCTAGCAAATATGCAGACCAATTTGCAGGTCATCATGTGCAAAGTATCTCCGGGGAAAAAGATTGCAGCATATGCAAAAAAGTCTTTTCAGAGGCCATCGTGTGCTGACAAACGTACATTCACACATACATACATATGTGTATGCATAAATGTGTACCCAAGTGAGTATTTTGATTTGCGGCAACTCAACGCTAGCAAAACATGTTCATATATTACACTCATCTCTCATTCAACACGAACACTGTGTGGAAAAAGTGGGTTTGCTTTTCCCACTGTTCAACTATTTGTAAATTTTTTTGGTTAAGAACTTTTTGGTAAAATGTAAGAAATATTTGGACTTCATATGATCAGATTTTAGTTTTTTAAGGCAGTTCATTGCAGATGCAAATTGGAGTAGCTCTCCATGCAATTACTCATTAACTCCCACTAATTTGAACTTCGTCAACACTTGCTTGACAAAATTTATCATTTAAACTTTATGATTGCAACATTACGATTGTTACATTTCAAGAACTTTATTACGAATATCAGATTTGTTCAGATTTGTTGGTTCTGATAAAATATTTTTAAAATTCGTGTAACTTCATACAACCATTGATGTATTTTTTTGACAACTCTTGTAAAAACTTTTTACGCATTAATACTAATAATACTAATAATAAGCATATATGTATGTAGTTTTGAATAATCATATTAATTTTAGGCAATACAAATTCATTATTATTCAGGTGACAAGCCTTTTAAAAATAATTTTTAATTGAATAGATATAAATTAAATTCTTCGCTTTACGTTTTATTAATTAAATGAATGATGCAGCGAAAAAATTAACAAATAATCACTTTTATAAAAAGATGTGTTCAGTCCATTTTCTGATTAAAACTTTTAATGAGATGGCAGCTCTACTCACACATATGTGACAGATACTTACATATACTTCCAAAACAAATTTGGTTTTGTACAACTATTGCAAAAAAAAACTATATATACAATTACAATCCTTACCAACAAGCATTTTTAACCTTAAATATACAATCGTAATAGTTTGTTAAATTTTAAGAGGTTGGTAATCCTGTCCTTACAAACGACTTACCAATTGCATTATCAGATCTAATTTTCAAACAAACTGACAGTTGGTTATTCACCGTACTTTCTTTTCCTCCACCTTTCTCTCTGGCAAATCAAATCAAATAATAAATTTTACACTAGCACTTTACAGAGCTCTAACAAATCAACACTATATGCACTAGTACACTAAATGCACATAATTTTACATTTTTAAACACATTCACACCGTCATTTATCAACTCAAACGTACGAAAACACAATAAAAACATTCTGAAAATATGCAGCAACAAATGATGACATGCAACTGTATTGCATTTATGCCAATTGCTTTTAAACACCTGAAATACGAATCAACTCTCTCTCTCTTTGACAAAAACAAAAACTCCTTGAAGTTCGAATAATGCAACAACTTGACTTTGAGGAGCACGACAAAGCAACCATGTTGTTGTTATTGTGACGAAGGTGAGTTAATGCACATGTAGTATGTATATGTTGTTTTAGGAACGAGGTGAACATTTGAAACACATGTGTACTCGCATTGTTGCAGCAGATGACAGACACATGCAGATCGCTGTTTTGGACACCAATTGCTTCTAAATGTTGACCTGAAATATACCAGTCGATCATAATTATTAGCACAAGTGGCTATTGGGATTACAGAAACAATATAAAAATTATTCGCACTAAATCTAATCTTTGTATTATTTTTTGGGAATTATTAAACTTGAATTGAGTGCGAACGACACTGTAAAATATATTTCTCCTAAAATACCAAAAATAAAGTTAAAATTATTAATATTTGCCAATTGTCAAATTGTTTACAATTGTGTTGTGTCATTTGCTGCGACAATCCACATGTGTTCCAAATATCCAACTCGTTCCTAAAACGACAAATACTAAGTGTGTTTCTTTTGGTATATGCATCCCCTCACCTTCTTGACAATAACAAGAACTTTGCTTCGTCATGCTTTTCGAAGTCAAGTTTGTGCATTATTCGAACTTCAAGGAGTTTTTGTTTTTACTTTAAAGTCCGTGTGACCGTGTGTGATATGTAATGGTAGTGTGAAACACATGATGATCAGTAAAGAAATGAAAATGTGAAAAAATGATGACGCGCTGTTTTGGAAAATCGTTAAAACGTCGGGAAAATAATGTCGGTGTAAAATATTCTCTTAAACGTTGAAATTCGTGTTTTGGTTATTGCAAGTGCAAGTGTTGTGAATAAATGCTGTGAAAAGTGAATAGTTGAATGTGGTTAAAAGCATTTTTCCAAAAATGCAGTGAAGGTGCATGTCACCATTTGTTGTTGTTATGTTGTTTTAATCTTAGAACAGTATGCATTGTGCATTTAAGTTGATAAATGTCGGTATGAATGTGTTGAAAAAGTAAAAAATATGTGCATTCAGTGTAATAAGACTGTAATAAGTTCTTAATAAAAACATTTTTGTCGGCTCATGTTTCGGAAATGTTTACATCTGCCAGATAGATATATGTGAGAAGTCCACTAGGAACTTTAATCAAAAAATTTATTGAATAAATGTTTTTCATCATTGATTTATTTAATAAAATTGATAATCCTAACGAAAAATTATACGGTGTGGGTATCTATTTAATTCAAAATTATTTTGAAAATCTTGCCACCATGAATATAATTTTAATTGCGTAAAGTTAATATGATTCACCAAAACTACACACAGGTATGCGTAGTAAGTCAAAGTCTATCGAAATTTATCAAGCATTTCGTATTCTGTGTCTAAAATAAAAAGCTCTTTTCTTTATAAGTTGTTAAGAAGTAAATGTTCTTGACAAATAAAATATCTCGTTGTGAATAGTTGTGAAAGTGAATATGTTGCAATGGAGATATTTTACTTTTGTCGTTAGTTTTATACAAAGAGGCCATTTTTATATTAAGAAGTTTATTTTTCCCTTTTTTTGTATAAAAAAGTTAAGATAATGAGGGCAACTTTGACGAAATTGTTTTCTATATATATTGCTTGTGATTACAGCTTAGCAAATTTTTGCCAACAAAGAACAAATTTTAGATTTCGTAGTCTCTAAGGAACTTTTCTGAAGTTAAACATAACAAGGCTGAAGAAGGCTCGGTTAAAACAAACATATCCAAATAACGACCTTTTGCATGAAAAATAGTGCCAGCTTCGGAGCATGGAATATTTGCGCACCCTAAGAAAAGTCTAGACCAAAAGCAATGGATTTATTGTGAAATTGAAGTTAAATTAGGGGCCATCCATAAATTACGTCACACGAATTTAAGGACTTTTTAACCCCTCCCCCTCCTTGTCACAAGTTGTCACAAGTTGTAGCCCCCTGACGTGACGTCACCCATTTTTCAATTTTTCAATTTTAATTATTTTAATTTTTATCATAAAATAAAAAAACAGGTTAATCTATTTATTCTTATATTTATTGAATAATCTTTAAGAAAATCAACATTTAGTTAAATATTAAAGTACAGAGATAACGAATGACTAGACAAGAAATAATAGATATTTAATTATGCTAATTAAAAATACTTCAGAATACTACGACTTAGAAATTTATGACTGTTACACGGCAGAAGACAATTGCCAAGTAAACAATGGGAGCGAATACTCGTAGAAGTCACTGCGCCGGCGCGAAGCATGTGCGACGGCACTTGTCAGTCTTGCAAACAACAACAAGCATGCATACGCAGCGGTAAAACCACGCCTCCGCCGGCAGAAGTAGCCGCACGTGATCGGCGTGGTACAGAGCAGCCAGTCGTCTAGCACCCAGGAGCGCAGCAGAGCGGGAAACGATATTGCCCTAAATTTTGAAATGTGATGTCACAAATATTTTGACCCTCCTGCCCCTTGTCACACAATGTCACTTCTGAATGAATTTTAAACTTTTTTGTTATTTTGTCAAGTGCACAGAATAGGGCTGTTAATGTGTAAATCTTTCGTTATAAGAATTGTCACTTTCTTGCACTGATACAAAAAAAAATCATCAATATTTGTATGAAATTGCTTGAATTTGAAAAATTTTTTAACAGATTCAACAAATCAGGTATTCGTATATAAATGTGACAATCCCAATCATAAAGTATAAATGACAAACTTTTTCAAGCAAACGTTGACGAAATTTAAATTAGTGCGAGGTCATGAGCAAATTTAGTTGCAAATTTAGTTGGACTACTACAATTTGCAAATGCTATGAATTGCCTTAAAAAACTAAAATCTGCAACTCAGTGTTCATATGAAGAACAAATAATTCTGAAAATTTAACAAAAAGTTCTTAGCAAAAAAAATTGACAAATAATTGAGCAGTGGGAAAGAACATACATACTTTTTCCACATAATGTTTGTATTGAATGAGAGATGTGTGCAATTTATGAACATGTTTTGCTACCGTTGAGCCTCCGTAAATCAAATGACTCGCTTGGACACACATTTATGCATACACCTATGTATGTTTGAATGAACGACAAATGATCTCTGAAGACTTCTGTATATGCTGCAATATTTTTATCCGGAAATGCTCTCCAAATGATGACCCGCAATTTGGCATGGCTATTTGTTAAACCATAAATTCATCAGGATTTTTCAATTTCGTACATGCATAGAAAAGCGGACGTACATTCGTATTTAAGTTGACCATTTGGTATACAAATGTTTGCCTTTTTTGTTCATTGCATTTTTAATGTGCTACCCAATTCGCTACTAATAAGACAATTAATATTTCAGTTGCTTAAAATAGATACAGAATTAAAAGATGAAAGAGAAAGCAAATAAATAAGCTGTTTTCCTTTCATTGGATAAATCTATATCTGTAAATTGTATCTATATATACAAATCTATATCTGTATATCATATAAAATGTTCCACAGACGATTTCTTTTTATTACTGTTGCCCCTATAATTGTAGCCAACATGATTAAACCAGCGTAAGGCAGGTGGTTCTGCCTTTAAGATCACATATTAGAGTGGTTGGCACACCGAAATTGTTTCGATAGGTCTTGATTGTAGTTCTTTGTATGTGTCATACTAACCACCTCTTGAATGTTTTGTTTAACCGTTAAATAATAGCAAGGCAAACATAATTAGGCGGCTTCTGAGTACACTCTCCTTCGCAGCTTTATAGGTGTCGAACATCCATACAAACGCACATTTTGAGACTTGTCTGTCACATGGGCTGAGGTGAAGAGCGTTGAGTGACAGTGTCGCAAATATTGACACGAAAGTTAATTACATTTCCATCATAAAACAAACCGAAAATACACAATCACAAATGAAATAATAAAGCGAAAGCCACACCAAAGAATAGACAAAAAGAAAAGTGGCGAAAAATTAAATTATACTCCCAGCAGCACTGCAACTATTAAACTGCTCTCTCAATTTCGGTGGGCAGCTTTTTGATTGCCCGCTGTGGCGGGCGGCGATGTCTGCGAATGCGTTTGTGATATTTTATTATCAGATATAATTATTGTTAGATATGAGCGATGTCCCCAAATTATCTATCCACGCAATGTTTGTTTTCTATTGTGATACAATGATTATTTAGTCTGACCTGAAAAGTTTCTACTTTTCAGACAGTTCTTGTTCTTGACAGTTTTGTTTTAATTGGGAATATGTTTGAATATGATTTGCGTATCATTATTTATTTACATAGCTTGAAATAAGAATATAAAGGAAGCATATATGTACTATGCGCCTAATTGTAGGCAATACTAGCTTAGTTGTAATGGTTTATTAATTTTTCATTTCATTTATCAGTTGGTAAATATGCCCCTTGTGATGTTCGATTAATTAATTGTTTTTCACGTTCTCATTAATTTTGGTCGTTTCTTTGAAAAACTCTTCTCATTATATTCCCGTTTTATGCGCGAAAGTTGTTAGAATTCCCATTATTTACATTTTATACCTTCCCATTATTGTAACTACGGTATAACAAACTAATGAATAGGTGAAATTAAATACATTCAAAGCTAGCTGTTGCGCATGCGCATTACAAAGTACCTCTTATTTCGAATTGTGGGAAGTTTAGACAAGTCCATTACGTGCTCCAGCTGCAACACTTAAAGCAGGAGATTGTGAGACTTCTTCATCATATATGTGAATTTTGAAAAGAAGTCGATTTCTATTTTATTTCATGCAACAGACGAACTTGTTGTGTTATGAATTTCTACAATTTATTTTTGTCATTTATTGGACGAACAAGGTCGAGTTTGAATGAGCGTTGCTTTAAAAAACAAACATTATTGCCGTATTCGTTCGTAAATTTTCTCGTCAGCAATTACAGTTTGATAAAAAAGAGGTAACACATACGGCGTGCAGTCAGTTTCGTTGTAAGCAGCAACGCTTATATTTGCCGGAAACGCAAATATGCGATTTAATTGTTGAACAAATTAAAACGTGAACACGAAGTATTTTTACACATTTTCTAAAGAGATTTAGAGGGGAAAACGAATGCTGTGTACGTAGAGTATTTTTTAGGATTTTTTTAGGATTAATCATTGGGTTTTTTTATTGTGTGGTTTCAGTGTCAGGTGGCAAAAACAAAAATATAACGGGAATCAGTGAAATGTGAAAATTTCCACTGCGCCGCAAAGAATAATCACTGACCTACTCACCAGCCAGGCGACCATCAGTTATTGCTGCCCTATGAGCTCGTGATAGCAATGATGACGATGCTGTGCGTAGCTGTATGTGCGTGATGTGCTCATGGCGGCAGCCAGTCAGTCGGTTAGCAGGCCACACACATAATGGATACCCCAGTGGCGCTTGAACTTGCTCTGTCTATAAATTACGTTTTTGCTTTGTGTATGTGTGTGGATTCACAACTCGTAAGTGAGAATGCTTAGCGCTGCCAAATGAAGCCAAACGACCCACTTGGCTGCCCTCTGTAGTATTTGTGTTGGTATGCGTGGCCGGTTGTGCGACACACATATATATATGTCTGTGTTAGTGTTTGCATATGTGTTTGTATGTGATGGGCATATGTCTCCAGCGCTACTGCGTGGTGTCGGCTTTTGCCATTGTCTTGCACTTTCTCAGTTCCTCTTCCGTTGCCTATATTTAGGCGGTGGCAATTGTTTATTAGGGTAAAATGGCACGTGCACGACACATGAATTGCATGTGGGCAACCGCATGAGCAGATATTTAACGAGTTTGCCGGACATAGCAAACAAAGCTCTTTGACTAAAATTAATTTATTACGCAAATATGTATGTATAATCGTATGTTAGCAAAAGTCCATTGGCATGTTGACGTGTTGCGTTGAGGAGTTAGATGTGTGCCGCATGTGTTTATCACCTATTAATTAACGATTTAATAGCCACTTCAAAGCGTTAAAAATTTACTAGGGTTATTTGCATTACAAATGGATATTCTAATGACCGATCAACGCTATAGTTAAGAAATGTCTAATAACAACATGGACCCTTTGTTTTCTTCTTCCTAAACGCCCACATTCGTGCGTTCATTTGTCTCATAAATATTTCTTACCCTTGAAATTTACTGTTTCTTCGATGAGTGGTCAATTTGAAATTTCTACTTTTTACTGCGTGTAATTCCAAGCATCAGCGTAGGCGCTAATGCACACTTGCGCGTAGTATGTCATTTTCTCTAGCTTCTGCAATTTCAATGAAATGCGTTCCCTGGTTCCCCTCAGCGGATGATTAAAAAGTATATCGGCAACTTTAAGACGATATGCGGTGTTTGTTTGTTTATTCTTACAGCTCTTACGGCGCTCACCATTGTAGCGGTACGTTAGTCAAGACTGGTAAGCGTTTAAGGGGGGGGGGGGCAAGGTTTGTTTAAAATAGCGAGGAATAACGGATTTATCGTCCATCTCTGCAGGCACCTCGAAAAGAAGTTGCTGTGCGGTGACCAGCCTACAGCATCACTGGGTCATCCGAAACCAAAAAATCAATTGACGTCGAGTTTTTTTTTTTAATTTTTCAATTTTTGGTACCATTTTCAAGCCAAAATGACGATTTTAGACGAAAAAATCGACCTATTTGTTACTGTAAAATTGTTAGTAATTAAAATTTTTAAAAACGACGTCATTCGAGAGCTATATATGTATATGTAGATATATTTGTTCAAAATTTCAAAAGGATCGATGCAGTAGTTTTTTCTGTAGGCTCGTCACCGACTTTAAAAATGACATATTTGGGAAAATCGATTCAAAGTTTTGTCCACTTAGCGCAGGTAGCTGGAGGTACCGTTATTCAACCTGCTGTAACTTCGTTAGTTTTTCTCCGAATGATCTAAAACTTTCACACAATATTCTTGAGATGTTGATGGTTCAGAAAAAAAAATAAAAAAAATGAAAAAGAAAAAGTTGTCAAACCTTACCCCCCCTTAATTTAATGATAGCGCTTCTGTAAAACATTTATGAAAATCGAGTGGGTAATTTACTGAATAATTAGCGATGAAATGTGTGATAAAATTTAATTTTTAAATTTTTCATTAAGTATTCAAATAGTTAATAAAATACCACGCAAATATTACTTAAGCTCACCTCGACTTTTACTACACAAAATTTTATTGCATCTGACGCATCTGTGCACGTTAAACAAAACAGAAAGGGCGCTAAGCCAAAAATCAGCATCCTAATCCGTTTTGTGAACAGCTGTAACTGCTGCTGCTGCTACGCTACATAAAGAGACCCGCTAGTTGCTTCAAATATATAAATTCTCGTGTTTGTTGTGCATAAAATATGTTCGGCTCAAACACACACAGAAAAACAAATGTGTTTGCTGTGCAGCTAAGCGTCTCCATATCCTCGCTAGCCGCATATCATTGTAAGCGTTGAGGTTTTATTTTCTTTCGCTCTCCTCTATTAATATTATATCATAATAAGGGCCTCAATCGTCTATTTGGTATGTAATTTTTTTTCTATTATCCTCACTGCTTTTATATAAATCGTAATGAATATATGGACACATATATATAAGATCCCTTTCGAGATATTCACCGGTTCTAAACTGGAGTTTGCCATTGATATAAACATTTTATATTAGTTATAGTTATAATCCTGAAGTTCTGCCCTCAGAATCGCATGTGTTTTCCATAGACCAGTGACTTGAAGGGCACTTAATAATTTATTTTAGAGAGTAGGGAAATGGATAATCTATCCAGTCGTTTTTCCAAAAAAAATTTTATTTACCCTACATTTGTGTTCCAGAAAAAGTTTACCTCAAGATATTTCTTGCATTAAATGCGATTATTTTCCATTTTTAAGTAATTTTTACGTAAATTGTCATATAAGACAAGAAAGAAAAAATCTAATCAACATCTCATTTTCATTTAACGAGCATATGGTAGATCAGGCGTAGCCAAGCAACAAATATGCCAAACAAAACAAAAAAAAAACTTACTTTCCTCCCGCCAAAGTGTGCGTGTTGTGGCAAACAATTGACGGATTTTGTTTTGAAAAGCAATTGGATGGCCTTAAATACATAATTTTGAGAATATACCTTCACTAGAAAATCCCATTCATGAACAGGCACACGCATACTTATAAACACTCAGCTGACTATACAGTTGCCCACTTGCGTTGCTGCTGTGACGAAATCCACATCAATTGAGCACTTCAAATCTATTTGCGAGCCCCACATCAGGGTCTGGGCAACTACTAATGTGTAGCCATTTATGTGGATAAATTAAGACGGATATGTGCTGTGAACACACACACTCAGATATAAAGCGAACAAAGAGAGAAGCAAAATGGCAGAATAGGTGGGAGGAAAAGAGCAAACATGAATAGTGCTGAAAGCTGAACGAGTCAAGTTCTTGGAAAAATGGCGAGCCAAATAAGGCCAGCTGAATGGTAAGCAGTGGCGATCGGCAGTCGCTTTTGTTGACAGACTGTTGACAGACTGTTGACATTTTGCCAGTGGAATGCTCGCGTTTTATTCTTGCAGGCTACTGTCTGCCTCATGCGCTTGATTGTGCAGTTAAAGATTGCAATTTAATAAACTGCCAAGTCTTGGGGCTCGTTTAAAGGGATCTATATCCATACTCGGTGTCCTCTGGGAGGAGCATATCTCTGGATCCTTGTTGGTACAGTAATTTGTGGTTTCAGTTCCACTACCTATTATTGCGGCATAACTGTCCTTCGCTTTTCCAGTCCCGGAGAACACGGACGGACCAGCGCTCGCCCGGAGCATGGTAGGCTACTAATCCTACGCCCAATGCACACTTCTTGACCAGAGCCCGAAGGGGCTGGTTACTGGTAAACAGCGCGGCTGACACCTCGGCAGAGCAGGCTCACATCACCCTAACCAACCTAGCAACGGAGAAGTCGTTGTTAAGTTTTCGAGGGACTCCCAGTGCGCCACGTTGTTTACCGGTCAAGTTGTTATAACAGCCGCAACTAACATGGTGAACAGACGCTGACCAGGAAGCCGCCCATTTTGGGTCCGTCGCGCCTGGATTTTTGTATTACATGGGCATGTTGAGGGAGACACATATTTCTATGAGGCGGTGTCGATTCGCCACAGTCACAGGAGTTTCGACAGATTTGCTGGCTTTTATACCACATCCTCCCTTCCTGTCGCTCATCGTCGGGGGTTGCTTATTCATTCAGACTTATTTCGCAACTAACCTGCTACTATAGGTCGTCCGGCTATCCGCGACCTGCCGACCCCCCCGGTAGCTTAGAGCCCAGCTAGGAAGTTAGTATACAATGTACTACCGTTATACAAAAAATACGCAAATCTCAAGTACATTCTTCGGGTGTGCAAAACAGGTGTATGTTCGTGTGTGTAGAGTCTCCTAGCTGGTCAGTTAATGGCTACAAAGCATAATGCATGAATTTCAATTTGCATTGCAAAGCTGTGGCCACGCAACTGCGAACATCGTCAGGGCAAGTAAACGTGTTCATGTGCGCAATGATATATTTCAAATACGCTATACAGTCGCGAACACTCTGCCTGTGTGGCCACATACAGATGTGCATATTAAATGCCATCGAGATCATTTTACGCAGTGACTCATTGTGTACATCTGTGTACAACATGCCGGCAACTTCCCTCTCTCTCAGCTGTTCATTGTATGGCATGTCACGTATACGTCGTGTACACCGCTGTGTAGTGAAATATGCAAATATTAGGTGTTGAGTGCTGACCTGATTTGCTTTATATTCGTACGCTTTCACATATGCATGATTAAGTGCTAATTATGCAGAAATGCGCCACTGCGTATTATAGAGGGATGGAATTACCTCTTAAAATGTTTACAAAGTAATATATGAAATGATATGGTTCAAATTAGTAATAATTAGTAATTTTTTTCTAATAGAAAAGCTGCTTTGGTATAAGTTTAACCCTTAAGTTACTCTAATGATGTTGGTTAATATATTTGAATTCTTAAACTCTTAGCCGTTTCCTGCCGTTGAAAAATGTCTTTCATGGTTAATTACTATGTTACTAGGCCATGTGAATCCTACCACAAAAGAAACTTGCTGCTTTCAGGGTCAATGACCTTTGGCAGTGTTTAGTTTAGAAATTGCCTCAAATGTATAAAAATTGTGCATTATGTATTACAAAAATTCAATAAAATTATACTTACTTTATTTCTATAGTAGATTGTCTCAGCTACCGTTTGCTGTCATTTTAGGGCCCTTAGCTTTAATTTATACAGAGTTATGGGCAATGAAGCAGAGAAATTGAAATTCTTTAAATTCGATACCACTGAACTTTTGTTTGAACTTAGTTTTTAAGTTTTAAAAATTACGTGTGATAAGCTTGATAACACTGAAAATTTCATAAAGATACTCGAAAATTTGAGTAAATTATTATGATTTGAATGAAAGGTGCTGGTCAGGCTGAATTTTGAAAATTCGATATTTCTAAATCTTTTGATTTCAAATAAATCTATTTGAAAATAGGCAACTGTTTGCGGACATGAAACTACATATATTTTGAATTATTTTCGAAATTATTATTGATGGGCGAAATCGAGGTGTAGTATTTAACAGATAGCTAATAGGGGAACCTCAGACTGTCTGCGGCAAATTGTTTACTGAAAGTTTCCATAAAAATTAAACATTGATGAAATCGATCCAGATTTATCAAAAACCTCATATACCATATATAATAATTTTCATTGTTTTATTGGACTTTTTGCCGAATATTTAGGTCAAATTATGTGTTTCATTAATCAAATTAAGTAAATAAATAAATTGCGAGAGTATAAAATGATCGGTTACGCTCGAACTTAGCCCTTCCTTTCACGATATCTATTACGTTAATATATTTGGCTTAACGTTTTGTGCCGCAAGTGTTATTGCAACTGCTCAGATTTATTTGGCTGAAAGTAAATATCAAACAAATAACCAACCATCGCTGCCAAGAATCAGACATAGCAGCTGGAAAATATTTTTGTAAACATAAACCCTCGTGATTTGAACGTACACTGCACGAGAAACTTTCACTTTCACTTAGACATATGCGAACAAATTTGCTTTCCTGCGCTTTTTGTAGCAAATAAATGTGAATGGACATTGTATACAATTTCTCGTATGTCAACGACAATTTGTTGACAACATTTTTGGCAACTTTCCGTAAATGCACGTGCCAAGCAACTGATGGCACCACTCACTGATCACAACTGATGACTAACTTTCGTTGGAAGAATTTTTCTTTGATAATATATTTTCAGCAATTTGGCAACCGTTATAGCTTAAGGACATACAAAACCCTCATTAGTATATGATGAAAAAATTGTCTAAATGTATATTCTACCAAGGGCAGCCAACACGGCCACATTATTGAAAATAAACCGTAATGAGGAATAGAGGATATTATTGTTAACAGTTAGGTGAACAAGCTTGCTTTTTTCAGTTTGTCGAGGCAATTTGTGCCGTGACTAATTTTATTGTTGATAATATTGAAATGAACTTTTTCATATAAAATAAAATATGTGGCTTTCCAAAGTAAACCACTTTTGACCCAATTAACTTGATTTGTTTGATTCTCACTCAATAAAAAATCATGTTGACTCTCCAGTGTTTTTCAAGTTGGAATATTTGCTCGTGTTTACAATTTTAAAATAAACCCAAAAGTTAACCACAACTCACATTCGATAATATTTGTCTATATATGTATGCATGCGACAATAAAGCGATTTGTTTTATTAACTCTATACACACTTTCAAATTTGTTGACTGAAGCCAGAGGTGTGGAGATATTTGATATTATTTGTAGGGGATGAGGTGTTAAAAAGTCATGGAATGTGAGGAAAAGCGTTGATTGAGAGCAAGCATGGCTTATAAATAAAAGAGCTCATTTGAATTGGCATGGAAAAATATCGAAATATATGAAATATAACATCGTAAAATTATACAAAATAGTTTCATAAGAATATATCACATCTTATTGTACATTTTTAAATGATATTGTCACATAAAACCGCATGAATTTAATGAATAAATTAAAGATTTCTAAAAAACAACAACAATTACAAAGCGAAGCATTAAATTCGAGTTACTGATACTTTGCTTACCATCAAAGCTGTTGCCATTTTACTGCTGTTAGCGACCCCATTTTTTATTGCACACACATTCGGTTTGCGGCAAGTGCTTTCCTGTTATACATATCCATATCCATACAAACACGTATGGGTATTTTTATTAATGTTAGGATATTTATTATAACCCACATATACTTGTGTGTTGTACCTAAAATGGTAGCTGTGTCGCCTTAATTTTATTTCCTCTTTGTGTCCAACACATATATTCACTTTAGTGTGACAGCTGTTGGGTTGTTGATGTTGTACAAAAATTTAATGATTTTACCAAATGTTTGCGGTTTTGCCAATGATTTGCTTCGATAAATCCACTGACAAGCTCATACTGTATGATATGTATGTTTGTGATTCTTTCCGATTGCATTGGATAAGTGATAAATGGTGAACATTCGAAGCAATCATTTAGGAAACATGTACAAGTATTTATATTTAATATACACAGCAGTTGCAAGTTGATCTTAGGGACAATCAGTCATTTAATTATTGAGTTGAGATGTTAAGTATCTGAGCTCAGTTCGATTACAAATATAACGACAACATAGTAGTATAATAAACCTCAAAAATAATTAGTTCAATTCTGGACACAAGCTACTAGGTTTTGGTAAAAAAAGTAATATTTTTGGAGTAGTTCAGTTTCAACCTGCTACCAGTACCAGTGTAAGCTGGTACTCTTCGGACTAGTTCTATATGTTATGTAATATATTATTTTCCTACTTAAATATTCATGTATGTATGTGCGTAATGCTTCCGCTGCAGCCACTCGTTGACCCCAGGCGGATTTAATGGCATCCATTTTTGTGTTTGAATAAAGTGTTTTTTCGACAGCATAAAATTGCTTTAAGTGTGTCGGAACACGTTATGTTGAAATCGATAAAAATGGAGTATGTTTGACGTTGATATGGTTTATTGTCCTTTTATTATAAAATAGCCCTGAATGCTTGAAGCAAAGATATAAAAAAGAAATTATTTAAAAAACTAAATTGACATAAATTTGGTATTTTTTAATAATTTCTAAATCGTTGAGATATATTAAAAACCACTAATCTAAACGAAATCTATATACAAGTCTTCTCAAAAACCTTCCGAAAGTCCTTTCACAGATTTTTTTTGAAGATTTTCTGGTATTTAATTCAATTTTATTTATTGCAACTCCAAAATAAATAATTTCCCTCTTTAAAGCGCTTCCGAATACCTTGTTCGCTAATCTGCATGAAATTTTTGCTTTGTTCCACTGCCATTTTATTTTTAACGACATATAAAATATTTATGTACGTGCACATTCTATGTAATTTTTTTGACAATGATGGCTTACATTTTATTAACTCAACTGCACTTAACTCTGTGATATTTGTATTTTGTGCGTGTGCTCGTACATTTTTACATATATATACGTACATATATATACCGAATGGTTATTCAAATGTAATATCGGTCAGTTGGCAGCGTTGTGGGCCTACAGATTTTTTCTTGCTGGTTCCTCATCATAACCTCAAAATTATGGAAACTTTGGAAAATTATATTTTTGATAATAAAGTTTTTGTTGCTATTCTATTAATAATGGTTTATGCAGTCCTTAAGCACTCCGGAATCCGAATTCTAATTTATATTAGTACAAGAAAAAGTGTGAAACAAGCTGAGACTAAAACAAAAAATATTCTCCTGAGAAATAAGCTCACTCCCACGAAGGTCAAGTGGTGAATAAATTAGTTCAACCAAATAATAAAAACAGTTATTTCAGCACCTTCCCAACCGCAATGGTGACAGCTAACTATAAGCGATCGAGCACTCAATTCTTGTGTGAATGCGGTTGGCGGTCGGCTGCTTAAATAGATGCCACTTACTTGTATCATTTTAAGTGATGTTAGCAATTGTCACCCATTCATTTTACCGATTTATTTAACAGAAATCAGACAAACATAGTTGTCATAGACTAAGTGCGACACACATTGTTAAAGAGTATAAATTCTTGCAATTGAAAGAGTGTGACACTTCTTTTCTCAGCATGCATTGAAGTAATGAATGTCATTTAAAATAAAATGAAGAGAAACAAACTCATATGAAAACTGACGTAGTAAGAAGAAGGTTATCTTTTTGTTTTGTTTTTCATCTTTCGTTTTTAAAGTACTAGGTCTTCAGTGTGTTTGGAATTCGTCATCAAATAAAATAATTCAAGTAGAGAAAGTAAAATTTTGGTGGATAAAATGTAAAAATAATGAAAATGGAACATGAATGTTTTGCACTGCCATTTGAAGCTCGGCATACAGATAGTAGGGCAGCAGCCAAAAGACTCGAGACTTTCAAGCTGGACTTTCGTGAGCTGCCAAGGACCGCAAAAATATGTCAAAAATCGTAATGGCGCAACTGATAAAATTATTTCATAACAAATATTGCGACGAAATGAACACAGGCCACAACATTTAGCGGCACATACCAGTTTTCGTTGATAGCATAAGCAAGGCCCGCAGGATCGACAGGGCGGTCCGCACAGTCGACGTTGCTGTTTATCATACGCCCAGTGGCGCGCGAAGATATGATCGACTGCTTTGGCTTATTCCACTAGAACGCTTTGTTGGAGTTTCAGAAAAATTAATATTTGTATGTGTGAGCCTTTTAATAATTCTATTTACATATCTGCTTTCCCTTTGTTCTGCTTATTTATACCGCTTTGATTGTAATTTTGGCTTTGTACTGTCTCAATTGTTCCGTTTATCAGTCGTAATTCTTTTTGCATTTCAACTGTGTGGCCTGTCATTATGTCACTATGTGCTGTGTGTTTAATGTCAACAGAATCGCTAAGTTAATCAAAGACATCACCATCAACAATAAGGTTGCTTGCATAATAAACTTTGACTGAGAGCGCCTGAAGTCAAGATGGGCGGATTGATTTATGGTATAATAGCAAAAGCTGGAAAAAGAAAGCTGTTGCCTGAAAGTCTGAGTCTAACACTTATTTCGATTAAATTATTCACTACCATTACATGCACTCCTAACCTTTCTTTGACTATATATTTATGTAATAATATTTAGAAAATAAGTTCTCTTTATTTCCTTTCAGATCACTTCGTTCAATAGAGTCAAATAATGGTGAGTTTAACGTACAATTACTCGTATATTTTAATAGCAAATATAATTTCGATACACCCTTCGCCACTTTTCGTTATACTAGTTTTAATTAATTAAAATTATAACCATATGTTGTTAGTAAGTAGTGTATGCGGAATTCTCTTTATATGTATGCATAGTGGTTTTCATTAAAACAATAATTCTCATTGAAAACTCACGCCTAAACACCCGGAGCTTTTAAAGTTACATAAAGAGTCGTACATACAATAATTATTGCATACCCCTAGGCGTCCAATGGGTGCCAACAGCTAGAATTCGGTTGCGCATTTAATTTCTTTCAGAAAAATAATTATTCCAATGGAAAGCTAAAAGAAACTAGCTGTCTGTATGTTTTTATGTATTTGAGTGAGAGTGTACTAACAACAGAGTTCAAAGTGTTAACGGAAGTCAACCAAGTCATTGCCATAAATTAAGTTATTTATCAATCTCAGCGCCACCTGCATACACAAACACACACACTTACATACTTGTATTCGTATATAAACAGGTGCGGCAAGCGTAATGTATGCGCATCTTCACCGATGAGCTCTTGCTTACTGTGATGCGTCGAAGTATTCGTGACGTTGCTTAACGACGTCCATTGCATTGGAATGTGAACGCTGATGACATTGCTCATTTGCATTCCGCTGAGAAAGAGCATAATCAGCAGCAGCAGCGGCGGGCGGTTGCCAGACAACGAGATCACCTGCAGTGCAGTTGGTGTTGGTGCCCGTCTGCCTACTCTGTTGTTTGCAGGCATTTTATGGCCAACGTTGGTTTGGGTGTCAAGTCAATGTCATGAGACCACACTTACATGCTCACACGTCATGTAACTGTATTCTACACATACATATATGTATATGCAAAAAAATCCGGGTCTGTTAAGAATATTTAGATCCGACTGTCGTGGGAAAGATGTTATTTTCGATGTTTTGATCTAGGGATTTCTTACATTTTGCTAGTTGATCTTCATGTTTGAAGCAATATGTGTTTTAGTTCCAGTTTCTGAAAATCGGAAATGCCATTGACATCTTTGAAGAGCGCCTCTCTATAAATTTTGATGCACAGCATCATCATGTGTGAACAATAATGATAATAGTTGAAATTGTATTAAAGTAGTTCGATTAAGAACTAAAGAATAACCTCGTGAACTTTGACCTCATTTGAGTATTTTACTATATTGATGCACATATTAATCCCAGAAAGATAAACAAAATTGGGTAGTCGCGGAGGAAGACGTGAGCTTATTTTTTCCACACTAAAGTACACATCCAACGGATGACGAAGTATTTTTCAGCTCAGAGAAGTTAACAATCAAAACACGGGCGAACAGAAGAATCCCAGCAATTACTTGTATACACAAACAGTTGGTATTTATGTACACAGTGCTATTTAGTAAAAATAAGAAAAAAGGGGAGTGTGTGTGTGGGGTCAGCTAATATGTAGCAGTGTCATCAGTTCGGTTGTGTTGGGTTGGATAATAAATTCCTGTTTGGAATTGGCGAAGAGTCACCGTGATGCTGCACATTTGTTGCAGTTTTTTGTTGCTTTTACGCATAGCGAGTTAGCTCATAAATTTGTATTAAATAGTTGTGTGGAGGTCGGACGCAATTCAGGTATTTTGCCGCCGTGGCAAGCGATAGCGGTTACATATAATTGGCTGCTTAAACTGTTTGCAATTCAATTTATGTGCAGTGAAATTCTTCTCACTGCAATAGATACTAACTACTTCACTTCATAATTTATCTTTAGGAAGTTCGCTGCTGCAATTTACTGCACTTTGTGGTTGTGTAAAGCGAGACTAATTTGTGTGAACTTAATTTAAGCACTTCAACTGAGGCTAAACAGTTCTCCTTCGCCTACGAAGAGAGCAAGTAAAGTATATTTTAATATTATTTTCCCATATTATTATTCAATTCCATATTATTATTCAATTAATAATATGCAATTTTCGCACCAAATTAATTCGATTTTGCATTTACATTATAATTATTTGGAAAAAAATTGCAAAATTACAGCAGCTATTGTGCTTTTGCTATTGTATTCCTATACACTCACACACATGTACATCGCTGTATTGTAATTTGTCAGAATCTGTATTCTGGAAGGCATCATGCTGTTTTCGCCTGCAGCACTTTTACACAGATCAATAAATGTATATGAGATTTCCTGAAAGGCAGAGCAATACAAATAAGCTACTTCCTATGCACATTCGGCCGCAGATTATTAAAAAGTTACAAATTGCAATATGTCCATACAAGTACGTGTGTATATTCTCTTCATGTGGAACTGCCTACAGCTGAACTTTGTCCCACTTAATACAGATTTTTGATTTAATTACTTTTTGCTATTGCAGCATTTTAAACACATATTTATGTCCTTTTACGCATGCAAACATTGTATATTTTTAATATGCATCCTTTGTATGCAGGCTGTGCGGCAATTAAAGCTATCTGCTGACTCAATTTGGTTTCAATGTTAACTGTATGTTAACCCTCTCCTTCACTGTCTCTCTCTCTCTCGCTCCACTTACATGCTGTTTTAAATACTTTGTGGCATTCCATGAATACTTAATTAGTTTTAACAAGTATTTGTGTGTGTATGTATGTCTTCTCTTCAATCCATATCCCATTTATTCTCTCTCCAGTGTGCTCAATAAGCTTGTTATTACGTAGTCATTTTGTAAATCATGCAAAGTCATACACAAACTACTTGAAGTTTTCGCGCGATTTTCGTTACAGGAAATTGGATTGCAGTTTTTGTTTTGCACTTAATTTCTGTTAATTTAATTTGCTTGAAAATATGGGTGCCTGTTGTACTCTGCTAGATACCGAATTAATTAGTTATTTTAGTACACAATTACGTTGGAGGATCGGGTTTTATATGTGTGTGTTTGGAAAAGGGTGTGAAGTTCAATTTTTCTATTTACAATTAAATAAAACAGCATGTAAAATTAAACAGCTATGATATAGGTTTACCATTCCATTATGTATTAGTCTTATTTTGTCCGAATTTTATTTATTATAATAATCTAGTATACTTTTTTATCGATTTTGTTTTCATCTTTTAAATAAGCTACTTAAATGAATTGATTGTACATTATAAGTGTTTGTTTGTACTTCTACTTCTACTGATCGAATATCGACCTTAATTTACCTGTGTTACTCATACGCCATGACAGCCACTGAAAGTACTCGAAATGTGCTCACGCTATGGTGCAAAAATTTTACTATTGAATCTAAAAAAATAAAACAATTTGTGCAATGAACACGGACTGGTCCAATAAATCTATGAACTTAAATAGAATCGATAAATATGTAATATCTCTAACTACTTGTTGACATTTCGGTTGGTGTGTGTTTAGTAGCTATTTTTTACGATTTAGTAATTTGCTAAAAAATTATTATTTTCAATGGATTTTCAGCGATGAAAATTTAAGCTATGAATGTGTGAAGTTGTCCATTTACTTATGTTGAAATCTAAAGTTCCTTATTTACTTCTCCTGTAAAAGTAATTTATAGAAAAAAAATAGTGAGATTATTCCAGATAATGCATAAAGAAAATGCTATCAATATCTGGTATAGATCGATACAATTAATTTAGATTGATGATGTGGGCATAAAATCCTCAAAGTATACACCTTATACCAATGGCAGTAATTAGAGTAGAGCGCATTCAAATATATTCATGTTACTCATACGCCATGACAATTTCTACATTTATTCTTAAAAACGAGGATTTTTGTACACGAATAAGAATTGCCTGCTGTGTGAAAAATGTAAAGGCCTGTCAGTACGTTTGTTTCTGATTGTTTTGAAAACCACAGCAGTTGAAATGGCTTAATTAGAGTTTTTGTTGCCAATTCTCCCCATTTATTTCAATATTAAATTCTCTGCCTCCACAAAGGCATTCACAAAGTTCCGCGTGACCTCAAACCAGAGGTGCCAAATTAAGTATGAGCCAAAATTCATCAACTGTCTACGCGAAACCACTTATCTTCTACACAGTTAGTCCCCAGTGGGTTCTTGAATGCACACTTTTCCAAAGATTATTGCTTTGCCAGATACAGTTATTTTCATATTCTCCAAACATATGCGTTTATATTTAGAACTCAATGCACTTGGTATAGTAATGTAACAGCGCAGCAGAGTGAGCAACGCACTCACCACAGTCTTTACGCACGCCATTCTTTAAAGCACGGCCTTGCAAACCACACACCTTCACCACCGTTCTGAATACTCCGCCAGACATGTTTTTTTGTTTTTGTAAGTGTACTTCAGAGTTTAGCATGCTCCATGCAATGGTGCCGTCTGTGCCGGATTCATTTACACTCTATGTGGCATGGTCTAATATTTAAAACCGTTAGATGGGGGATGGGGTCATATGTAGAAGTTCACGCAAGTGAGGAAAGTTTCTGATTGCCATTCACTTGGCAGTGGCCAGGAACGATTCTTTTGCATATGACTCAAGCAGCTCACGACTTCCGGTTTTAGACCAAGTATCCCCTGGGTAGCTAACAGACATCCGTTTGGAGGCGAGCTAAAGTGAGAAGGCGAAGCCCGCTTCTGCGGTTGTGCGTAGGGCTTGGGACCCACCACATAAAAAAATCTCCCCAATGAAAACAAACACCGAGCCTCGGATGAGAAACCCCCTTTTGATGACGACCCCTGCAAACGTACGAAGGATCATGATTTGAGGGCATGCACCTGGAATGTCCGGACTCTTAATTGGGAAGGTGCCTCTGCCCAGCTGGTTGATGTCCTCATACAACTAAAGGCTGACATCACCGCCGTCCAAGAAGTGCGATGGACGGGACAAGGACGGAAGAAGGTGGGTCCTTGTGACATCTACTACAGCGGCCATATAAAGGAGCGTAAATTTGGTGTTGGATTTGTGGTGGGAGAGAGACTACGTCGCCGAGTCCCGGTGGATGAACGTCTTGCCACAATCCACATCAAAGCGAGGTTCTTCAACATATCGCTGATTTGCGCCCACGCCCCAACGGAAGAGAAGGACGATGTGACCAAAGATGCTTTCTATGAGCGCCTAGAACGCACCTATGAGCGCTGCCCCCGCCACGATGTCAAAATCGTGCTTTGCGATTTTAACGCCAGGGTGGGTAAAGAAGGTGTCTTTGGCACAACAGTCGGAAAATTCAGCCTCCATGGCGAAACATCGCCAAACGACCTGAGGCTGATCGACTTCGCTGGGGCCCGAAATATGGTTGTCTGTAGTACCAGATTCCAGCATAAAAAAATTCATCAAGCAACGTGGCTGTCCCCTGATCGAAACACGCGCAATCAAATCGATCACGTTGTGATAGACGGAAGACATGTCTCTAGTGTTTTAGACGTGCGTACGCTCCGAGGACCAAACATTGACTCGGACCATTATCTAGTAGCAGCAAAGATACGCACTCGCCTCTGTGCAGCAAAGAACGCTCGTCAACAAACACAAGGAAGGTTCAACGTCGAAAAGCTGCAATCACAACCGACAGCCGAACGATTTTCTACTCGACTTGCACTCCTGCTCTCTGAGAGCACTCATCAGCATCTCGATATAAGGGAGCTGTGGAACGGCATCTCAAACTCATTGCATACCGCTGCAGCCGAAACAATTGGTCTCCGGCAACGCCAAAAAACCAGTTGGTACGATGAGAATTGTCGTTCCGCAGTGGAGAGAAAACAGACTGCCTACCGCAACGTTGCGATCGACCACAACACGTTCGGGGTGGGATAGATATCGAGAACTGAAGAGGGAAGCGAGACGCATTTGCAGACGTAAAAAGAAAGAGGCCGAAATGCGTGAGTATGAAAAGCTTGAAAAGCTGGCCGACATGGGTAATGCACGAAAATTTTATAAAAAGATGAGGCGTTTAACAGAAGGTTTCAAGACCGGAGCATTATCATGTAGGGACCGAGAAGGTAATCTGGTAACGGATGTCCAGAGCACACTGGGATTATGGAGGGAACACTTCTCCGACCTGCTCAATGGCAGTGAAAGTACAACACCAGGAGATGGCGAACCCGATTCCCCAATCGATGACGATGGAATAGATGTTCCATTACCCGACCATGAAGAAATTCGAATAGCAATTACCCGCTTGAAGAACAACAAAGCGGCGGGGGCCGATGGATTACCGGCCGAGCTATTCAAATACGGCGGCGAAGAACTGATAAGGTGCATGCATCAGCTTCTTTGTAGAATATGGTCGGAAGAAAGCATGCCTGACGATTGGAATCTTAGTGTGCTCTGCCCAATCCATAAGAAGGGAGACCCCACAATCTGCGCCAACTACCGTGGTATAAGTCTCCTCAATATCGCATATAAGGTTTTGTCGAGCGTATTGTGTGAAAGACTAAAGCCCACCGTCAACGAACTGATTGGACCTTATCAGTGTGGCTTTAGACCTGGAAAATCCACAATGGACCAGATATTCACCATGCGCCAAATCTTGGAAAAGACCAGAGAGAGAAGAATCGATACTCACCATCTTTTTATCGATTTTAAAGCTGCCTTCGATAGCACGAAAAGGAGCTGCCTTTATGCCGCGATGTCTGAATTTGGTATCCCTGCAAAACTAATACGGCTATGTAAGCTGACGTTGAGCAACACCAAAAGCTCCGTCAGGATCGGGAAGGACCTCTCCGAGTCGTTCGATACCAAACGAGGCTTCAGACAGGGTGACTCACTATCGTGCGACTTCTTCAATCTATTGCTGGAAAAAATAATACGAGCTGCAGAACTAAATAGAGAGGGTACAATCTTCTACAAGAGTGTACAGCTCCTGGCGTACGCCGATGATATTGATATCATTGGAAGCAACAACCGCGCCGTTTGTTCTGCGTTTTCCAGACTAGATAAAGAAGCGAAGCGTATGGGTCTGGTGGTGAATGAGGACAAGACGAAATATCTCCTGTCATCAAACAAACAGTCAGCGTACTCGCGTCTTGGCTCCCACGTCACTGTTGACAGTCATAACTTTGAAGTTGTAGATAATTTCGTTTATCTGGGAACCAGCATTAACAACACCAACAATGTCAGCCAAATGAAATCCAACGCAGAATCACTCTTGCCAACAGGTGCTACTTTGGACTGAGTAGGCAATTGAAAAGTAAAGTCCTCTCTCGACGAACCAAAATCAAACTCTATAAGTCGCTCATTATTCCCGTCCTGATGTATTGGGCTGAAGCGTGGACTCTTGGGGTTTTCGAGAGAAAGGTTTTGCGCAAGGTTTATGGTCCTCTAAACATTGGCAACGGCGAATACCGCAGACGATGGAACGATGAGCTGTACGATTTATACGACGACATTGACATAGTTCAGCGAATAAAAAGACAGCGGCTACGCTGGCTAGGCCATGTTATACGGATGGAAGAAAACACTCCAGCTCTGAAAGTATTCGATGCAGTACCCGCTGGAGGAAGCCGCGAAAGAGGACGACCTCCACTCCGGTGGAAAGACCAAGTGCAAGGTGACCTGGCTTCACTTGGTGTTTCCAGTTGGCGCCAAAAAGCAAAAAGGAGGAATGAGTGGCGCGCTCTGGTGGATTCGGCTATAATCGCTTAAAGCGGTTCCTACGCCAAATATATATATATATATAGATGGTTGCATGAACTTTAGTGCGTTTAAATTGGTGCGAAAAATTAACGATTTTATATTCAAAATAAAATGAGACTATATGTAGACATGCATTTGGTGTGTCACAAGAAAACCGAAGTTCTTGATAAGGAGGTGTCCTGTCGTTTTAACTACGACAGCGAGCTATGAGAGTGAAACCTGACGTAATAAGGGAGTTCTTTATGAGGGCGGACTAGAAGTAAGACCTTAAGACCTGTTCTATAAACTACTCCAAGATATCAATTAAAATAGAATGGAAAGACTTCCACGAAATCTTGTTTACTCTTAAATATAGTTATCTCATACATCTTAATTTACATTCCATTGCATTTTTTAGCAACTAGAGAACCAAATTTTCCAATATTCTAATTCAAAATTTAAGATCATTTCGTATATTCGACACTTTGGGTAAGTAAATTGATTTTTCTGGAATCGCAAAGTCAAATAGAAGAACTTTTTGTATACTTGTATTCCCTTTAAAGTTTCTCCACGAACATAACGGGGTGAAATAAAGACGATATTGTAAACATAACCGAAGTAAAAGTGGCAACAAATTATTCCACGACAAAGTGTTGCTGGTCTAGGCGCACTCTGCGAAAGTCGATGAAAACTTTTAACAAGTGGAAAATGTATAGTATAAAGTAAAGCGTTTAAGCCAAACATGCTGAACAACAATAACAAGTAAGGAAGGTAATCGAACATTTTATACTCTCGCAATTTATTTATTTAACTTTATTTATATATAATTAATAATATAATTTATATTGTATAATATATATATACCCACATATTCGTCATATATATTGTATAAAGTCCATTGAAAGTAGGTAACCCCAATATTAGGTTAAAAGCCTTCATGTTCGTAATATGGGGCTTTGAAATCCTATGGTCTGATTTCGGCGATTTTTAGAATGGGGCTGCCACATGTGCAAAGTTCTGCATCGATATCTTCACTAGTGATTACTTTATATATTGTAAAGTAAACGATTCAGATAGGCTTCAAAGTTCTGGTATATAGGAAGTAGGCGTGGTTGTCAATCGATTTGGCCTATTTTCACAGCATATCATTGGGATGTAAGGAAATTATTACAAACCAAGTTTCATTGAAATCGGTCGAGTAGTTCCTGAGATATGGTTTTTGACCCATAAGTGGGCGACGCCAACCCCATTTTCCATTTTGTAAAGAAATCTGAGTGTAGCTTCCATATGCCATTTCTTATGTGAAATGTAGTGTTTCTGGCGTTTTTCGTTAGTGAGTTAACCTATTTTTAGTAATTTTCTTTGTATGGGAGGTGGGCGTGGTTACAATCCGATTTCCTCCATTTTTGGACAGTATAAGGTAGTATCTAAAATAAACGACTCTAGAAAGTTTCCTTGATATAGCTTTAGTAGTTTGCGAGATATGTACATAAAACTTAGTAGGAGGCGTGGCTACGCCCACCTCCCCAAAAAAATTACATGAACATATGCCCCTTCATAGT
Organism: Zeugodacus cucurbitae; assembly: GCF_028554725.1. Classification (NCBI taxonomy): domain Eukaryota; kingdom Metazoa; phylum Arthropoda; class Insecta; order Diptera; family Tephritidae; genus Zeugodacus; species Zeugodacus cucurbitae. Next base: position 51,576,441 of record NC_071671.1, read on the forward strand.
GCGAATCTTCATACCAAATTTTATTTCCATAGCTTTATTTATGGCTTAGTTATGGCTTTATGTGTTTACGGTTTTCGCCATTTTGTGGGCGTGGCAGTGGTCCGATTTTGCTCATTTTCGAAAGCAACCTTCCTATGGTGCCAAGAAATAAGTGTGCCAAGTTTCATCAAGATATCTTAATTTTTACTCAAGTTACAGATTGCACAGACAGACAGACATTCGGATTTGATCTCCACTCTTCACCCTGATCACTTTGGTATATATAACCCTATATCTAACTCGTTTAGTTTTGGGTGTTACAAACAACCGTTAGCAACTTTGTTGCGAGAGTATAAAAATAAACGCATACAGTTCCTCACAAGCAACGACTGGTATTAGAGTGAATATCTACGAAGTGGATGTCCTACCGTAGAAGACTGATGACAGACAACACCAGTGTCACTGCAGATTTACATACTTGTTCACTCATATAGCACGTTGATGAGTTGCTTGGTCGGCAAAGTGAATTAGCGATCCATAGAGCCGCAGCGCAGAGAACCAGTCATTTCAGTTACTCAGCTGCGCTGTCATTAAAGTGACCCATTTCCGGGGAATCATTATGCGAGAAGCGAGCAATTATAGCCACCAACAGCCAGCAGCTGCTGCAACGTCGAAACATTACCGTTATATGCAACAATTTTACCTTACCACTTTTACCACTTAGTGGCACACAAACGGCACTTCGAGGCCTCTCCCACCGACTCTTCTGATGAATTTTAGCGCATTGACTTAATGCGAACCTCATTGAAAAGCTCGGCAGTGCACTAAGTACAACAACAAGAACTAACAACAAGAACTAACAACAAGAACAACAGAAATTATTATATACAAACAAACAGAATTTTCGTTTCTTCAACAGAAGTATCGGTACCAGGTAGTTTAAAATCCAATTTTTTTGAAGTGCTTTAACTGGCTAGGATGCCATTGTTAGTAGATCTGTTTCAAAAGTGGATAATAGGTTAGTGGTTTTTGCCATTTGGGCACGTTAAATGTCATATCTCACAAATGCATCTTTTATGACATTTTTTCATTTTCACATGAAAATAGATTTTTTGAATCCGAAAATCTGCACTATTTCTTAATTAGTAAAATCGAGAAAGTCGAGAATCTTTGGAGATACTTTCGTTGTCGGCCACCTTTAAAGAAGATATACATATTCGAAGAAATAAAAATATTTCTTCCAAAATTTCTATATAAACCAAAATTCTAAAAAGAACATGTTTTAAGTAAAAAAAAAACATTTAGCAATTTAAAAAAACCACTAATTGGATTTATACTTTTGTCAATAATTGAACGGCATGAAGTAAGCTATCAAAAGCTATCACTCAACCAACTTTGAAAGATTTCTGATAAATGAGTGACTCACTAAGCCCAGAATTGCTACTTGTGAGTGCAACTAACTGACTGCATTGTGAGGCGTGTGCATTGTAATGGCTGAAGGAAACACTCATTGAATTACCGCATTTAGGCATTCGTCCCTTCGTGTTCGTCTAACCGACTGAGTGAAGCTTATTGTTTCGACCAAGAGTTCGTCAATGTCAATACATGTGTAACGTGTGCAACCAAAGTTGATTCGCTCAAACACCCGTCTTCAGTTGTATGTAAGTGCACTCCGGTGCATTTGAAAGCGTTTGGAAATGCTTACATGCAACATTTGCTTTGTGATTGTGCGTCAGTTAAGTTAAAATGATTTCATTGCGGGCTTTGAGGGTGAGTGGGCACCATTTACATTTGTGTAGTTATGTATTGTACACATAGCATTTGCACTGAGGTTAATCGCATTTAACCATTACAATAGCTACTGCATATTTGTATAATCCATAGTTTATGTGGGTATAGAAGTATATTTCATATGTATGAATTATGACCTTACATGTCTTCAGCAAACACATTTCACACATTCCACGTTTCATTTATTGTTGTTGTTGCCGAAACCTTTAACAATTTTTATGGCGAAAGTAGGCATACACTAATTTGGAAAAAATTCATCCATTATATTTAAGACTCGCTTAAGGTGCAATTGAATATGTTCAAGAGTTATTAGTAGATTTTGGTCGCCTATTACGAAATCTGACATTCTTTATATGGGATTCAATATACATACATTTATTAGGAATATGCTGGTAGTGAAGACTGAAACAAATCTCTCGTATGTAATTTTGCGAACTAAGAACTCTGACCTCAAGCTAATTGGTAGTAGACATGATAACAATTTTCTCCAAATCAAAAGATATGTATTTTTCAATAGGTTATTGGAGAATTTGGAATAATTATACTCGTATCATTAATCAGTATAATCTAGAATTGTAAAATTATTGCTATCCTATATAAAACAATTTCTTGGCAAATAAAGAAGATTTCTGAACCGCTTCTTTTTATTTTCCGCAATTATTTAAACAATGAAATTCCCATACTATTCCCAAGGAAATTACATTTCTTGGAAAAATACATATTAATCTCTGAGATTTTGCGCTCTTTCGGATGTTTTTTTAGATGTCTTGTATCTCGATTATACATATAGAACTTAATTACTGACTACAAGTGAAATGCAACGTCCACTTCGCAGCCTTCGCAGCAACGAAGATAATGACGAACCTCTAAGCAGTTTCTGATGATTACATCCAGTGGTGCTAAGCTTACCATCTCCCATTCCAGTAAGAGACTATGAGTGGTGGTGGCAAGTGTATCGTGGTAGCAAGTAAATTGCATTTTCTACGTGCCGGTGGCATAGCGGGCGTTCCAAAGACCATTGCAGCTGCAAGCTCCATTGTTCTTAATGCTTCCGTACGTCATTCAAACTTTTGCTTTTGGTTTTGTCAGCCACCCTCTGTTTAGTGCGTTCCGAACATCATGTTGTCGCCATCGGCTTCAGCTTGCCATTTGAACTGCAATGAACTCAGGTCGTTCTCCCTGTCAATATGGCGCTCAATTTCACACTCTGCTTTTGAATGTACAGACGTTGAAACGCGAACACGCTGAAATAGATTTAGTGATAAAACTAAATTCAATTTTCAATTGTTTAATGGTGGAAAACTTAGATAAAAATGTTTATTAAACTAGAAACTCAGAATTACAAAGCACTCTCACTTTGGAATACCCAAATTATTAAGAAAGCTAGCATCAAAGAGAAATTTCGTCTGGCATAACATTTTTTCTGCATTCCATCCCTTCTTATTTATGTGTGTGTATTTGCATTTGAGTTAGCATTCCTTTAGCTTGATCCGCAGATGTATTTAGTTCGTCCTGTTGCTATTCGAGTATATACAGAGAGAGAGAGAGAAAGAATTAAGAAGAGAAAGAGAGGAATTGCATTTTACTGGATTTCATAAGAGAAAATGCCCCCTAAAATGTGAAAAAGAGGAGTTTAAGTACACTCATTTAAATTCTTACAGCAAGTCGAGAAGTTGGTAAGAACGTTTTAGCCTACAAACCTGGAGCAAACTGTGAAACTTGGAATGTCTTTATTAAAATGAGAAAATATTTGTATATACTAAAATTATAATACTTTTCCGACTATTTTGAACTATTACTTTCCATTATCGATATAATATTAAATAATAAAATTTGATACAATAATTCAATGATTTACAAAAAAATTCAATTAGTGTGTCCACCCTTTTTTCGTTTTATTTTCAAAAATTAAAGAAGATTTCATAAATATTTTTTATTACACTTTTCCTTTATTGAGTATCATAACTTGCCAGGCATACCCAGCATCTTCAACATAAAAGATAAGGAACACAACATATAGTTTCACAAATGGTTCACTTACTTTAACAATAATACTTTGTAGAATAAATCAAGAGAAATAAAATTATGAAAAAGAGCTCAAAATAATTTTTCGATTAAAAGGAATCATAACTTCCGCTGTAGCTCTTCAAAGAAATACCTTACCACGGCTCTCACTACCGTGAACTCCTCCCCAAGTGCCACATTGGCCAATCTGTGTAGTTGAGCAATTGGGGAATCTCGGAATTCAAAATAAATCCCCTCAAGTAATCTCAATTGATTTGGGCGAATTTGGGCGGCCAGCTGGTATACTTGCAGGGAGAATACATAATCATACTCATTTTTGTTACTGGAACATTTTTGTTGTAAACATATTTGTTTTGTTTGCTTGTATGTATAAGTAAGAGAGTCAAAGAATTGTTTACATCTGCTAATGCTTGTGGGCATCTGCTTTGTCGATAGTCAGGTATGTTTGACAATACCAGTACTTGAAGGAATGCGCTTACACTCATATCCACTTATAAATTTTTCACTTGCACAATCACATATAAGGAATACTTAGAAACTACTTTAATTTAATAATCATTATTTTGGTGATTACATTTCTAATAAGTGTCTGGAGCAAATATAAATTTGATATTAATTGGAACAACTTCGGATTTGCTCTTGAAATTTTGTTTAGGCGATATTCGGGGATAGATTGACAGACAATATGGTAACTTTTGAAAAAATTTAGCAGTGCTTATGTAAAAAGATAATGGATTCTAGATAATTAATTTCAAACTATCCTCTGCTTTTATAAAATCTATTGGGTATGAGCAATTAAAATTAATCGCCGAAGAACTGGCATGACCTTAAACGTGAAACTTTAGTTGGTGACAAATACCAGTTGGATCGCTGGCTAATATTTTGCTCCAATAATTAGAACTTTTCAAAAAAGTACAAATGGTAAAAATTATATTTGACTATACGTGTTTTGTAATTGGTATATGTGGCTAAATTAAACTCTTTTCTAAATATAAATTTCAGGTAATACGCCTAAGTGTTGGTAACACAATAGTAATTAGTAATTAGTAAGAGTAAGGTAACCAATAGATATTAAAACAAGTAAGGAAGGGCTAAGTTCGGGTGTAACCGAACATTTTATACTCTCGCAATTTATTTATTTAACTTTATTTAATATTATATAATACACAATTTGACCCACATATTCGTCATATATATTGTATAAAGTCCATTGAAAGTTGGAAACCATAATATTAGGTTAGAAGCACCGAGGTCCTCGTGTTCGATATATGGGGCCTTAAAAACCTATTGTCCGATTTCGGCGATTTTTAGAATGGGGCTGCCATACTATTAACATAGTATTTGTGCAAAGTTCTGCACCGATATCTTTATATATTATAAAGTAAACGATTCAGATCGTCTTCAAAGTTCTGGTATATAGGAAGTAGGCGTGGTTGTGAAGCGATTTGGCCTATTTTCACAACATATCATTGGGATGTAAGGAAACTATTACAAACCAAGTTTCATTGAAATCGGTCGAGTAGTTCCTGAGATATGGTTTTTGACCCATAAGTGGGCAATGCAATGCCCATTTTCCATTTTGTAAAAAAGTCTGAGTGTAGCTTTCATCTGCCATTTCTTATGTGAAATTTAGTGTTTCTGACGTTTTTCGTTAGTGAGTTAACCTACTTTTAGTAATTTTCAACCCAACTTTTGTATGGGAGGTGGGCTTGGTTATGATCCGATTTCTTTCAACTGTACTAGGAAGTGGCTAAAAAACGACTGCAGGAAGTTTGGTTTATATAGCTCTATTGGTTTGCGAGATATGTACAAAAAACTTAGTAGGGGGCGGGGCCACGCTAACTTCCCCAAAAAAATTACATCCAAATATGCCCCTTCATAGTGCGGTCCTTCATACCAAATTTTATTTCCATAGCTTTATTTATGGCTTAGTTATGACACTTTATGTGTTTTCGATTTTTGCCATTTTGTGGGCGTGGCAGTGGTCCGATTTTGCTTTGAAAGCAACCTTCCTATGGTGCCAAGAAATAAGTGTGCCAAGTTTCATCAAGATATCTTAATTTTTACTCAAGTTACAGCTTGCACAGACGGACGGACGGACAGACAGACATTCGGATTTGAACTCCACTCTTCACCCTGATCACTTTGGTATATATAACCCTATATCTAACTCGTTTAGTTTTGGGTGTTACAAACAACCGTTATGTGAACAAAACTATAATACTCTCTTTAGCAACATTTGTTGCCAGAGTATAAAAAACAAATAATTTATGAGCGAAGGTGAAGACGGATATTTAAACCTGAAAAATAGTCTAATAAAACTAAAAACTAGAAAAAACGTTAACTTCGGCTGTTCCGAAGCTAATACACCCTTCACAGGTGCATTTCTTTTAGTAACTATGTGTTTAAGCAAATCTAAAGACGTAAGAAAAATTAAAAAAAAAAAACTTAATTTTGATTTTTAAGTTTGTACGGCAGGTTTTGTTATCCGATCTGCAGAATTTCTTCAACTATTGTAGCGTCAAATGAGAAAGTTTCCCATGCAAGCATTTGATTTAGATCTTTCAGTTTGTACGGCAGCTATATGCTATAGTTAAACGATCTGAACAATTTCTTCGGAGATTATATTATTACCTTAAGCAGTAATCCATTTCAAATTTCGTGAAGATACCACGTCAAATGCGAAAATTTTCCATAGAAGCTCTTGATTCCGATCGTTCAGTTTGTATGGCAGCTATAATCTATAGTGAACCGATCTGAACAATTTTTTTGGAGATTAAATTATTTCTATGAGCAATAACTCACACTAAATTTCGTGAAGATATGTAATAAAATGTGGAAGTTTTCCATATAAGCCCTTGATTCCGATCGTTCAGTTTGTATGGCAGCTATATGCCACATAATAAAATGTGGAAGTTTTCCATATAAGCCCTTGATTAAGATCGTTCGGTTTGTATGGCAGCTATATGCTATAGTGAACCGATCTGAACTATTTTTTCGGAGATTAAATTATATCTATGAGCAATAACTCACACTAAATTTCGTGAAGATATGTAGTAAAATACGGAAGTTTTCCATATAAGCCCTTGATTCCGATCGTTCAGTTTGTATGGCTGCTGTATGATATAGTGGCCCGATATCGGCAGTTCCGACAAATGAGCAGCTTCTTGAAGAGGAAATAACATCTCCAAAATTTCAAAACGATATCTTAAAAACTGAAGGACTAGTTCGTATGTATACAGACAGACAGACAGACAGGCAGACAGACGGACATGGCTAAATCGACTCAGTTCAACATACTGACCATTTATATATATACTTTATTGGGCCTCCGACGCTTCCATCTGGGTGTTACAAACTTCGTGACAAACTTAATATACCCTGTTCAGGGTATAACAAGGAAAACAAAGATATGAATGTCAAGAGTAAAAAAGGAATAAAGCTATAAAGGTAAAAAGATGTCAAAGTGGAAGGAAGAAGGAGTGGTTAAATGCTCTTCGCTGCTGCTGTCATGCATGCAAAAATATCCTTATAAAATGAGAGGAAATCCACTTAGAATTCATTGCTTGCAACAAACTCATATAAGACTTGCCGCATGCATGTGCAATAATGTAACGGGAATATTGGCATTATTGGCAGCATGCTCTAGAATCCAAGGAGACTGAGATTCCTTTGTCTTCCAATCTTATTTGTTTTCTTTTTGCAATGTTTTGCGACTATAAATGTTGTTATCACCAGTTGTAAAGCTTCTGTTTCGATATTCATACGATCATGTATATGTCTATACTGAAATTGGAAATGCCTGATGTTGCAGCTGTTGTGACTGATTTGTATGATTTTTGTTATTATACTCTCGCAATATGTTGCACAGAGTATCATAGTTTTGTTCACATAACGGTGGTTTGTGTCACCAAGAAATAAAAGAGTTAGATATGGGGTTATATATATATAAATGAGCAGGATGACGAGTGGATTTGAAATCCGGATGTCTGTCCGTCCGTCTTGCCGTCTGCCCGTGCAAGCGATAACTTGAGTAAAAATTAAGATATCTTAATGAAACTTGGAACACATACTCCTTCGCATCCTTGATTTCAAAAATGGGCAAAATCGGTCCACTGCCACGCCCATAAAATGGCGGAAACTGAAAAACTATACAGTGTCATAACTAAGCCATAAATGAAGTTAATTAAATAAAATTTGGAACACAGGATCGCTTTAGGGAGGGGCACATTTAGATGTAATTTTTTTGAAGAAGTGGGCGTGACCCCGCCCTCATATAGGTTTTTTGTATTTATCTCGCAAATCAATAAAGCTATATAAATCAAACTTTCTGCAGTCATTTCAGTTAGCCACTTCTTAATGCAGTCCAAAAATGAAAGAAATCGGATAATAACCACGCCCACCTCCCATACAAAGGTTAGGTTGAAAATTACTAAAAGTGGGTTAACTCACTAACGAAAAACGTCAGAAACACTAAATTTCACATAAGAAATGGCAGATAGGAGCTGCACTCAGACAAAATGGAAAATGGGCGTGGCATCGCCCACTTATAGGTCAAAAACCATATCTCAGAAACTACTCGACCGATTTCAATGAAACTTGGTTTGTAATAGTTTCCTTACATCCCAATGACATGTTGTGAAAATAGGCCAAATCGCTTCACAACCATGCCTACTTCCTATATACCAGAACTTTGAAGACGATCTGAATCGTTTACATTACAATATATAAAGTAAGTACTAGTGAAGATATCGGTGAAGAACTTTGCACAAATACTATGTTAATAGTGTGGCAGCCCTATTCTAAAAATCGCCGAAATCGGACCATAGGTTTTTAAGGCCCCATATATCGAATATGAGGACTTCGGTGCTTCTAACCTAATATTATGGTTTCCAACTTTTAATGGACTTTATACAATATATATGAGGAATATGTGGGTCAAATTGTGTATTATATAATATAAATAAAGTTAAATAAATAAATTGCGAGAGTATAAAATGTTCGGTTACACCCGAACTTAGCCCTTCCTTACTGGTTTCGTTTTATTTTCTATTACACTTTTTTTTTTATTACATTTTTCCTTTATTGAGTATCATAACCAGGCATACCCAGCATCTTCAACATAAAAGATAAGGAACACAACATATAGTTTCACAAAGGGTTCTCTTACTTCAACAATAATGCTTTGTAGAATAAATCAAAAGAAATAATATTATGAAAAAGAGCTCAAAATAATTTTCCGATTAAAAGGAATCATAACTCCCACCAACTTGAGTCTTAAGCAGTTAAGCTGTAGCTCTTCAAAGAAATACCTTACCACGGCTCCCACTACCGTGAACTCCTCCCCAAGTGCCACATTGGCCAATCTGTGTAGTTGAGCAATTGGTGAATCTCTGAATTCAAAATAAATCCCCTCAAGTAATCTCAATGGATTTGGGCGAATTTGGGCGGCAGCCAGCTGGAATACTTGTGGGGAGAATACATAATTATACTCATTTTTGTTACTGGAACATTTTTGTTGTAAACATATTTGTTTTGTTTGTTTGTATGTATAAGTAAGAGAGTCATAGAAATGTTTACATCTGTTTATGCTTGTGGGCATCTGCTTTGTCGATAGGTATCTTTGTCAATACCAATACTTGAAGGAATGCGCTTACACTCATATCCACTTATAAATTTTTCACTTGCACAATCACATATAAGGAATACTTAGAAATTACTTTAATTTAATAATCATTTTGTTGGTGATTACATTTCTAATAAGTGTCTGGAGCAAATATAAATTTGATATTAATTGGAACAATTCCAGGATTTTCTCTAGAAATTTTGTTTAGGCGATATTCGGGGATAGATTGACAGACAATATGGTAACTTTTGAGAAATTTTAGCAGTGCTTATGTTAAAAGATAATAGATTCTAGATGATTAATTTCAAACTATTCTCTGCTTTTACAAAAACTATTGGGTATGAGCAATTAAAATTAATCACCGAAGAACTGGCATGACTTTAAACGTGAAACTTTAGTTGGTGACAAATACCAGTTGGATCGCTGGCTAATATTTTGCTCCAATAATTAGATAATTTAGGAGCGAAGGTGAAGACGGAAATATAAAACTGGAAAAATAGTCTAACAAAACTAAAAACAAGAAAAAACGTTAACTTCGGCTGTACCGAAGCTAATATACCCTTCACAGGTGCATATCTTTTAGTAACTATGTGTTTAAGCAAATCTAAAGACGTAAAGAAAAGTAAAAAAAAAGTAAAAAAAAGTTTTTACGGCAAGTTTTGTTATCCGATCTGCAGAATTTCTTCAATTATTGTAGCGTCAAATGAGAAAGTTTCCCATGCAAGCATTTGATTTCGATCTTTCAGTTTGTACGGCAGCTATATGCTATAGGTAACCGATCTGAACAATTTCTTCGGAGATTATATTATTACCTTATGCAGTAATCCATTTCAATTATTTCTATGAACAATAACTCACACTAAGATTGTATGGCAGCTATATGCTATAGTGAACCGATCTGAACAATATCGGAGAATAAATTATTTCTATGAACAATAACTCACACCAAATTTCGTGAAGATATGTAGTAAAATGCGGAAGTTTTCCATACAAGCCCTTTATTCCGATCGTTCAGTTTGTATGGCAGCTATATGATATAGTGGTCCGATATCGGCAGTTCCGACAAATGAGCAGCTTCTTGAAGAGAAAATAACATCTGCAAAATTCATCAAAACGATATCTTAAAAACTGAAGGACTAGTTCGTAAATATACAGACAGACGGACATACAGACGGACATGGCTAAATCGACTCAGTTCAACATACTGATCATTTATATATATACTTTATAGGGCCTCCGACGCTTCCTTCTGGGTGTTACAGACTTCGTGACAAACTTAATATACCCTGTTCAGGGTATAACAAGGAAAATAAAGATATAAATGTCGAGTGTAAACAAGTAAGGAAAGGCTAAGTTCGGGTGCAACCGAACATTTTATACTCGCAATTTATTGCTATATTTTTATTAAGTAAACACACAATGCATTTGTCATTTTGCAAAGGCATTGAAAAGTTATAGTCCGATTTCGACAATTTTTTCACAAGTGATGCCACAGATCATACACAGTATTTGCGTAAAGTTTAATTTCGCTATATTCATTGGTTCCTTATGTACGTATTAGAAAGTGAAGGAAAAAGATGAAATTCAAAAATGAGTTATATGGGATGTTGTCGTGGTTGTGAACCGATTTCGTCCATTTTTCACACGTGTCATCAGGGTGTCAATAAAATATTATATACCGAATATCATTGAAATCCGTCGAGTAGTTCCTGAGATATGGTTTTTGACCCATAAGTGGGCGATGTCACGCTCATTTTCCATTTTGTACAAAAATCTCAGTGCAGCTTCCTTCTGCTATTATTTCTGTGAAATTTAGTGTTTCTGACGTTTTTCGTTAGTGAGTTAACCCATTTTTAGTAATTTTTAACCTAACCTTTGTATGGGACGTGGGCGTGGTTATTATCCGATTTCAACTATTTTCATGGTGTGTGGTGGGGTACGTAGGAGACCGACTGCTGAAAGTTTGGTTTATATAGCTTTATTGGTTTGCGAGATATATACAAATAAATGATTTGGGGGCTGGGCCACGACCACTTCCCCAAAAAAATTACATACAAATATGCCCCTTCCTAGTGCGATCGTTTATTTAAAATTTTTATAACTTTATTTATGGCTTAGTTATGACACTTTATAGGTTTTTGGTTTTCGCCATTTTGTGGGCTTGGCAATGGTCCGATTTTGCCCATTTTCGAAAGCAACCTCCCCAGGGTGCCAAGGAATACGTGTTCCAAGTTTCGTTAAGATATCTCAATTTTTACTCAAATTATCCGTTGCACGGACAGACGGACAGATAGACATCCGGAGTTCAACTCGTCTCGTCATCCTGATCATTTTGATATACATAACCCTATATCTAACTCGTTTAGTTTATGACTTACAACCAACCGTTATGTGGACAAAACTATAATACTGTCTTAGCAACTTTTGTTGCGAGAGTATAAAAAGGAATAAAGCTATAAAGGTAAAAAGATGTCAAAGTGGAAGGAAGAAGGAGTGGTTAAATGCTCTTCGCTGCTGCTGTCATGCATGCAAATATATCCTCATAAAATGAGAGGAAATCCGCTTAGAATTCATTGCTTAGAACAAACTCATACAAGACTTGCCGCATGCACGTGCAATAATGTAACGGGAATATTGGCATTATTGGCAGCATGCTCTAGAATCCAAGGAGACTGAGATTCCTTTATCTTCCAATCTTATTTGTTTTCTTTTTGCAATGTTTTGCGACTATCAATGTTGTTATCACTAGTTGTAAAGCTTCTGTTTCGATATTCATACGATCATGTATATGTGTATACTGAAATTGGAAATGCCTGATGTTGCAGCTGTTGTGACTGATTTGTATGATTTTTGTTATTTTTGTTGTTCTTTGCTTGTAGTCGTGGTTATTATGCGAAGTGTTTTCGACTGTAGGCGACGGTTGCCGCCTGCTTCCAAAAATCTACATAAATTGTTTGCTGGTGGTAACGCTAAACAAGAGTTCTGAGAAATTCAACAGAAATGTTATGAGTACAATAAGGGCTTCGATGTTGTAAGCACAGTTGTTCTTCAAACTAAATAGCGTTGAGTTGTGGGCGAATGCTTTTCGTGGCAAGATTGATGCGCTGTGTTGTTTATGTACTAACTAGCGGTTTAATTTACCAAGTTCTTGAACCGTTAAAGGTGAAATCCCTGAAGCTTCGAACCTTGGAGAAACTTTTTTGAAAAAAATTCTGGGAGTTTTGCTTTTACGGCTTTTTCATTGAAATTTTGTAATCAATACTTATACCCTATAGAAAATAACTATATTTCTAAATATGTAGCTCGGTTTTAGTATTCCACCTGTCTTCCCTTCTTATAGAAAACTGGCAATTTTTTTTATTTTTTTTGGACTAGTCAGCAGCAAATGAATTTTATGTATATCTTCTCTAAAGTCTTAAATCAGCATGATGGGAGCAACAATTCTTCGGTTGACGGTTAGTGACAAATACCAGTAAAATTTGCCACCGCCAACTGGAAAGAATTCGACAATAGTGTTCCTAAAGTTAATAGTATTCGGACCAGTTCATGATTTATCGACCGGCGCTTTGTTTGCTCATTCAAGCCGCACTGCATACAGCTCTTCACGGATAAGTGGCTATAAGCCATCGTAGCAGTGAATTTACTCTGACTCACATACAAAATATATTTTTAACGCACAAAAGAAATTGTATTTGTAAAAGCTTTATGCTGCCATCTGCTTATTTTTATTAACAAAATTGTTGAAAGACTAAATGGAATGTATTTTTTCGTGTTTGTGTGTGGGAGTGTCAGTTTAGTTAATACCACACCGAATACCGAAAGGTTTGGATCTCCATTTAAAATTAAAAACCATACATATAATTAAAACAATACATTTTTTTTTTACTTTAATCAACTGAGTAGCTCAGTAGCGCGCTTTTGTCTGTACGTTTGCATTTTCGGGATTGAGTTTAAAGATCATTTTAAAAGCGTAGCAAATAGGATTGTATGCATATACGCTTTACTAAAAAAAAAAACAATATTCCGATATATCGGTTGATATATAATGGCCTCAAAATATTTGTGCTTTCATTAATTTATATGAATGTGTAGAGGAAAATTAAATTAGATAATCGATTTCAATGTAATGGTGGTAATGTTTGATTCGTCATAACAGCTGTTAAATATTCGTAACCTCAAACTGTAGTTTACATTTGTTACTATTGTTGTCTTCAGCTGACTGCAAAATGTCTTTAATTTTACAAGAATGATGAAAAATATGAACTGTCTGTCTATATTACTTTAGATACATTGATTTCCATCTGTGGCATCCACGCCGACAACCTCAACCAACTTGCACTAAAACAACAGCTGTGTTTTTTATTTATGACTCAGTATGCTATGCTGTGCTGTGCTCCTTCTCCTATTTCATTTGGTGCCTCATTGCCTCGATTGGCCGCTTGCTAAATTTACCATCTGACACCAAATTCGCATTGGTTCGCCATAATTTCGTGCCCGTCAGACGCATTTATCGGCATTAAAATACAATTGCTGATATATGTAAAAATTACATTGCCAGTTATTTGTACATATGATCATGGATAAATGGCAACTTGCCTTAATTGTAAATTTGTGACACAATATAACCTTGATAGTGCTAACTTGTATAACATTTATTTAGCTTTATGAACATCTTTGATATTTTCAGTTGCTTGTTAAAGTTTTTGTTATGATTGCTACGGTTTAATTCAAAACTCTGGATCGGCTGAGGGATGATTTAGTTAGTTGTTCTCTGAGTTGTACTTGTGGTACCATGTGGTCTGATGTCAGGAAAGCCACGTTGGAGACCACATTCGCATTATACGACAAAAAAAATAAGCAAAATAATCAAAGACTGTTTTTCTAATAGGTTCTTTTGATAATATTAGGGTTTAAACTATTTTGGACCCAATTCTAGACCTCAATTAAGGTCATTTGAAATGTACCGAGTCAATCTGTTGATGATATAACTAATTACTTTGTTATGTGGAAAATACGTAATTTCGTACGAATTCGGAAGATTAGATATCACCAATGGAGTTAATAACACCCTATTGGATTAACTAGTACTCTAACTTAGTACTAAAGTTTTTTAGACCCAAGGTGGATATCAGCAGATTTGGTACAGAATAAAAACAAAAGTATGCCAAATTTTTGACATTTTTATCGTTGCGGTTCAACAGAGCGTATGAGCAACATTAAACAATTATTCCCAACATTAGTACTTATGTGCTTGTGTGTGTCTGTGGTAGACATGCCGCGCGTTGTCCACTAAGGCGACGATTACATCACTTACTCAACATCATCAACATCAGTCAAACAAAAACCAACGACAACTCAAGCGATCAACGACAACACAAACGAACGATACTGTTTTATTTCATTTAAGGCATTCGCTGTTACTTTTGAGGGCTTATGTGAATCGGCAGAAAGCCATGATTTGACGGCTAAAAGTTCTTTTTTATGAACACGTATGGGTGTGTGTATGTCTGTGTGACTATATTTGTATGCAAATTGGCGAGAAAGCGTTGATTCGGTTTTTGGCACGTGATTTTCGCTCAAATTCATACAAATTCGCTTATTATTTATTGCCCAGTTTATATTTGCCCAGCTTTATACTTTGATTTAAAATAGTAACCCTTCATAACGTATTTGGACGTATATTCATTTTTTTCACCAACATTTTTATTTATATTGCTTTTGGGCCACCCTAATGCATAGCCATTGCTGGCATATAATGTGCTGCTCAGCTTAAGCGTATGTGATGTTATTAATCTTTCTAAAGCTTTTCCCATTCAAGTAGACATATATAATATACTATACAAATAACTATATAAATTAATCGACGGAAAATGGTGTTGAACTGCTGATAGTAGACAATATATGTATGTATTAATCATAAGAGTAAATGAAATAAAGCAAATTTGATTAACTACACACTAGTCTAATATTAACGTGACTGTAATCATCTAAATTATCTCACCGGAGTGATTATACGAGAGAGATTGAAATAATATTATTGGGAGTGAAATCCATACACTGGATACATAAGAATATTTGCATTCCACCTAACCTAAAAAAGAATCTAGCAATGCCTAAGAGAACGTGACGGTTGCTAAAGAGACCTCTACATATTGGAAATCTTTACTAAATGCCCAGCAACAAATCCAATGGATACAGAAGACAAAAACGAATTGCTCGAAGACACAAACAATCCCTCACATTAATTCCCATATGGTCCATATTGTATCTTATTAATATGTCTGTTACCGTATATATAGTATAGTATTTATGTAAATGTGTGCTTACAATAAGATTTCTGTGTGAGTGTCAGTCGATTCATACGTGGCCAACAACATGGCTAAGGGAGCAATGTGTGTATAAATTTGATTAATGGTGCGTGCAGCGACAAAAAATTAAAATTAAACAATACAAAACAACAAAAACAAGCATGATAAGAGCAACAACAACAATGTAACGGTGTAGTTGTTTTGGTAGTTGTGTCAATGTCAATGGGATTAGCGCTTCTCATGGCTTGCGGCTTAATGGTGTGGTGTTGCAAGCATGTTATATACTTGTATGCATATGTGTGTACGGCCGTCTGTAGTATGTAAGGTATGAGGATAATTGGGGATTCCTGGTATTGTAGGATATTCGCTACGGTTAAAAAAAAAGTTCGATACTCGTAAAAGTCTAGATCTCATGTATATGTATTCTTTGTGTGTTATATAAGGAGACTCTTTTTGACACTACAAATAATTAATTTGCATAATTTTTACCCCTCTAAGCGCTTAATTAAATATCTTTGTTGTTACTTGGGCTTGTGTCTCAACACCAAAGTGGCTTCTAAGTTCCTATGTTTTCGTTTTTGTTACTTTGTTTGTTGCATAATATTCTAAATGCTTTAAAGATTTGTATTCGGTACCTTTTGCTTTACTACTTTTGTAAATTTTTGGCAAGAGAATGCGTTTAGTGGGCATGAGTAGGCATACTCATATGTTTATGTATGTTTAGGACTAGGTTGCCAAATCATCCCATGTTAATCCCTACATTGTTTGTTTAAATATTTTATAGTAATTAGATTTCATTAATAGTATAAACTATTTGGGGAAAACACCTCAGTACCGATTGTCTTCCAGAATCGCAATAAGTATACTATTGAATTGAACGCTTGATCTTTCTACCGGATATTTTCCTTAAAAAACTCAACTTCTGAAAAAAACTCAACTTTCCAGCTATAGCATTGCGATACCAAATGAATGTTATGAACCAAATTTCGTTGAAATGCATGCCCATTTTTAATACTTCTCTGAATACTTTCTTCCACACTGCGAAATGTTACTCATACGCCATGGTTAAAATGAAAGTTTCTTGTTTTTGTTTTTATTAGCGTCTTTTGAAACAGTTTGTGCCTGAAAAGACGATTTAATGAAAACACTGTTTATTTTGAATATTATTTTTAAATGAGAAATATGAAAATATAATCAACAAAGGAACTCTGTTACTCCATAAAATCATCTAATAGACAAATTATTTTTTAGTTTTCCGAACAGAGCATCATGAAGTGATTTTTATTTACTACTACTTCGGATATAAGCTATTTAAATTTAAGCCCTGCCTTACTTAACAGCACTGAATTCACTTACAAGCACATAAACACACTTATGTTTACCATTCTCTGCTTTTTCATGTCATAAATTATCGCTGCCGCCAAAGGATATTCCCATTGTAATCGTGGGCAATAAATCTGTTTTGGCCAATACACATAGAGAGGTGAGACTAGAAGAAGTCACGGTCTGGATCTACATTGAATTGCGGCGATTAAGGTGTGTTCAAACAAATCGAAAATTATTTATCTGCATAATTTTGTCTGTCCCCCTGTGTGAGAGAGAGTGTGTGTGTAAGGAAGGTATGTTAAATATTTTTACCTAAAATAATGGCATCTTTGTGTGCTTTCAGGGTATTTCAGTGTCTGTGAACTCAAAATATTGTTTTACTTATTCTCTGGGTTTCTTGCTGTTGCTTTATTGCCGCTGTGGTCTCGATATAATTTATTTGGTTAACTCCGAAGGGCTTCTATGTGATGTGCATACAAACATATACCCACATATGTAATTCTGATTCTGTGCCTATTTGTAGGTACGGTATTGAAATAATATGCATGTATGTAGCATACGTATCAAGATAAAGTATGAAGTTCGTGTATTCCAATTTCCATTTTCCAATTGATACAGTTATGTAAGTTGCCAAAATAAATATGTATTTTTCATTCGATAACAGTTAATATGCTTGATTAAGCTTAACGATATAAGCGAGATAAATATTTAAGGGCACTAGTTTAATTTCTGCTTGAATTGAGCCAAACATAATTAGCTCCATTGTTTAAACATATATTGCACTTGCAGATTAGATATCAAGTACAGTTGAACTTCTCCAAACCGAATCTTCCTAATCCACAAAAAAACTTCGAGTTAGAGTGACTTCCGAGTTAGGGGGTATTTGTATGAAATTTGGCTTCTATTGCCAATTTAAGTTTTGGAGTTTTGGAGAACTTTGAGTTATAGAAGTTCGAGTTACGGAAGTTCAACTGTATTTATACTCCAACAAAGGCTACCGAAATAGATCCTCACATCCGAACACTCGTAACGCACACTAACAAGGGCAATGGCGCACATTTGAATGTTACAAATAACTGCGAAGCATATTTATTGGCGTCTTACCAGACTATGTCAGCGCTACCTGCTGTACCTTAATGCCGGTGACCCACTTTTTACTTAATCGAAGCACATTTCTGTTAATATCCACATATTGCGAATATATGGTTGTATTTCCATAACGTATAACGATTCCGGTTTTGTTACTTACTTTTGAGTGTTTTTTTCAAAAACGCAATGGTTTAGGTATTTGTCAACGCTGACTATTCCAGCAGCCGCCATTATGCAATATTGAATTTTTACTGTATTTTATTTTTTACTTTTCGTGTCACTTTGAAAGTCCTAAAACTAAACGAGTTAGATATAGGGTTATATATACCAAAGTGATCAGGGTGAAGAGTAATGTTCACTCCGGACGTCTGTCCGTCCGTCCGTCTGTCCGTCCGTGGAATCTGTAACTTGAGTAAAAATTGAGATATCTTAATGAAACTTGGAACACGTATTCCTTGGCACCGTAAGAAGGTTAAGTTCGAAAATGGGCGGAATCGGACCGCTGCCACGCCCACAAAATGGCGATAACCAAAAACACATAAAGAGCTGTAACTAAGCCATAAATAAAGTTCTGAAAATAAAATTTGGAACATGGGATCGCATTAGAGAGGGGCACATTTGAATGTAATTTTTTTTGGAAAAGTGGGTGTGACCCCGCCCCCAAATATTTTTTTGTATATATCTTGCAAACCAATAAAGCTATATAAACCAAACTATCTGCAGTCGTTTCTTTAAGCCGTTTCATTATACAGTCCAAAAATGAAAGAAATCAGATAATAACCACGCCCACCTCCCATACAAAAGTTAGGTTGAAAATGACTAAAAGTGCGTTAACTCACTAACGAGAAACGTCAGAAACAGCAAATTTTACAAAAGAAATGGCAGAAGGAAGCTGCACTCAGATTTTTTTACAAAATGGAAAATGGGCGTGGCGTCGCCCACTTATGGGTCAAAAACCATATCTCAAGAACTACTCGACCGATTTCAATGAAACTTGGTTTGTAATAGTTTCCGTACATCCCAATGATATGTTGTGAAAATAGGCCAAATCGTTTCACAACCACACCTAATCCTATATACCAGAACTTTGAAGACGATCTGAATCGTTTACTTTACAATATATAAAGTAAGCACTAGTGAAGATATCGGTGCAGAACTTTGCACAAATACTATGTTTATAGTGTGGCAGCCCCATTCTAAAAATCGCCGAAATCGGACAATAGGTTTTTGAGGCCACATATATCGAACACGAGGACTTCGGTGCTTCTAACCTAATATTATGGTTTCCAACTTTCAATGGACTTTATACAATATATATGACGAATATGTGGGTCAAATTGTGTATTATATAATATAAATAAAGTTAAATAAAGAAATTGCGAGAGTATAAAATGTTCGGTTACACCCGAACTTAGCCCTTCCTTACTTGTTTATACTGCATTACACGAACGTAACTTTTTGGTACAAGTGTTCATATGTTCCAATATAAAGGGTGATCAAATTTCGATTTTTACAGATATTTTTACTTCCTCATTTTTAAGAAACTTTCTAAGCTTCAGCATGATCATATTTGAAGAGCAATCAAACGTTTAATAATTTTGCTATCGGTATTGAACCACCCTGTTTACAGATTACAGATCTCCATACAGTAGCGGTGGTAACCATAAATAATCTTAAAACCTTATCGAGTTTTAGAAGCATCCTGATATGAATTTTTTAACGTCTAACATGTCGCAAGCCAACATTTGAGTGTTTGATAAGAAAACAAATTTACTTTGAAATGTCTCTCGCTTTATTCAAAATTCAATAAATCGCAAAACAATATGCTTCACCCTGTATTCATGTGGTAATTAAAGAGATTTGTACAGGTAACATGCGGTTCAACAGAAACAACATAACGCTGAATACTTGCAACAACTGCAATGCAATCTGCCACAAAGCAATTCAGTTTTTAATTCCCAACTCTCGACAGTGCCGAGCTGACATAAAAGTTAATGGCTCAGTGGTGGCAAATGGTGCGGCGGCTGGTGACGCCGGCAAAAAACGATCGCAATGAATGTGTCCTTGCATATTTATAACTACATGTATGTTTTGTGTGTCTTTTGCGGAGATGGTGATGGCGCAACGACCACCACTTTGAGCTGCATAATGTCCGTTGTCATGTTACGGAAATAAACAAAAATCCGCATGCAGACAATGGAAGGTATCTTCTGAAAGCAGAGCATGCTGCTACCTTTCGGATGAATACGTCTATGGGCGGTTGGTGCAGGATTACATTAAGCGCGTCAGTCGGACATGACTTTAGCGCCCCAGTAATCCCTGCACAGGCATTCCATTTCTTGATGTTATATTGTTTATTAAGTGCTGGCCACCAGACCAGAGCTCCATAAGTTACAGTTGGTTTAGTTACGGCCGTGTACAACCAAATGCAATATTTAGTTTCAGGTCCTAGTTCCTGCTGGGTATTCTTTTGCAGGTATAATAGGCCACATATTCTTTTTTTTTTTTGATCTACTAAAACTGCTACCGTATTTTTGAATGGATAAAGGCTCGTGGTGTTCGGTTTTGAGTCAATAATCCAAGTTTTATAGAGTATTTAAATATTGTAAATTTCGTGGGATAGGTTTTTGAACTACTATCAACTATACTGCACTGAACTATCGCTGATCAAGCAATTGATTTGGAGGAATATGTAAAATAGAGGCGATGTAACCCATGTAAACTGGCAGATTTTAGCTTAGTACTGATAAACACGCTTTAAATAAGACAGGCCAATTCGACTTTTTTCGAAGAGCGCGAAGAAATAATTTACAAAATTTATTAAGGAAGCCAAATAAGTTTATATTTTTCATCCAGAACTCACATTTTCATCTAGATTACAAACGCTACGCATAATATGTACCTCCACTCCAAAAATTTATAGTATGTATGTTTATATGAAAATTCCACATTTGCTATTAAAATTGTTATCTTGTTAATTTCAACTTCCCGCTTTAGCAATTAAATATTTATTTATGTAAATACAAGCAAAAACTTTATAAAAAGTTACAAAAATTAAGGGTACAATGTTGTCTGGGACGCTTATACACCACATAGCAAATCTGATTGTTTCAGGGTTGCTATTGACGTAATTCTCTTTCGGCATTGAGAATACCCAGAAAATAAATGTTCAAAACACATAAAGTTTACTTCTACTTGTGTGGCTCCGTGTCAGGACCATCCATTCTCGAGTGCAATTAACAACTTCAACCCACACACACATACCTATTTACATGGTAACCGAAATATGCAAACAGCAAACACAAATGAACTTATTAACTACTACAAAAACAAGCAGAACTTGCAGGTCTCATTTGCACTCTCCGTGACACATACATATAGACAGATATAAGTGATACGCAAATTGACAAGGCGACTGTTTACTCATATCATGGGGAATTTTAATAATCAAACTGTTGAAATATATGCGAGTGTGTTTGTGTATATGAAATGCGGCTTTGCTAAAAGTGCGAAGCAATGAAAAAAAATTTTCTCAGTATAATAGTATAATAAACACTTTCTGGATAGATTACAAGAAATGAGGAAATCGTACTAAACATTAAAAATGTTCTCGGAAAACTACTTTTTCATTCCAAATTGGACAGAGTAAATGAAAACAACTTTCTTTTAACTCATTAAATGTTAACGTATACCTGTAAAGGCTTATACAATATCTAGCAAATGTAATGAGTTTCTAGTTTGGGTTAACTCTCCTCTCCAAGAAATTCGTGAGTATCTAAATAAGCCGCCTCAACCAAAATTCGATATTCTCAAAGCGCTTCACTGGTAGGAGTTTTAGAGGGCTTACATTTCAGTTTTAAAACTTAACATAATAATACCAGAGGAAAAAATATTACTTAAAATGGCTATTCGAAAGTCACTTAAAAAAATATGCTATGTTAGTGAAGAAAATTAAAGTAATCGAAAAATAAAATTCGAATAACTGGTAAATATTTACGAAAATACCCGCAAAAGCGCAGCTTCTAAACTAATAGCATTAAAATGCAAACAACATGCAGGTGTCATGTGAATTTGCATAGTTAAAACCCCATTGAGCTGTTCGCCTTCATAAATTTTGATGGAAATAAATACTGCATGACGAAGGACAATGTGCAAATAAGCTTAAAGCTGACATGTAGCTTTTGCTATTCAAATGCGGCATTTCTGCGGTATTTTGAAAATGCCAACGAATGCGCAATGTTTAATGGAGGATTTGCATACACACTGTATGCAGATGTGACAGGTGAATAATTTTATAAATGCAAATAATGAATTCGAAATTTTAGAAGTATGCTTTAAGAGATCAACAATTATTTATTACAAATTATAATTAATTAAAACAAGTAAGGAAGGGCTAAGTTCGGGTGTAACCGAACATTTTATACTCTCGCAATTTATTGATGTAATTTTATAAAGACAACACAATTCGACCCATATATTCGGCATAAAGTTCAGTAGAATAACGAAAATCATCATAAATAGTATATGGGGACTGAGGTAATTCCTAAATCGATTTCACTCGTTTTTACCACCAAGATACAATGTATCGAAGACTATACGCTCACTTAATTTAATATTACTTATAATTCCCATATATCTGGGGGAAGTTATGACCCGATTTTTACCATTTCAGGTACAGAGAGAAACTGTTATAAGAAAAAAATTTAGAGGGAATGAATAACATTAAAATATCTGCGGGATTTACCTATATTTTCGGTGAAAAGTTACCCTTAGGCACTGAGTTCTTCATGTTCGATATGAGGGGCTTTGAAAAGGTCCGATTTTGACAATTTTTTCACAAGTGATGCCACAGATCATATACAGTACTTGTGTAAAGTTTTATTTCGCTACATTCATTGGTTTCTAATGTATATATTATAAAGTGAACGAATCAAAAGAATTCAGAATTGAGTTACATGGGAAGTAGACTTAGTTGTGAACCGATTTCGCCCATCGAATAGTTCCCGAGATATGATTTTTGACCCATAAGTGGGCGACGCCACTCCCATTTTCCATTTTGTAAAAAAAATCTCAGTGCAGCTTCCTTTTGACATTTCTTAAAAAAAAAACGTATTTGGGGGCGGGGTCACGCCCACTTTTCAAAAACAATTACATCCAAATGTGCCCCTCCCTAATGCGATCCTATGTTCCAAATTTAATTTTCATAACTTTTTATGGCTTAGTTATGACACTTTATAGGTTTTTGGTTTTCGCCATTTTGTGGGCGTGGCAATGGTCCATCCAATTTTGCCCATCTTCGAAAGCAACCTCCTCAGGGTGCCAAGGAATACGTGTTCCAAGTTTCGTTAAGATATCTCAATTTTTACTCAAGTTATCTGTTGCACGGACAGACGGACAGACAGATATCCGGATTTCAACTCGTCTTTCTGATCATTTTGGTATATATAACCCTATATCTAACTCATTTAGTTTTAGGACTTACAAACAACCGTTATGTGGACAAAACTATAATACTCTCTTTAGCAACTTTTGTTGCGAGAGTATAAAAATGTTCGGTTACACCCGAACTTAGCCCTTCCTTACTTGTTTTATTAATATTTATGATAATTAAACATTTTATTTGGAAATATTTACCCACTGATGCAGCCACATGTGTACATACATAAATAACATAAAGAAGAGCAAATCATTTGCAAAAATCCATTAAAAATTCTTTTCATTCAGTCAGCTTGTAGTTACTTGTAGTTATGTAATGCAAATTAACGGTATAGCAAAACGAATAAGTTGAACCAAAAACCGAATTTCGACGAACTGATAAACTTTTCGCTTCAATTGACAAATAAATGAAAATAGTTTGGGTTTATAAACTCATAGTTTGAGCAATCATTGTTAGTTATGCATTGTTTTTGCGTTCTAATGCATTTCGAAAATTACCTGTAGGAAAAATTATGCAAAGATAATAAATCGCAGGAGAGGAAAGTTTCGATTTCGATTTCTATCGTAATGACCGGTTTCACAGTCCTCTGTTATATGGTAGAAATTATTATCAGTAAATTGTAGGATCCCGAAAATTGGCTAGACCACTTTGGCACCCTATACTAGGAGCATTTTAGATATCAAAACGTATAACTTGAAGATTATCTACCTTATGTAGGATTTAGTTCTCTTTATTCAGAGTTACTGGCAACTGAGGTTTAAGGGTACAAGTTCTACAAAGTCGAGCATTTTTCTTACAGGGTGTGCAAATATTTATTTAAATACCATATTTACATATAAAGAGCTCATATATGCATTGATATCCATGTGGACCACTTGATGTTTATTGAAGCTGAATTATTCAAAATATTTTTCATTTCAATTGCTATGAATTTCGATGGAATGTGTTTATGTTACGAAACCACAGATTTTTTGGTAAAATCGCCAAAGCATTTATTTTAACAAGTTGTATTTTATTATAAAATTACACACAAAGGCTCAAAAGGTAATTGTAAAGATAAAATCCACCTATAATTAATAATAACCACGCCCACCTCCCATACAAAGGTTAGGTTGAAAATTACTAAAAGTGGGTTAACTCACTAACGAAAAACGACAGAAACACTAAATTTCACAGAAATAATAGTAGAAGGAAGCTGCACTCAGATTTTTTTACAAAATGAAAAATGGGCGTGGCATCGCCTACTTATGGGTTAAAAACCATATCTCAGGAACTACTCGACCGATTTCAATGAAACTTGGTTTGTAATATTTTCTTGACACCCTGATGAAAATGTGTGAAATGGTGTGGAAAATGGCTCACAACCACGCCTACTTCCCATATAACTCAATTTTTAATACCATCTGAATCCTTCACTTTATCATGTATACATAAGGAACCAATGAAGATAGCGGAATAAAACTTTACACAAATAGTACATATCATCTCTGACTTCACTTGTGAAAAAATTGTCGAAAACGGACTATAACTTTTCAAGGCACCAGATATCGAACATGTTGAACTCTGCGCCTAAGAGTAAATTTTAACCGAAAATTTGGGTAAATCTCTCAGATAAATTAATGTAATTCAGTTTCTTCTAATAGTTTTCTGTTAAAAAAATTATTAAAATCGGGTCATAACATCTCCTAGCTCCCATATACCTAATTATAGGTGTTTTAAAAATTCGTTGGGATTTATTCCGCATATATGTATTGGTTAATATGTGAGATATCTTAGCAAAATTAAGTGAGCGTATAGTCTTTGATATAGTGTACCCTGCTGGTGAAAATGAAAGAATTACCTCAGCCCTCAAATAGTATATATTACGATTTTCGTTATTCTATTAAACTTTATGCCGAATTTATGGGTAAATTTTGTATGTTTCTTCAATAAATTGCGAGAGTATAAAATGTTCGGTTGCATCCGAACTTAGCCTATTCTTACTTGTTTTTATATGTATACAATGATTCCAACAATTCAATTCTAATAAGTTAAATATAATAATTAAAAGCTAAATGTTAGAGGAATTCATTTGCTGCTAAAGTTGCCTTGCTAAGCCTGAAGGTCTCTTACGTTTCAGCCGGTTTTCTCGTTGAGCAGTTTCGATGAGTCTGGATCTCTCTTCATTCACATGCTGTATAAGCCCCATTTCGTGAGTATTTACAAGTTTGGTTATTTCGTTTATTACTGATAACACACCAAGATCACAGTGAAGGTCAGCAGATCTAACATACCAAGGAGCATTAACTATAATTCTTAGTACCTTATTTTGGAAGCGCTCAATACAGGCAATACAGCTTTGGCTTGACTGCTGTCTGCACTCGAAGGGTGGAAACTGGGGCTCTTCTGCTGCTAACAGGGCTGTGTCATCCGCAAATGTCGCTGTCACATAACTTGAGTCAGTGGGGATATAACTTGTAAAAAGCAAGCATGAGTATGCATCCTCTTGGTTTATGCGAAAGTATCTAGGCGGGAAGCAATTATTTCGCAATATTGTTTGGGTTACATGCATTTCAATTTCAGCAGTAGACACGAATGCCAAACTATTCTCTCGCTGGTATCATCCTCTCTCTGGTAGAATGAGTGAAATAGTTACTAACACAATTTGTTTAAATATTTACAAAGTTTTTTTTTATTTTTGTACTTTCCATCTTATATAAGACTCTCTTAAGATTAAAATAGAGCCAAACACACCTATTTGATTTATAATTGAATTGAAATCCTTGCAAGCGAAATTTCATTGGGGCAAAACATTTTGTAAAAACAGAAATCGAGTTGGTTCATTTAAGGATGAGTAAACATACTGATCGATGTATAAAACTCAATATACAGATTAACGCTTTCAATCGAGTAAAAAAGGCAACAGTGTGAATGCTACAGTGTCAGTAGAATGAATGCTTGGTTAATAATTCACAAGATGTGTCTTTAAACTTTTGAAAAATAGCCGACTCCTATTCAAATACGACACTGCAACCTGACGAACATAAGAATCTTACGAAGATAACGATCGGACTGTAGAACGAACGAGTACGAGCGGACAGTCGTTTGCTAGTCGCCAAACTAAAAAGGTGGAATATATTTTAGCATCAACTAAAATATATTTCCGTTTCATAAATTAAACTTTATTATAGTATAATAAACTATATACTATGACTCTACATCCATACTGCCTTAAATAAGTTGTCGAAAGAGTTTTCTTTAGTCCAGAGTTTGGTTCTATACAAAACTTAAATGATTTAGGAAATAAAGAGCTCCGTAAAATTTGAAATAACCTCTCCACTAATAGAAAGGAAACATTTTGTGACAGATTAAATCTTAATAAACTATAACCTATCCTCCAAATTCAACTACATAAAGAAACCAACAGAATCCAATGAAGAACGATAAAAAAAAACAAATTTATCTAGCATATATATTTTGTGAATCATCTGAAATTTATACATATATATATGTGTTGTTCCACAGTGAAGTCATTTGTAGAGAAAATGTACATATCTAAATATTCAACAATATAAAAACATTGTCAAAAAGAAATTTAGAAATACTGTCAAAGAACACAAGTACACTTTATGTGCCCTAAGTGTAAACTAGTTTTCAAAAGAGCAGGAACGCATAAAGCTTTAGCATTTTACATTTTAACTAATACATAATCTGTAACATTTTCACCAAAAATATTTTATCTCTCAGTTTGAGTATCGCTTTTTTTATCGACACATCGTAAATTCACTTGACTGACTACTTGAGTGAAACTAATGATGCATGTGACGTATTTATACTAATAATATATATTTATTATATTTATATATGTATATATGCACTCATACTTATGCGTACTAAGAAAGATACCACGTGTATATGTGCTTATAGTAAAAAATCGAACTATGCAAACACGTGTCGAAAGCGGCCCCCGCAAAATTTAAACACTCTCAACATAGCAGACTTCACATGCATACCTATGCCCGCATGAATGCGCTTTTCTTGCTTTCATTACGCCGCTTTTCTATTATTCATAAGTATACTTTCGTGTGTTTAAAGCGTTTTTGAAGTGAAACAAGTAAGGAAAGGCTAAGTTCGGGTGCAACCGAACATTTTATACTATCGCAATTTATCGCTATATTTTTATTAAGATAACACACAATTTGACCCATATATTCGGTATAAAGTCCAATAGAAAAACGAAAATCATCATATATGGCAGATGTGCTGAGATAATTCCATCCAACATAGATTATATCTAAGATTGTAAGGGTAGTTTATAGGTAAAAAGTTAAAGCAAACTAAGTGCTCTTTAAACTCTTTGCATCTTTGAATGGGTCTGGTGGTGAATAGAACCGATTATTGTCGAAACGTTTTCGAAAAAAATTGTGGGTGTCGTCTCATTGTGAAGACCCATCCATAAGGACTATGGGATTTTACCTTCTCCGTCGGATTTTTGTATCAATACTCCTGCTGATTAGTAGGTAGGTATACGTCAAAGTTGTCAGCTAGACATGCTTTCATCTGGTGGCATTCTTCAACAAAAAAAAAAAAAAACGCGCAGCTGGTACTTAGAATTTAGTAACGCTTTATTACTTCTATATATAAAGGTTTTATATCACTCTGGTAAAAACTCTAGAAATTTGGAATTTTCGGTAATTTTCAAAATATAAAGAGTACAGATTTATAGATAATTTTTATTTTCATTAATTTTCGAATATGCTATTCAAGAAATTAATCTACGACTTAGAGGTATCTCGAATAAATAATTATCTGTCCCTTGACTAAGACCTTACCATTTATTACGCCGTAAATATCCCCTAATTCAAAGTATTTTGGAGGATTTGCTCTGGAAGAGCCTTTATTAAACTATTATGAAACATTTTTTACAATAAACCGCCCTTGAAAATTTTGTTGAGAATTTAGTTCCGTCATAATTTTGTCTGTTACATTCTCGAAATTACATTTACTTCACTTAATAAATCGATTTATATAAAGCTTTTCATTACTTTAATTCTCAATGTCTCGTCGCCAGCAGTTGAGTGCTCTCAAGAATGAGTTTATATATAAACATGTATTTTAATAAATATATATGCCTAACTAATAACTCATTTGCAATTATTAACGCCAATAAGTTTGTTGATTATTAATTTATGTAGGACACACAGATTTTAAGTGGAAGAGCATGTGTTAAGCGAAATAGTAAAACAACTACATACAAATTAGATTTACAAATAATTGAGAAATGAAATACAGGGTTTAAAAAAGTGGTAATATTGGATAATTAGTGGTAGTATAGACAGTTTAATGGATTCCAATATAGAAAATGACCGGTATTTAATTTATAAAGACTCTGTTACAATGAGAGAGAACATTTGAGCATGGTTGCCTGAATTTAGATACAGTTTTGATTTCAATCTTTAAATCTGACGAACTTAGCCACGAGGGAAAGCTTAGACAAGTTTAGCTTGAATTATATTGAGTTTTTCATAAAGTCTGACATTTTTTGAGCGCCATCGAAATTCGAAAGTCAAAGCCCTACACATCATTGGATTGCCTCGCCTGTCTTTGCTACTTTTTGGTTCAACATACTCAAATTTGATCTTGATGTTATTTAATATAAGTATGATCCAAGAATACTTTATCTATTCTATGAGAAATTTGTACTTACTTTGATCAAAATCTGGTCCTGTCTCATATTAGTAACTGATTTTCGTAAACTATTCAAACACTTAGCTGAGATAGGGGTTGTGATGGAGACTGCGGACTGAATTTCTATTCATATTTGCGAGCATAAGATTCAGGCTGGTATATTTCATATTTGCACAGTTTCAACACAAACTTGCCACATACATACATACGCTCATACTTTTATACTTATATGTGTAAACTCCATTTACATACAGGGATATGTAATTACTAACCATACCTCTAGGTAGTATGTATTTATAAATAAATGAAGTGCCGCAAGCCAACTGAGCAAACTCTTCGTGTCATTCACGCGCTCACACCTACACACCGAAAGTGAATGCATATATATATGTGTGTGTCTGAGAATGTACATGTGTGTGTGTTTAACTGTTATTGTGCTGCTGGCATTTCGGTGGTCCACAGTGTACGCAATGCGCCAGTGAAATGGACAAACAAGTGGACAGACAGACAGACGCATGGATAGACAAGAGATGGACAGTCGGAGTGACATGCCCTCGGCGTGTTGTTTGGTTAATGGAAGAGCAAAATGGTGAACAGTGCAATGGTCACTTTCAGCAATACGAAAAATTTACAACAAAAATACCAACAAATAAAACGCACTTTATTACGTTTATAATATGTAAATATCCACTAGCCGTCATATAATTAGGCCGTGCGTTATGCCATTTTGTGGATCCGCTTGTTTTACAACGCTGATTCATTCACTCCATAATTAAAATTTAATAACAAATTATATAATACTTTTTTGTTTTGAATATAATATACATATATGTCATTTTTTTAGGCGACTATCAATATTTCGGGACGTCTGAATAACATATTATTATTGGGATCATATTCTAAACTGGGGTCTCAAAAGACTTCTTAAAACTAATTTGAATTTTCAAAATGTAAACAAAACTGACCCCAGAAAACTCCTAAAGATGTAAAACTTTAGAGAAGTCATTGTCCTTTGCTGACTCTTTGAAATATTTATATATCTTCTTTAAAACTGGGAGAGTTCTGCACCCGAACTAAGCACTTATTTATTATAATCAATATACATAATTCCATCTTCATTAACATTTAAAATTTTAGTATTTTGAATTTAGAGCAATTTCGTTGCCACTGTGAGAGCGTAGCATAAGTGGCATGATAATCTCAATTCAATACACGTGGAAATTTATAAAGAAACAGGTGACCAGCAACCATAACAGTGTATTGGTGCATAATTGAGTTTCAATTGATTACAACATTCATTTGCTCTCAATCTCACCAACTTTATTATCCTTTGCAGTCACTTGTAGATGATATCCTTGTCAACGCTCCACCAACAACCGCAACACCACCAAAAGCCTGTGTTGTATGACATCACCTGCCTACATATTATTGTAACTTGTTAGCCAATAAGCCGATTATATCGACACAAGTTCGGCCCTGCTATTTGCAACAAACAAGTTTACAATTTGCCGTCAGAGGGCGAGCGAGCGAGGGAGCTTGTTGTGTTCACTTGAAATTCTTAATTAAAAGTAGAAACAGATGAATATATTAAATAAAAGTAGAAAACAAAGAAACGAGAAATGACATGCACCAAAGGTATATTAACGTAATCACAGGTTTTCACATACATATGTATATATATATTTAATAATATGTATATGAATTAGTGTAAGTACAACACGACGTATACGTAACATTCTAAACCTTTTTTCAATATTTTTAGTATTTATACTCCGAATAAAATCTGTATCGTTTATTTATTAGTGCAATACCAAAACCAGTCAATAAAATTATTAATTTCAATATTTTCTTATAAATTACCAAATATTATGCCCGAAAACTTCGCTTTGTCGCATTGCGCACTTTCTGGTACGCGACTGCCTGCTAAAAATCACCGCCTGCAATAAATCAAAACAACAAACAGAGTAAAACTCAAAGAAATGAATGGCAAGTCATAGACGAAAACAAGAAGTAATTAAATGTA
Organism: Zeugodacus cucurbitae; assembly: GCF_028554725.1. Classification (NCBI taxonomy): domain Eukaryota; kingdom Metazoa; phylum Arthropoda; class Insecta; order Diptera; family Tephritidae; genus Zeugodacus; species Zeugodacus cucurbitae. Next base: position 51,607,712 of record NC_071671.1, read on the forward strand.
AATGGACGAGCAGAAGGAGAAGTAGACGAAGAAGCGACGAAGCGCGGTAAAATATGGAACCTCAGAGTGTAGTGTAGTGCGAATGGTGCAACACCGCTAAGCAAGGACTACGACAAGCGCCGGAAAACGGGAAAAATAAAACCAGAAATACTGAGCAGCGAACAATAGCAATAGAACTCTGGTGCAACTGCAATGTCAACCTATGTATCAGTTGCTATTGTGGCACACACCCAGATCGTGGATCACAATGCTGCAGTTGCATTTGTGCGGCGCAAGTGTAAGTCTGTAGGCGCTCAGGTGCACATAAATATAAGAGAAAGTTAAAGAAAACTTAAGTGCAAAAAGTGAAATGCATATCGCAGAAATAACATCCTGTGGCGATGTGACGAACGGTGTAAATGAATGTTGCATCGGCCTGTTGGTTCCTCCTGGTGCCTTGTTAAGTGTTGGGAAATGTGCCTATAAATAATGATAAAACATGCAAATGCTTATAATGTTTTCTGTGCACCCAGAGGGGCGAGAATGTGTTGGCCGAATGTTATTTAATCGCTGGTAATATTTTTTTCAAGCAAAAAAAATCAGAAAAAGATGTCAAAAACTGGCTATTATAATTTTGTGCGCCTAAAAGCAGACCAGCGGAAATGACAAAAATGCAACGAAGCGATGACGCTTATGGAATCGCCCTGGCATTCACTGATAACTATTGCGATTGTTGTTGTTAACCAAGCTTTTCGTTCGTAATACATATGTATATTCCTACTTTTATTTATTGGCTTTGTACACCCAAAGCTTGTAAATAGTTCCATGTAACACTGCTGGCGTCGCCTAAAGCTGGTATCACAGCGCTTAGCAGATAATATGACTTTTATTGTATTTTTCATGTGTAACAAATAGTATTTAGCATAAAACTGCTACAAAGTGAGGTCATGAATATTTCCAAAGCGAATGTTTGCGCAATCATCGAAAATGATTTAAGTACTTCAGTGATTGCTTAATGCTGTTGGCAACTAACTGTTTCGTTAGCCAGTCTGGCAACTGACATTAAGCACGGGAAATCTTAAATATACATACATATCTAATTCGAAAACAATCTTCGAGCTAGTCCTTAGGAGGCAGCAGCTGCAATGCAGGTTATGTAGAACCTTTACTCAACAATCACTGTGTAAAACAATATAATTTATGAAGAGAATATTTTCCATGAAACAGCATTTTTCAACATTTTGTATATTTAACCGTTTACCGAAGCTAAAAAAGCCGTCAATATGGGTTGAAAATTTTAAAGTTAAAGAATTTTATTTTTTTACGAAAATTGAACTTTTGTCCATAATTTTATTTTTTTTTCGAGTTAGAAAGTTCGAAGTGTACCCACTACCGGGTGAGCAGACACTTAATTGAATGTGGACCTCATTAAATATGTATGTCTGTGTTGGTGCGACTTTGCTGATAGAGTAAATTTTACGCCGACTGTCCAACATATATACAAAGTTGTTAATAATGTAAAAACTCTTTCGACAACGAGCTGCAGCATCGGCGCAAGTTTATTAAGGCAAGGTGGTATAACAAACATAGTAGTTGTCGGATTGCTCCGTGGAGCGTAAAATGGTGAAGCGATTTGAAAATGTAAAAGAACATAGTCATGAGTTGGTAGTGTAGAGAAGTATACACACTAACATATTATCAATTGGCTAGAAGTTTACGGTAAATATTTATGTCAGTAACACAGCTGAATAATTAACTATGATTAGGATGTAAGTGTTGTGGACTGTAATCAATACGTATTACAGGTAATGGATCTATATAATCTTTAATTCTACTTCCACTTGATGGTGTTCCAGTAAATAGTCTAAGTAATGTGTAGTACGCCTTGTTTACAATGCTAAATTTAACCTAAAAAATGCAATATTCAGCACTACAAAAATTTTCTGAAAAGTAAAGAAACCTCTTCTGAAACTATAAAAGTTTACCGGATTTTAAACTCTACTTATAGACACCTGCTTAAATCAGCACTTTCTCCAAGAACATCAGTAAGTACCTTTGAAAATATACTGACGTTATTCGAGAACTTACACAACACACATCGGGCAAAATATATTAGAAAAGAATACCTCACGTCATTAATTTAGAGTTAACTAATAGGCTCACTAGATGTCGTCCTATGAATTATGTTATTGAAACAATATTATTGCCTATCAAAAGCTCGAGTTACCTTCTCCAATCTGAGTGAATAGAATCAGATCAGTTGGATTGAAGGAATGTATTTATACAGAACTACTAATATAGAAAACACAATTTATCCGCAGTTAACCCTTAGAAAATACAGTAAAACCTGTAAAGTTGGACACCCTTATAATTTGGACATTCGCTCAAATTGGACAAAATGTTCTGTAACATAATATAGTATAAGCAATCATTCCTTCCTAACATAAACACTTGCGTAACTTGGACAAAAAGTGCTGAACCGCAGGTGTCCAGCTTAGACAGGTTTTACTGTATTAACAAAATTCCTTCATAAATAAATTTAATTTAAATTTAAATAAATTTTGAAATTTCCATCAACAAGCACTATTAAGAGAAAATGTACTTTATTTTAGACTACATTGAGAAAAAAAAGCAAAATAAACAAGTGAGGAATGGCTAATTTCTGGTGTAACTGAAAATTATATACTCTCGCTATTTAATTTATTTATTTTATTAAGCCAAGACAAACTTTTACCCATATATTCGGCATAAAGTCCAGAATAATAACGAAAATCATTATATAATATATATGTATATGGAAGCTGGACTAATTCCTGGACCGATTCCAACCACATTTACCCCCACTATATCCAAAGTTCTACGTTCCCTTATTTATGCTTGATGTTTTATGCAATTTGTTCTGTAAAATTTAGATTTTCTGCCGTTTTTCGTTAGTGAGCTAACGCGCTTTTAGTAGTTTTCAACCTAATCTATGTATGGGGGTGGATGTGGTTTTTATCCATATCCTATTTTCATGGTGAGTGATGGATTACTAAAGGCAAATGTGCTCAATAAGTTCGGTTTATATAGCTTTAGTAGTTTGCGAATTATATACAAGAAACCTATTTGGGGTGGAATTTGAACAATTTTATACATACATAACACCATAACTTTTTCCAAAATTTCTGAATCTATTGAATCTGCTTTTTTAAAGCCTAACAGTATGTATATTTAAGGTACAGCGGCACTGGAATTTAAGGTACAGCAGGTGCCGCTGAAACAGTCTGATACAACGCCTACAAATATGCTTCGCAGTTATTTATTATATTCAAATAAGCGCCGTTGCCTTTGTAAGTGTGTGTTACCGGTGTTCGAGTACATATGAATTTTCTCTAATCCACACGGGACACGTGTGTTTAGACTATGGAGCTAATTGTGTTTGGCTCAAATAAAGCGGAAATGAAACTTTTTATGTAATTAATTTAATTACTTTTAAACACTATTTTAGGAATACAAGAGAGTATTAAACATATAATCAGAATCATATGCACAACACACTAAAGATCTTCGGAAAGCCCTTGCGTGATTACATAAGGTCTAAACTAGTGAAAAATTTAGGCTACTTTCAAGCATATCAATAGTCTTTTGTTGCTCAAAGAGAATAGTTTCGGATCCTTTATAAATAGCGGAAATATCAAACCATTAAACAATATTTGACAGGAGAAATGTATCTCTGTTAATATTCATTCTTCATTTGTAACTTTTTGTAGAAAAAACTCCCATATGAATCACTCTGTATATGCAGCACATACGAACATTTATCTCTCATATGTCGCTCATCCAAAATAATTATTTTCGAATAAACGAATTTCATATTTTATCTTGATATACACATTTCTGCAAATACACCATTAACATACCAGCAAGAGACACAGAGAATGAGCAAAACAATATTTTGAGTTCACAGACACTGAAATACTCCGAAACCACACAAATATGCCGTTATTTTAGGCAAACATATTTAACATACCTTCTTTACATACACACTCACACTCTCTCACACAGGGAGGCAGACAAACTTATGCAGATAAATAATTTTGTTTGAACTCACCTTAATCGCGGCAATTCATAGTAGACCCAGGCGATTACAATGGGAATATCCTTTGGCGGCAGCGACAATTTATGACATGAATAAGCAGAGAATGGTATATGAGTTAAGTGACGTTGGATAAGACGGGGCTTAAATCTAAAATAGTTTATAGCTGAAGTAGTAGTAAATAAAAACCACTTCATGATTGTCTGTTCGGGAAATTAAAAAGTAATTTTTCTATTGCATGATTTTAAGGAGTAACAGAGTTCTTTTCTCATCAAAAATCTTTTCTTATTTAAAACTAATTTTCAGAATTAAGATTGTTTTTTATTAAAACGTCTTTTCAGGCACAAACAGTTTCAAAAGACGCTATAAGTCCATAAAAAAAAATAAAACACAATTTAAACACGGCGTATGAGTAACATTTCGCTGCGTGGGGAAAAGTGTTCAGAGGGAGCATGGCGTATGATTAACTTTTTGATAGCGGTAAAATGGTTATATCCCTACAATTATATATTATATATTAGTTCCTGTTACTCCTGCAAGGAGCATAGGGCCACAATTAATAACAAATATTTACATCGACAGACATCAGATTAATTATAATATATTAAAACCCCCTTAATAATTAAATTTTCTGACACAAAGACCACACACCTATTATTATATGAAAAAAATGTATTATATTTAAGCAAAGAGAATGCAAATGCATAAGCATCTTTGCTGCCGGAGTACCGTTGTTAATGCATAGCATATTGTCTTTTTATACTCTCGAAACATTTTGCAATTAATAACAATTACGTTTTCAATTGCAATTATGTGAAGATTCTGTGATTTTAAATGCAACAAAGGCATTGAGTGCACTTTACACTCTAAGCTGGTTATTTATGTACAAAGATACAAACTTATATCGATGGCAGGTGCAATACATTGCTATTTGTATGTGTGTTTGAGTTTGTGGTTGGCATTGAAAATTAAAATTTATTGCAAGGAAATTGTGTTACGACTATAAAGGAATGCATGCAAACGGAGAGGGAAATAATAACAAAGTTACTATTGACTTGCTTTAAAATTTCATTCAATTCATTATACTTTAATGTTATAATTTAGCAAATGAGAGGCAATTTTGTCCTGTCAGCGACTTTTTGAAAAAAATATTAGTTTTATTACTCACAACCCTCAACGTTTTCTCCTTAAATAAGTAGACATCTCATGATAACATCTTTTGCAGCCCTTTTCATATGAGCTGATGTCATATTTATGGTTAAACAATCGATACAGCGATGTTTTCCCACGTACTAAATACTATTAATGAAGTCTAATTACTATACAATATTTAAACAAACAATGTAGGGATTAACATGTGATGATTTGGCAACCTAGTCCTAAACATAAATAACCATATGAGTATGACTACACATGCCCACTAAACGCGTTCTCTTGCCAAAAATTTACAAGAGTAGTACCGAATACAAATCTTTAAAGCATTTAGAATATTATGCAACAAACAAAGTAACAAAAACGAAAACATAGAAAGTTAGAAGCCACGTTCGTGTAGTGGCCCAAGTAACAACAAAGTTATTTATTTAAGCGCTCAGAGAGGTAAAAGGAGGTGTGTTAATTATATGTAGTGTCAAAAAGAGTCTCCTTATATAACACACAAAGAATATATACACATGAGATCTAGACTTTTACGAGTATCGAACTTTTTTGTTAACCGTAGCGAATATCTGCCTTATCACATACGCTAAAGCTGAGCAGCACATTATATGCCAACAATGACTATGCATTAGGGTGGCCCAAAAATAAGACACAGACACACCCACACGTGTTCATAAAAAAAAGAACTTTCAGCCGTTAAACCATAGCTTTCTGCCGATTAACACATATCCACAGAATTAACAGCAAATGCTGGAGTTGTCGTTGGTTTGACTGCTATTGAGTAAGTTATATTTAGTTGTAGATGAGTAAGTGATGTAATGGTCGCTTTAGTTGACAACGCGCGGCATGTCTGACACGCACACAGTTTAATGTTGCTTATACGCTCTGTTGAACCGCAACGATAAAAATGTCAAAAATTTGACATACTTTTGTTTTTATTCTGTACCAAGTCTGCTGATATCCACCTTGGGTCTAAAAAACTTTAGTACTAAGTTAGAGTACTAGTTAATCCAATAGGGTGTTATTAACTCCATGGGTGATATCTAATCTTCCGAATTCGTACGAAATTACGTATTTTCCACATAACAAAGTAATTAGTTATATCATCGACAGTTGGACTCGGTACAATTCAAATGACCTTAAATGAGCTCTAGAATTGTGTCCAAAATAGTTTAAACCCTAATATTATCAAAAAAAAACATATTAGACAAACAGTCTTTGATTATTTTGCTTATTTTTTTTTTGTCGTATAATGCGAATGTGGTCTCCAACGATGTTTTCCTGACATTAGATCATATGGAAAATTAAGCATCAATCGAGATGTAAGTACAACTCAGAGATCAACTAACTCAAGCATTCCTCAGTCGATCGAGAGGTCTGAACTAAAACGTAGCAATCGTAACATAAACTTTACACAAGTTACAAGTTAATACTATCAAGCTAATATTGTGCCACAAATTTCCAATTTAAGCAAATTGCCTTTTATCAATGATCATACGTACAAATAACAGTCAATTTAATTATTACATATGTATATCAGCAATTGTATTTTAATGCAAATAAAATTCGTTTTTTGGACACAAAGTTTTGGCGAATCAAATCGAATTAAGTGTCAGATAGCCAATTTAGCAAGCGACCAATCGGGCGGACTACGGCAATGAGGCACGAACTAGCATAACATGCCATTTGCGGTGAATAAATAGCGAAAAGCTAGACGGCGGGAAAATACCAGACGGTAAGCAGTAGGGGTCTAACTAACCGCCGCCGACTAGCCTGGACAGAAACGAATATGGTTGAAAAGTGTCCCATAAGTCGAAGCTCTTTCACATAGCAACAATTTGTGGCATATGGATGCATATAATAAAATGAATGTCAATACATATTCGGCGTAAAGAAATTATTCATTCTAAATGCAATCCTACAAGAAATGAAAAAACTTACAATGCCAAGATTACATAAATTCCAGTGAAGAAAACCATAAAAAAGATGTCGGCTGCAGTGGCAGTAGTGGAATTGGAGATCCCAAATCGGTTTGAAAGCGAAATAAGACAGGAGAACACGAAGGAGCATAGCACAGCCTAGTATGATATAGTACAGCATAGAATAGCTTAGTGTCAAATAAAAACGGAAATAAAAATAACTAGGCATCTCACATTTCATTTGCTATAAAGTTTTTGTGTATTTTCCTCTTATTCCTCAGATGGAAAGTTTTACGCCTTCACGTCGAATCGAAAACAGCTGTTGTTTAAGTGCCTGTTGGTAAAGGGTATATTCGTGGATGCATTGGGGATGGATACCACAAATGGAAATCAATGTGTGTAAAGTAATGGTAAGTTTCATATCTCTATCTCTATATGTATCTCTATCTCTATCTTTATCTCTATCTATATCTCTAATTTAAAGCAATAAACAAAAATATATTTGGAGCTTCTTATGTAATTATATGTCGTAATATTCGACAACTTTCTATAGAAGTCCTAATACGTCTCTTATTGTGCGGCATGTGAACGGAATTCTTGTGATATTAAAGACTATTTACAAACTACAAACTGAGTCTTCGAATATTTAACAATTCACATGAGATCATTGTATTGCCACAATTACATTGAAATTGGTTACCAAATTCAAATGTCCGTCCACCTAACACAATGACAATCCGAAATACCGTTACACATAACCATATACACATATATGGAATGGGAAATCCATTGAAATTGCACATAAATTACATGCTTAAGTGTTTTCGGACGCTTCACTCAATTTAATTAATTTGACATCGATTGTTCTTATGTTACACATACGAGATATCGATTTTACGTTAATGAAATGGCGGGATAATGAGTGAAAAAAAAAAAATACAAATATAAATAAACTAAAGCTGCCCCATATGAACTATCACGGTCACTGACTTGGAAATAAATTTTCATTGAAGATGTTAGAAAACATTACTGTGTGGATTGGAGCTTTCATTGATAATGCAGCCAGTTAGGAAACACAAAATTTAAGGTTAGCTGTTATCAAGGGTCCATACATTTATGTGACACGCATGCTAAACCCTAAAGGGTATGACAATCCGACAATTTTAAATTGGTGAGGAGTGAGTTCAAACACATTTTAAGGGTGTAAATAAGTCTGGTATAAAATTATTGTTAAAGACTTAAAGAAAGAAATTAGCCAATAAATTGCATGTATCTTGTTCCAACTTAAAACTTCTAAAATTCTGCTCAAAGTAATAAAAAGTTTGACCTGTGTCATGAAAAAGCTCCAAAAGAGCTTTTTTGACATTTATTTGGATGTTTGTTAGAAGCAATGAAAATTAGGTAGAAAAGTGGACAATAATAAATCTCAATTGAAGTGAGCGGACGTTTATTAGCAACTCATGGAAACCAACTATATCTTAATGTGATAAGAAAAGGTTATAGAACCTTATCTCTTGCACTGGTAAGAAAAGTAATGAAAAATGTGTTTGAATACCCGAAGCAGCAGATTGTAAATTTTAAATTTTTTCTGATAAAAAACTTAAAAAGTAAAAAGCGTCGTTGCTCTCGACTTTACTTCGGCGCAAATCTTTATCTATTTTCCGCTTTTCCTGATACACACAAGGACACACAAGGTATACAAAGCCAAGGCCAATTGCTAAGATATTGAAGCTAAATGCAACAGCTCGGCAATAAAGTCAAAGCAAAAGTTTGACTGGCGTACGGAAGCATAAAGAACAATGGAGCTTGCAGATGCAAAGGTCTTTGGAATGCCCGCTTTGCTATCAGCACGTTGAAAATACAATTTACTCAATGCCACGACACACTTGCCACCACCACTCTTAGCCTCTCACTGGAATCGGAGATAGTACGAGGGCTGCTATATATATTTCTGGCCAAGCAACACTAAGTGTTGCCAGGTGCAATCTGACATTTCCATTGGAAAGTTTGATATTTAAAAAAAAATTCATCTCGGCCAAAAAATGGAATTAACTCGTGAACATTTTCGTGCGATCATTTTTCACAACTTGGGACAACTTGGGATTATCGCGACAAGAGTACATCGATGAACTAAAATCTTTGTATGGCTATGAAGCACCATCCTATAGCACTGTGAAAAACTGGTACAACGAATTCAATCGTGGCCGACGCTCGCTCAAAGACGAATTCCGTGAAGGTCGTCCAAGAACAGCCGTTGTGCCAGAAAACATCGATGCCGTACGTGAACTGATAATGCAAGACCGTCATGTAACATACCTTCAGATAGAGGCATGCCTATGCATTTCTCCCACCAGCATACATTCGATATTGCATTGACATCTGGCCGTAAAAAAGGTTTGTTCTCGTTGGATCCCGCACAATTTGACAATCGCTCAAAAAAAGTGCTTCGAAAATTGGTTTGAGTGCATGCAAAAGTGTATAAATCTTGATGGAGAATATTTTGAAAAACAAAAAAACCATTTTCGTTGATAAATATTCCTATTTTCATTATTAGCCCAGAAATATATATAGCAGCCCTCGTAAGCGTAGCACCACCGGATGTAATCATCAAAAACGACTTAGAGGTTTGTCTCTAACTTCGTTGTCTCGGCTGGGATGAGGCCGTTACATTTCATTTGTAGTCAGCAACTCCTTTTGCTTTCGGCTGACGCATTTATATGTCAGCATCATTAAGAAAACGAGTGAGAGAGATGTATATGTATTTTGCCAAGAAATCTAATTTCCTTGGGAATAGTATGACGATTTCATTGTTAAAATAATTGCGGAAAATAAAAGAAGTGGTTCATAAATCTTCTTCTACCTGCAAGAAATAGGATTACAATTCAAGGTTATGTTGATTAATAGGTAATTTATCCAAATTCTCCAATAATCTATTTAAAAATATATATTTTGTGATTTTTAGAAAAAAGTTATCATGTCTACTGCCTGTTAGTTTGCATCTTTTGGAGGTTCAAGCATATTTCTAATATTATGTATATTAAATCCTATATAAAGACTGTCAGATTTCGTAATAGTCGACCAAAATCTACATATGAACCCTTGAACATATTCACTTGCCTTTTCTTTCTTCCTTCCCACTAAGAAAGTAATAACATACACATCAAGAAAATGAATTAAACCGGAATAATGAGCGAGTCTTAAATATAATGGATGAATTAAGTGGAAATTAGTGTATGCTTACTTTCGCCATAAAAATTGTTAAACGTTACGGCAACAACAACACTAACGTAACGTGGAATGTGTGAAATGTGTTCGCTAAAAACATGTAAGGTCATAATTCATGTAATGTGTCATTATGGGAAATGTACTTATATACATACAAATATATAGTATCTACCAGGCACGTTGGAGAGTGTAAATGCGATTAACCTCAATACAAAGTTCAAGTGTGGCTACAAACCGTGCAAATGGTGCACACTCACCCTCAAAGCCCTGAATGAAATCATTTCAACTTAACTGACGCTCAATCGCTAATTAAATGTTGCATACTTTAAGGCGTGTAAGCATTTACAACGCTTGCAAATGCACTGGAGTGTACTACATACAACTGAAGTTGAGGTTTGAGTGCACGAACTGTGGTTGCATGCCTTGCACATATATTGACATTGACAAACACTCGGCGGAGACAATAAACTTCGCTCAGTCGGTTAGACAAGCACGAAGGCAAGAATTCAGTAAGTCAGTCAGTCAGTTCTTCAGTCATTCAAATGCACACACCTCACAATGCAGTAAGTTAGTTGCACTTACAAGTAGCAATTCAGGGCTTAATGCTTTCCCTAAATAAAAACGTTGGCGGAACGAAGTTGCATTTGTGAGATATGACATTTCATGTACCCAAATGGCAAAAACCACTAACCTATTATCCACTTTTGAAACAGATCTACTAACAAACCTACTGCGGCATCCTAGCCAGTTAACGCACTTAAAAAAAAAATTGGATTTTAAACTACCTGGTACCGATACTTCTGTTGCCTGAACACTTGTCTGCGGTTGAAACCACAACCCATTAGACGCTCCTTCGTCCAAGCGAAAGCCATCTGTGGTTTACATAGATATAGAAGCATGATGCTAATACTGACAATATGGACGGAATAGGTGAAAACAAGAAACGAAAATTATGTTTGTTTGTATATAATCATTTCTGTTGTTAATCTCGTTAGTTCTTGTTGTTGTACTTAGTGCACTGCCGAGCATTTAATGTGGTTCGCATTAAGTCAATGCGCTAAAATTCATCAGAAGAGTCGGTGGAAGAGGCCCCGATGTGGAGTTTGTGTGCCACTAAGTGGTAAAAGTGGTAAGGTAAAATTGTTGCATATAACGGTAATATTTCGACGTTGCAACAGCTGCTGGCTGTTGGTGGCTATAATTGCTCTATTTTCGCATAATGATTCACCGGAAATGGGTCACTTTAATGACAGTGCAGCTGAGTAACTGAAATGTGTGGTTCTCTGGCTCGAGTGCACTGCGGCTCTATGCATCGCTAATTCACTTTGCCGACCAAGCAACTCATCAACGTGCTATATGAATGAACAAGTGTACAAATCTTCATTGACATTAGTCTGTCTGTCTTCTGTCATTAGTCTTCTACGGGTGGCCATCTACTTCGTAGATATTCATTCTTTGCTTTATATTATCAATTTTCCCACATGTTAAAAGTTTTCGCCGACTTTCGTCCTTCACTGGAGTACGCTTAAACCAACAGCAAAATTTTGTGGTTAAACACTTTGTTGCCACTTTTACATTGGTTATGTTTTCAATTTCGCCTTTATTTCACCCCTTTATGTTCATGGGAAAACTTTTAAGGGAATACAGGTATACAGAAAGTGTTTCTGTTTCGATTTGCAGCTCCTCGAAATCAATTAATTTAGCAAAAGTGTCGAATATATGAAGTGAAATTAAATTTTTAATAAGAATATTTTAAATTTATTTGTTGTAGTTGTTAAAAAATACAATTAAATGTAATTTATGTATTAGAGAACTATATTTAAGAGTTTAAGTTGTGGCTTAGGACACAACTAAAGGAAACCTCCAGGTCCTCCAAATTCCCGCAAGAATTCGTGGTGGACTTTCCATTCTATATTAATCGATATCTTGAAGTAGTTCGTAGTATAAAATTCTGGTCTTATTTCTAATCCTGGCCTCTTAAAGAACTTAAAAATATTAAAATATTATATCTAAATATATTTTTCTGCTTATATCGCTCCATAATAGGTTGCACCCTTATAGCTCGCTCACATAGTTAAAAAGGTGGGACACTGCCTTGCCAAGTACTTCGGTTTACTTGTGGCCCACCAAATGCATTTCTACATCTTGTAGTGCATTTTATTTTTAATTGTTTAACACCAGTTTAAACGCATTAAAGTTCATTCAACCATCTTACGGTTGTAGAAATCATCATAGATCATGCCACGTAGAGTTCATGTGAATCCGACCCAGACGGCGGCATTGCATGGAGCTTGCTTAACACTTGCAAAATACTGAGAAGTACACTTAAAAAAAAGAAAACACCGCGTCTGTCGGTGCATTCAGAATGCAGCAAACAAATTCGTTGCATGTGGCCCAAAGGTCGTGGTTTTGCGATGGCAAATGTGTAGATTGCGCTGTAGAGCTGTTGTAAAGTGCAAAGAGTTCTAAATATAAACGCATATGTTTGGGATATAAAGAAATATCTGAGTCTGGTGAATTATTAATACAAGCAGTTTGGTTAGTGTAAATGAGTTAACTGGGCAATAAACCTCAATCAGATAGGACAGACAAAAATGTATAATAAGGTACATTGAAATGGTGAGGGCATTAATTGTGTATTAAGCGAGGAGAGTTTAAAATTCTACATTTTTAGCAAATTATTAAATCATAAAAAATAACTACTAACCACATACCAACCGAAATGTCAATAATCGTAATCAGATAAAAGATTTATCGTTTATATTTAAGTTCATAATTATATTGGACCATACCGGGCTGCGTTGCTCAAATTATTTTACTTCTTTATTTAATAGGTTACGTAGCAAAAGATGCAAACATTTCCGAAGTGAATTTTTGCACGATTGTTTGCATAAAGTACGAGAACTACGATATTGGTGGTTGCCATGTCGTATGAGTAACATAGTTATATTAGGTATAGTTGATTTTCGATCAATACTTGAAGTACTAACATTTATGACATACAATTCGTTGAATTAAATAGTCTATCTGGAAGATGGAAAGAAAATCCATAAACAAGTATACTAGACTATAAAAATAAATAAAATTCGGACAAAATGAGATTAATAATGGAATCGTAACCCACAGCTATTACATTTTATATGTCGAGTTGGTATCAACCCAAATATCTCACTTATAAAACACGAACCTTCAACGTAATTGTGTATTAAAATAGCTAATTAATTCGGTATCTAACTAAGTACGACATGCACACATGAATTCAAGCCAACTAAATTAACCCAAATTAATTAAATTTCCTATAACGGAGTGGAAGCACCAAATTAAGGAAGCAGGTAGCTATAATTGCCACACAGACTGCGCACAAAGGATGCATATTAAAAATATACAATGTGTACAAGCATAAGAGGACACAAATATGTGCTTAAAATGCTGCAATGACAAAAGGTCATTAAATGAAAAATCTGTATTGTATCTGTAAGTGAGACAAAGTTCAGATGTAGGCAGTTGCACATGAAGAGAATATACACATATACATGCATGGACATATTGCAATTTGTAACTTTTTAATAACCTGCGGCCGAATATATGTATGTGCATAACTAGATCGTTGCTTAATTGTGCTTCTTTGCATTTCAGAAAATCTCATATACAAATGGGTATAATATACTTGTATGCAATTTATTTTCCAAATAATTTAAATGTAAATGTGAAATCTAATTAATTTGATGCGAAAATTGCATTTTAATTGTATAATGTCATGTGAACTGTAAAATCTGAAGATCTGAAGTTGCGGCAGGTGGGTGGCCTTCTCGGTCTCAAGTAGATACCCTAACACAAGCAGGCGGAAGAGAACTTCTTAGCCTCAGTTGAATTGCTTAAGTTAAGTTCACACAAATTAAAATTGCCACAAAGTACAGTAAATTGCAGCAGCAAGCTCACTAAAAGTCAAGAGAAGAATTTCACTGATCATAGATTAAATTGCGAATAGTTTAAGCCAATGACATGTTTTCGCGTTCGCTTGCCACGGCGCAAAATACCTAAATTGCGACCGTACTTAACACAACTATTTAATGCATATTTATGAGCTAAATCGCTATGTGTACATAACTGTTTTGCCCTTTTACCATATATCTGACGACACTTAGCCGCAACGACAGCTTAGAAAACCGAGAACAAAATAAAATCAACAAATACTGCAACAAATGTGCAGCATCACGGTGTTTCTTCGCCAATACCAAATAGAAATTTATTATCCAACCCAACCCAATCCAACTGATGACACTGGTACATATTTGTTGATCTTACACACATACTCCCCTCTCTTATATGTTTACTAAATAGCATAGTGTGGCATAAATACAAACTATCTGTGTATACAAGTAATTGCTGGGATTCTTCTGTTCGGCCGTGTGTGGTTCTCAACTTCATTAAGCTGGAAAATCCGTCGTCATCCGTTGGATGTGTACTTTAGTATGGAATAAATTCAGACAGCGCACTATCTGCCGCATAAGCTCACATCTCTCTCCGCGACTATTTAATGTTTTGAGGTCAAAGTTCACGAGGGTATTCTTCAGTTTTTAATCGAATTACAATTTGAACTGTTGAAAGGAGTATACCTTTATGGTTCAAAGCTTATAGAGGGACCCTCGTTAAAGGTGTCCATGGTATTTCCTATTTTCAGAAACTGGAACTAAAACACATATCAATATAAGAAATCCCTAGATATAAGACCAAAAATAGCACCGTTCCCAAGGGAGTCGGGTCTAAATTTTCTTAACAGACCCGGATTTTTTTGCATATGTATATACGTTTATGTATGTGTAGAATACAGTTACATGAAGTGTGAGCATGTAAGTGTCGTCTCATGACTTTGACTTGACACCCAAACCAACGGTGGTCATAAAAGGTCTACAATCATCCGCTGCTGCTTACTACGTTTCTTTCTTTCTCAGCGAAATGCAAATGAGCATTGTCATCAGCGTTCACATCCCAATGCAATGGACGTGCGTACTTTGACACACCACAGTAAGAAACAGCTCATCGCTGCAGATATGCTTGTATTATATTCGCCGCACCTGTTTATATACGAATACAAGTATGTAAGTGTGTGTGTTTGTGTATGCAGGTGGCGCTGAGATTGATAAATAACTTAATTTGTGGCAATGACTTGGTTGACTTCCGTTTACACTTTGAACTCTGTTGCTGGTGTCACGACTTATCCTCAAATTTATGCGGTTGTGTGTGAGCCATGAAGCTTCACAATCAGAAATTGTAATTCGGGTAAGATGCTGCTAAGATATTCTATTTTTCTTACTGGTTTTCTTCCGTGCGTAAACTTACCCACCGTTCTTAATACGGCTGCAGCTGTACGCAAGGTGTTGTGGAAGCTTCGAAGTGCTGTTGGGTAGAGAGTGTGTATGGTCATCTGTAATTCTATTCTAATTAGAAATTGCAAATTTCATGTTTTCATAATTAGCAACGCAGTAGCAGGAAGCTGTGACTTTTCCCAGCTTTTATTGAAAAGCAACAAAATAAAAATTCAAAGAAATACTCTCGTATACATAAAAGCATACAGATAGCTAGTCTCTTCAAGCTATCCATTGTGATAGTTATTTTTCTGAAAGTAATTAAATGCGCAACCGAATCCTAATTGTTTATACCCGTTGGACGCCTACGGGTGTGCAATAATATGAGCTTGTTTCTCTTCATTTTATTTTAAATGACATTCATTACTTTAATGTATGCTGCGAAAAGGATTCAAGAATTCCTACTCTTTAACAATTTGTGTCGCACTTAGTCTATGACGACTATGTTTGTCTGATTACTGATAAATAAGTTGCCTTTTGTGGAAAAAGCAAAGGAGCGTTCATTCTTCCATAAAAAATATGACAGACAAAACAAAACATCAATAAAAGTCAAACAAATTAATATTCTACATTAATCAAAAAAGGAATCATAATAAAAAAGTGTTACATATTTTCATTGTTCCATGATAAAAGTTAGAATGAGAATAACAAAATACTGACACCAATTTACTAATCAGGTGCAAAACTATAAGTCTTTATATATACTACTATCAGACCCGGCCACACGTTTTTGTGGCTAAGGTATACATTAAATTAGTAAATCTTTCAATGCAGAGAAAAAATTCTTACGCATAAAGACGAAAACGTTATGGCCGATAAATTTTAAAATGATTGATAGACATTATTGTAGATCTGTGTTAAGCGTAAATCATCATAATTTGTAAAACATTGATTTTTTTAATCGTATATTGGAGAAAGTAACAAATGACCAAATTTCATAGTTGGCTTTATCTCTTTAAATATGTTATGTATAAATGTATGTAAGTAAAATTTCCCAGTCTTTTCATTCGTCTTTTGCTAATATTTTGCACTTCGTTGAGCGGAAAATTAAAGAATTTTTTCGAAATCCTACATGCTTCCTGCGACGAAACACTCACGTTACTATAAATACACACATATGCGCACACGTGGCTCAAAGCACCGTGGACAAAGGAGAGGCTGCTGATTTAAGGAAATTAAGTGTCGGGCTGTCTGTCTTGTGCAACTAATAACGGCACAAAGTAGCTGCAATAAAATGGAAGCAAAAGTACTTTCACACATCCAAACACACATTCATATATGCATTCAAGCAACTCCACAAGTGCCCACATGCCTTTGAGCATTTCTTAACCGCTGTGAGTATTCATTCCACATATGGAAGTGCGCTCATATGCTGAGCAGCATTTGCATGAGATGCCCACATGTGGTTGCACGCTACACAATTCATTTCAGCTCAGCTCGACTCAGCACAGTTCAGCTGCGCTTGGTGGTGAATACAACGAATTGCTGCTTGTGACACAACAAAGTGAAGACGGCGGTGGCTTGAAGGCGCTCAACAACAGTCCACAAGCAACTATTTTAATGGGTCAAAAGTGGACCAAAAGTTCACTGTAATAGTTACTCGCTCTCTTTCCCCTTGCCTATTTTGATTTAACGCGATTTCTGTTGTAAAATTGCAATTTTTTAATATGAAAAACTTTGTAATTTCAACCAAAATGTTTTTGAAATTCTGTTAAGAAACGTTGGACTAAGTATTTGCTGCTCTCGTGACCTTTGTGACCGGAGCAGGTTTCTTGCTTGGTAGGGTTCAGTTAGCATATTTATATAGTCATAACTTTAATTATTAACTTTACCAATAGAACATTAAAAAGTCATAAACACTAGATTAACTGAAGTGCTGAACTTACACCAAAGTAGCTTTTCTGTAACCGATTCTTGAAATTTATTGATGTATTTATATAAAGATAACTCAATTGACCAATATATTCAGCATAAAGTCCAATAGAATAACGTAAATTATCATTTATAGTATATGAGGGTTGAGGTAAAATTACTGACCCGATTTTGTCAATTTTTCCACAAGTAATGTCACAGCTCAAATACTATATTTGTTTAAAGTTTTATTCCGCTATCTTCATTGGTTCCTAATGTATATGTTATAAAGTGGACGAATCAGTTGGAATTCAAAATTGAGTTATATAGGAAGTAGTCGTGATTGTAAACTGATTTTGCCCATTTTTCATCCGTGTCATCAGGGTGACAAGAAAATATTATATACCGAATTTCACTGAAATCGATAGATATGGTTTTTGACCCATAAGTGGGCGATGCCCCGCCCATTTTCCATTTTGTAAAAAAAAAACTGAGTGCAGCTTCCTTCTGCTATTTCCTCTGAAAAATTTAGTGTTTCTGACGTTCTTCGTTAGAGAGCATTATCACTTAATCATGCCTATGAATAATCATATAAAGCAAATCAGGTCAGCACTCAACACCTAATACAAATGCAAATCATAAACATTTCATTAGAGGCATATTTTTCACCAAGCTAGCAACACTTCATCAATAAAGCACACGATGCATACAACATTTGCATAATTCACTACTCAGCGGTGTACACGACGTATACGTGACATGCCATACAATGAACAGCTGAGAGAGAGAGAGAAAAGTTGTTGCGTATACGCCATGACAGTATGATTATTTGATAAATAAAAAAAATCAGTGCATAGATATGCGCAATGAGTCACTGCCCGAAACGATCTTGATGGATTTTAATATGTACATATGTATACGGGCGCAAAGGATTAGTGGGCGGGACTATCTAGCATATTTGAAACATATCATTGCGCGCCTGAATACGTTTACTTACCCGGACTGTGTCCACAGCAGTGTTGCTACAGCTTTGCAATACAAATTAAAATTCTTGCATTATGCAAGAGATACACCTGCTTCATACCTTCATGTCCGGATGCCGCCACATAAATTGAAAGCACACACTCCCGCGACTTAGAGGCTCTGCTGTGCCCGTTTATTAAAGTGATATCTTTAACTTCACAATCGAAAAATCAGCATTCTGTTAACATAAGCGACTGCTGTTTAGCTCATACATACCTTACCTTTCAGCTGAAAAATTCAATGTACCTCAAATAATATTTGTGAATCTTCATATATTTTATGTTTGCAAACATTTTAATAAAACATCCGTGGCATCCGTGTAAACATATGTCACAACCACACAAGTGCGAACAAAGCATGGGAGCAACCACAAAAGAATGCCAATCTCAGTGTTACCCAATTTAAATTCATGACCTCAAAATTACTTTGAGCCAATAAAACTAGAGCAACAACCAAAAGTATCCAACCAAATGTATCCATATGCCAATATATTTGAGTTATGGTCCAAATAATAGTTACGGCAAGAAAGAGAAAATGGCATACTATCTGTATGTGTCTGTGTCTGTCTGTGGTTTTATTACTTTATCTATAATATAAAAAAGTAAGGAAGGGCTAAGTTCGGGTGTAACCGATATCTTAATTTTTACTCAAGTTATCGCTGGCACGAACAAACGGACAGACATCCGGATTTCAAATCCACTCGTCATCCTGATCATTTATGTATACATAACCCCATATCTAACTCTTATATTTCTTGGTGACACAAACAACCGTTATGTGAACAAAACTATTATACTCTGTGCAACAGGTTGCGAGAGTATAATAATAATATTTTGAAAATTGTCATTGCTGCTTTGTTAAAAGATTTTTATCATTGTTTAATTGTATAAGGCTGTGTCGATAGCCCAAAACAATTTGTAAATTAAATAAATATTTTTATTATCTCCTGGGAATTATAAAACTTGGATTGAGTGCGAATGAAATGGCTAAATATTTTTATTCTGAAATTCAAATAAGACTACCTAGTACCAGCCGCACACCGACGGTAATATTTTTCAATTGTCAATTGTTTACTATTGTGCTGTGTCATCTGCTTCAACAGAATGAGTGCACATGTGTTCCGAATGTTCAGCTCGTTCTTAAAATAACAAATACAACGTGCATTTCTTTTTGCATGTGCATTCTGTTATCTTCCTCACAATAACAACAAATCCTAGCTTCGTCGAGCTGTTCGAAGTCAAATTGTTGCATTATTCGAACTTCAAGGAGTTTTTGTTTTTACGATAGAGACCGTGTGATCGTGTGCGATATGTAATGGTGGTGTGGAACACATCATGATCAGTAAATAAGTGAATATACGCAAAAATGGATTAAAAATTGCGCGCTGTTTTGGAAAATCGTAAGAACATCGGTGTAAAATATTCGTTTAAAAGTTAAGATTCGTGATTCGAGTGTTGCAATGCAAGTGATATGCATAATTGCTGTGAAAAACTGAATAGCTTAATGTGGTTGCATTATAAAAATGCAGTGTAGGTGCATGTTACCATTTGTTGTTTTAAGCTTAGTACATTACAGTAGCATGGTGATGTCGTGCATTTAGTGTAATAGTGTAATAAAAGTGCCAAAATTCTTAATGAAAAAAAATGTATCTGCCAGATATGTGTGATTAGATATGCATATGTGAGATGGCCATTAGTATCTTTTATCCAATAATTTATAAATTAAATTTTTTATTCAGATGTTATTCTATCATTGATTTATTTAATAAAATTGATAATGCTAATGTAAAATTATACTGTATGAGTATCTATTTAATTCAAATCAAATGAAAAAAACTTTAATTGCTACTTTCTTGCATTAAAACTAAAAAATCCATCAATATTTGAAAAAAATTAGATCAGTTTGAAAAAGATTTTTAACAGAATCAACAAATCAGGTATTTATATATAAAGTTCTTGGAATGTGCTAATCGCGGAAATGTTGACGAAATTTAAATTAGTGCGAGTTCTTGAGAAAAAGAGAGTTACTCCAATTTGCAACTGCAATGAATTGCCTTAAAAAACTAAAATCTGCAACTGAGTGTTCCTATGAAGAACATATAATTTTTAAAATTGAACAAAAAGTTCTTAACCAAAAAATTTAGAAATAATTGAGCAGTAGGAAAAAAATGCACATACGTATATTCATACTTTTTCCGCACAGTGTTTGTGTTGAAAGAGAGATAAGTGTAATTTATGAATATGTTATGCGACCGTTGAATACTCGCAAATGAAAAGACAATCTTGAGCACACATTCATGCATACTCAAATATACGTATGTATGCATGTACTTTTGTCAGCATACTATGATCTCTGAAGACTTTTGTGCATATGCTGCAATTTGTTCTCCGACAATGCTCTGCAATTGACGACCCGCAAATTGGCTTGACTATTTGCTAAGTCTCAAATGCATATTGATTTTGCAATTCCGTGCATGCATAGAAAATCGGACATATGTATGCATGTACATTTATATTTAAGTTTCCATTTGGTATACAAATAGTTGTATTTTTTTGGAGCATGCTCAATTTATGGTAATGGTCATTGTATTTTTCATGTGCTACCCACTTGGGTACTAATAAGACAATTAATATCCCAGTTGCTAATAACTGCTATACAAACAAAAGTTCATAGATGATGATGTAACTCACTTCGAGCTTAATGACCAATACGCAGTCTTTTTTCGAATAATTTAATTTGATTCGGCCCATTTTTGTTTGCTTTCCTATGAAATTATTCATTTTGTTTCGAAAATTTTCCCAAATCGGTTTTTCTATATTACTACCAGCCATTAGGTTAGCTTAGATTAAACTGGTAGGCCAATACGCCACACATAGACCTATTTAGGTCCTTTGCGATACCAGATGGAGTGCCGTCACGTTGTCCACGAGGAGTAGTCATCCTTTAGGATGCCTGCGCTTGACGCGAATTTTAAAAGCATTTGTGGCTTCACTTTCGATACCTCTTCCAGATTCTCAAATTGTGAGGCCCCCAAGTAGCGAAGTCGCTGCCTTGACAATGCAGGGCAGGTACGCAGAAGATGCTTCATTGTTTCTATTGCACCTTGCTCTTGACATTTCCTGCAGTTATCTCGATCTGTAAGTCCCATTTTGTAGGCATGTGCCGCCACCAGACAGTGACCTGTGAGTATTCCCACCAAACTCCTACAGTCCCTTCTATCGAGTGACAGAATGAGTTTGGTGTACTTCTGGTCTACGGTTTTACACATGGCTTTAGCGGTTTTACACCCCGATTTTTCTTTTCATGCCCCTGTCCAGATCATCGAACAGACAGTGCATGGGTTTGCCAATGTTATTCGCATTTCCGGAAGACAGCTTTACACCATTCTTGGCAATTTCGTCCACAATCTCGTTGCCTTCAATGCCTTTATGTCCTGGCACCCAGTAGAAGCGAAGACACTTGTTCCTAGCAACTCTATCCACTGCCATCCTGGTATCCAAAACACTTTTGGCCGAAATGCAAACCGAGGTTGTTGCCTTGATTGCTGCTTGACTGTCTACGTAGATATTGACTTAGGAGTAGCCGGCTCCTGTATTGAGGGCTAGCTCTGCGGCTTTCCCAATAGCAAATACCTCCGCTTGAAAAATACTGCAGTGGTTTGGAAGTTTAAAAGGCTGCTTTACACCTAACTCCTGACAGTATATTCCAGCACCTACCCCGTCCTCCATTTTCGAGCCATCCGTGTAGATATTCAATGTGCTGCGTGAGGTTATCATTCCCTTACGCCAGCCGTCTTTTTCCAGGTTCACCCGGAATCTTCTTTCCCAGTTCATGAGTGGGATCAAGTAGTCGGTACTTGCCAAACCGCCCCTACCCACCGAGCTGTGCCCAAAAGTTCTATGCGTAAATTCTCCTCCTGCCAGTAGTCGCCCCGCAGATTTTGCCGCATAAGTTTCGGCAAAGAGATCTATCGGCGGCAGATTAAGTATCCGTTCAAGAGCTGCCGTAGGGGTGGTTCTCAGAGCTCCTGTTATACAGAGCGCTGCGAGTCGCTGAACCCTTTCCATTGGCTTTCGGTAAGTTGACTTCTTTAAGCCTGTCCACCGCACAATAGCCCCATAGAGCAGGATTGGTCTCACTATCGCTGTGTAGCACCAGTGCATGAGAGAGGGAGAAAGCCCCCAGGTAGTGCCTAGCAACTGCCTGCATGCATATAGAGCATTACTAGCCTTTCTTACCCTTTCTTCCACATTGTGCTTCCACAGTAACTTACTGTCCAAGACGACTCCTAGGTACTTAGTGCGGTCCTTTGGTAATAGTTCTATTCCGTTTAGCGAGGGGAATCTCCATTGAGGGATTTTGTATTTTCTTGTAAACACAAGCAGATCGGTTTTTTCCGCATTCAACCCTAGGCCTGCTTGTGTTGCCCAATTTTGGACAGTATTGAGTGTGCTGGGCGTAATGTTGCTAATAGTATGCAGACACTTTCCTGTTATTACTATGGCTATGTCGTCCGCATACGCTATTATCTTGGGAGATTTACCTTCTAAGTTCTTCAACAGATTATTCACGACCAGTGTCCAAAGGAGCGGAGAAAGTACCCCGCCCTGCGGAGTTCCCCTACCAACTTCCTTGGTCGTTCTGGCATCGTTCCATTCTGCCGTTATCCTTCTAGAAGACAGGAGGCTTTTTACCCAGTGCCGTATGGCTGGTTCAACTCCTATAGACTCGATGCCATTCAGAATGGCTTCCGTTGAAACGTTGTTGAATGCACCGGAAATGTCCAGAAAAGCTCCGAGAGCATACTCTTTATATTCCAAGGCCTTTTCGATGTTAAATACTAGTGAATGGAGTGCAGTCTCTACAGATCTGCCTTTAGTATACGCATGCTGTGCCTTGGACAGGCTGCCAGGGGGCGCCGCGTCCCTTATATGTACGTCTATAATTTTCTCTAATGTTTTCAGAAGGAAACAGGCTAAGCTTATGGGCCTAAACTCTTTTGAGTAGGTTGGGTTGTTCTTACCTGCCTTTGGAATGAACACTACCCTAGCCTCTCTCCACGAGTGCGGCACATACCCGAACCTTAGGCATCCTCTAAAAATCGTTTTTAACTACGGCACAACCAACCGTGGTATATTTTATAGCATGGCTGGGATGATTCCATCCTTACCTGGGGATTTGAATGGGCTGAACGAGCGAATTGCCCATTCAATCTTGTCATCCGTGATAATTTGTTCAGGAAAGTTCCTAGGACATTCCTCTACACACTCAGGAGTGACTGTATTCTTACAGCCTGGGAAGTGCGCGCTAACAAGGTTCCCTAATGAGTCCTCACAGTTGTGCGTCCATTCCTCGTCAATTTTGCGAATCAGACCAGGTGGAGTGGGACTCTTGGATAACAGCTTCCTGAGCCTTGCCACCTCATTGGTCTTTTCAAACTTGCCACAAACTTTTCCAGGACTGACGTTTGGTCCTACGCAATAGCTTTTTGTAGTCTCGTAGCAGATCTTTATATTCACCCCAGCGTTCATCATTCTCTGCTATTTTGGCCCAGTTGAACATCTCTCGTACCTTGCGTCTGCAGGACCCGAGTTCCTTGTTCCACCAGGGGGTGTTTTGCCTCAGCTGTAATTGAGGACACGCTGATTGGAATGCCTTGTTGAGAGCATTTGTAAATAGGTTTACGCCCTTCTCTAGTTCTTTGTGAGAGTTAAAAGTGCAAGGTCTGAGTCTGTTACACAATAATATCCGTCTGTAGAGCTCCCAATTTGCCCTTCTGGGATCCCTTCTACCTACACCTCTTATTTTAGCTTTTGATCGAATGGAGAAGTAGATGTACCTATGATCAGAGAATGATGGTGTACCTAACACCTTCCAGTTCTCCACCAATATACCTCTACTTGTAAATAGAGTAATGTCTAAAACGTTTTTTGATGTGGGTCCTATATACGTAGTAAGTAAGTAGGTTCCTCACCTCGATTGGCTAGCGCTAAACTACTTTGAATGATAAAGTTGAGTAGTGACTCACCTCTCTGGTTTATGTCTGGGCTTCCCCAGATCGTATGATGGGCGTTGGCGTCGGCGCCCACCACCAGCGCCTGCCTCCTGTCAATGGATGTAGCCGCCAGTCTATGGAGCAGATTGCAGGGTAGGTGCCCTCTCCACCTCCTGTAAGATCAGTGAAGTCGCCATGATCTCTTCGATGCCGAGATCCTTCTCCACTTCACCTTTTTCTAGAGTGTTCTCGTTGCCGTCCGCGAGGTGGCGCTTTTTGAGGCGAAGGTACACACGAATGCTGCTACTGTCCACCACCCCAATTTGGAGTTTTCCCATAGGTTCGGAAGCGTTTTTACAGCCTCTTTCACCCATGTCAACGACGGGTCGTCCTTACATTTCAGGATCTTGACTCGGAATTTTTCACGAGTTATATTCGATTTCCATTTCCAGAAAATCAGTACAAATATAGTATTCAGAATTTGATGATGAATTCCTACGAAACTGAAGACGATGCAACAGTTTGAGGACGAATGATAAAAATAAATAAAAACGTGGACTCTTATTCTTAATGAATAGGTGGCAATTGCTGTCAGCTCTTTCTCTACACGTGAATATTTGCCTCGTCGAGGATTTTAATTATTATTTATTCTTCATAGAAATAGGTTTCATGCAGAACTGACATTGTGTGATTAAAATTCGCTCTAACGGATATACAAATGAGCTTCATAGAACATGTATTTTATTGAGATGAGTAATTTTTCTGTGGAAAAATTTTGTGATAAACTGTAAACAAGAAAGAAAAAGATAACAATAAAAGACTCTAATAGAATGATCTTCAACATTAAACAAAAAAAAATTGGAATAATGTTATCTACATTTCGGCGCGAAAATCGAAAATTTAGGATAGAGTAGTTCTTACGATAGGTAACTTTTAGAATACAGTTAAAAAAGTAGTAAAAAGTACTAATAATTTCTGTTTTTTTTTCTATATTTTATGTCTATATACATATCTACCAGTGCCCATTATTTTTGCGCGGAAATGTAGGCAACATTTCTATGAGATTGATAGAAAACACACATAACTTTTTAATCCACAAGCACAGTACAAATGTTCCCGTGCTAGTGAGACAAAGAAATGCTGTAGTGTCGAGAATATTGCTGCCACTAGCGCATCATGAGTCACCATTGCATTCCGAAAAAAATAAGGGCTGGTTCGGTTAATGGGCTGGCGGCATCATTATTGAAAACAAAGTTTGTTGAACGTGCTATCTCACGAAATGGCCCAGTCAATTGGCCGCCTTGGCCAAGCATAAATAAGTGATAAGCAAAATCTCTGCTAATGCGCACTTTGAAAAATAAATTATCAAAGAAAAATTCATCCAAAGAAAGTTATTCACCTCTGGCCAGTGAGTGATGCCGACAGCTGTTTGGGACGTGCAGCCATGGAAAGTTGCCAAAAATTGTGTCAACAAATTGTCGTCAACATTAGAAAAATTGTCCATTCATATTTGTTTGCTACGAAGAGCGCACTAAAACATATTTGTTCGTATTTGTCTTAATGAAAGCGAAAGTTTCTTGTGCTGTGTACGTTGGACGTCACGAGGCCTATTGCTTTCGAAACATGTTTTCCAGCAGCGTTGAATGATCCTTGATAGTGCTGGTTGGTAATTTGTTTGATGTTTTATTACTGCTAAATAAATCTGAACTGTTGCAATAACACTTGCAGCACAAAATTTTGGTACCAATAGATATACCATGCTGGTCTCTGACCTATTTGAAAACTTTTCTCTCAGACAATTCATTTTATTACGGTCACTTATAACCATAATATTAGTTCACTTTTCACTCTGCTCAACTCAGTAATTTGTACTGAGCGTCTACCAATGGCCATCAAACGAACTGAGTGCTAACGATTAATTTGTTTGAAATGTCGTCAACACACTCCTCATCTTCATCATTTCTATTATATAGTAGGGCTGCCTTTTCCTATTTGCTGTTTCGTTGCTAATTAGTTCAATTATTTGTCTGCTTTTCGCTTTCGTGATTTCGTTGCCAAATTCACTAATTCTTTACTTTATTAGGGGAAAAGACAAATTCATTTGCCAATTTGCAGTCATTCACTACTCAACTCGGCATTCACGCGCTTTAACTGTCTTTAATTATGGTATGTCATTTTTTCATTTGGTTCGGGATCAAATATTTTACACTTTATTATTTCGGTATCCTTCTCGCGTTCTGCTCACAGTTTTTTGTGACTTTACAGACCTTTAGTTTGCTTTGAAAGATACACTTTGCGTTTTGTTTCACACTTTATTAAGGGCGCTATTCAAGAGTTCAAGAACTTTGAATTTGAATAATATGCGAATGGATAGAAAAATCACATTCTGCTAATTAATTGCCCCAAAATAAATTTGATAAAAACACATTAAAAAAGTTTCTGGGTATATTAGATGACCACTGTTCGATTGTTTATGTTGAGTTCAGTGGGAAGTTACTTGAGAATAAAATAACCCTACTGATGGCTCAGTACTAATTGAGGTTAAGCATCCATTCTATCTACTGCCAGGTAGAACCAATGGTAAAACTTAGCCAGCCATACGAAATGTGTCTGATATGCATTGAGGACAGCAACGATTATCGAAGACCTCCAAACCGAAAATAAAGAACTAAGTAGAGTATGGAGCAATAAAATAACGATATTTCTTGCTTATGACGATTTGGTGGGTTGATAGCTTAGTAACTAGGTGTTGGCGTTGGCTTCGACATATCACCCGAATGGAAGAAAACACTCCAGCGCGTAAAATATACGATACGGTATTCTCTGACGGCCGACGAAGAAAAGGACGACCGAAACTCAGGTGAAAGGATAAAGTAGATGTAGGCCTGTCGAAGCTTGAAATCTCCAACTGACGCCCTCATTCGCAATGATCTCTACTATTACTATAATATTTACTCTTTTACTCATATGTACCATTCAGTAACTACTTGCGAAATATAAGTAATATCCAAATAATAATCTCAAAATTGAATGTCCACCATAATTCCTTGTTTCTCTTATCGGCCCACAAATTCAGATATTTCGATTATTATACTCTCGCAACAAAAGTTACTAAGAGAGTATTATAGTTTTGTTCACATAACGGTTGTTTGTAAATCATAAAACTAAACAAGTTAGATATAGGGTTATATATATCAAAATGATCAGGACAACGAGACGAGTCAAAATCCACATGTATGTCTGTCCGTCCGTGCAACGGATAACTTGAGTAAAAATTGAGATATCTTGACGAAACTTGGCAAACATGTTCCTTGGAACCGTGAGAGGGTTGTTTTCGAAAATGGCAAAATCGGACCACTGCCACGCCCACAAAATGGCGAAAACCGAAAACAGATAAAGTGCCATAAATAAGCCAAAATTAAAGCTATGGAAGTAAAATTTGGTACAAAGGATCGCACTATGAAGGGGCATATTTGGATGTAACCTTTTTGGAGAAGCGGGCGTGGACCCGCCCTCAAAAAGGTTTTTTGTATATATCTTGCAAGCCAATAAAGCTATATAAACCAAATTTTCTGCAGTCGTTTCTTTTAGCCTCTTCTTAAGTCCAAAAATGTACGAAATCGGATAATAACCACGCCCACCTCCCATACAACGATTAGGTTAAAAATTACTAAAAGTGCGTTAACTCACTAACGAAAAACGTCAGAAACACTAAATTTTACAGAAGAAATAGCAGAAAGAAGCTGCACTCAGATTTTTTTACAAAATGGAAAATGGGCGTGGTGTTGCCCACTTATAGGTCAAAAACCATATCCCAGGACCTACTCGACCGATTTCAATGAAATTCGGTCTATAATATTTTCTTGACACCCTGATGACACGGATAAAAAATGGGCGAAATCGCTTCACAACCAGGACTCCTTTACTTATAACTCAATTTTGAATTCCATCTTATTCCTTCACTTTATAATGTATACTATACACGGAATAAAATTTTACACTAATAGTGCATATAATCCCTGGTTTCACTTGTGAAAAAATTGGCGAAAACCGGACTATAACATTTCAAGGCCCCAGATATCGAACATGTTAAACTCTGGGCCTAAGGGTACATTTTAACCGAAAATATGGGTAAATCTCTCAGATAATTTAATATAATTCAGAGAAAATTATTTTCTTCTAATAGTGTGTCTCTGTACGAAAAATTATTAAAATCGGGTCACAAGATAACCTAGCTCCCATATACCTAATTATCTGCGTTCTACTCTGTCTGCCTACTAGAAAGCGGATTGTTATAGGACAAGTTAAAATGTACTGAATAGATTACTGCAAAACGAAAAACCTCTTTCTCTTAAAACCTGGTTTTCATTTGAATTTTTTTAATTTTTAAATCGCTTGAACACCTATACATAACCCTACCAACTATGAAGCAAAATAAATAATACATAAAATGTTTTACAATTTAATTACATTTTAAATGTTTTATTAATCTATACATATAAATTTAAATATACGTTTCACAAAATACAATACAATTACAACAATTTATTTTATTTAGTTTTGGATAAATTTCTTCGAACGATTTTTGCGGTATCCGCGCATTTCGACGTGATTGCACGTCGAATTACTTTTTCCGAACAATGTACCCTCTGCTGTACAAAATATATTACATCTGCCACTTTCAGAGGATCTAGTTGCGCTTTTAATGGACGATCTCGAAAAGCGGGCGAGGGTTTGCCACTGAGCGTGTGCGTCGCAAGAGTTTGGTTATCAAATACCAAAGACAAAAGTTTCCGCGTGGCACTTGATGGTTCCATCCAATTTATCGACTCTAAATTCCTTTTATGAATGCAAGTGCTATGTGGACCAATTTCTAAATCAGCTGTCTCCATTGCTGAATTTACATTATCGTCATCGACATTTAAGAAATTAGGAGACATGGTTTCCTGATCTGTAGACTCCTGCTTAATGATGACGTCTTCACTTAAAGGATGGACGTGAGCTGGAACAAGCGTTGGTTGTAATGAAGAGGTTGTGTCCAATTCGTCGACTGGTTCCTGTTTAATAGATAGGTTTCTGCAAGCACTGGTACTCATCACTGTTGAAAAATCTTTGAATTTCAGTTCCTTTTTTATGGAAGGAACCGGTGTTATCATTTTGTCAGATACAAGGTTTCTTTGCGGATCATATGGTATCTGTACCATTGGTATATTTACTCCAAGTCCTTGTAGTGAATGTTGAGGGGATTCCTTCTTTATGGAAGGAACCGGTATTATCATTTCCTTAGGGATGTCAACAATCCCTGATACAAGGTTTCTTTGCGGATCATATGGTATCTGTACCATTGGTATATTTACTCCAAGTCCTTGTAGTGAATGTTGAGGGGATTCCTTCTTTATGGAAGGAACCGGTATTATCATTTCCTTAGGGATGTCAACAATCCCTGATACAAGGTTCCTTTGCGGATCATATGGTATCTGTACCATTGGAATGTTTACTCCTAGTCCTCGTAGTGAATGATACTGTACGTTTGGTTGCTTTTCTTCATTTTCTGCCATCTCTTGTTTCACAATTATTATGTTGTCTCGTTTTAATTTTTCACTTCCCTATTGTAGTAGTGATCATACTCTCGACGGCGTTTTCCTTGCCGAACTTTTGGATTCTCATACTTATAGGGTCTAGGTGCCTTTGTGGTACCTGAATTATCAGTTTGAATTTGCTTGAAAAGGTAGTTTGTTTGATTTTTTAAAATTAAACTTTGCCTTTATCGGCCTTCCCAACGGTAAACTTAAAGTTACCATGTGTACCGTTATCCATTTTGTTGCATATAGCTTAAAGTTATCCCCCATTGACATATTCAGCAAAGTTCGTCAATCAAATGCCACAATACGTGCACTCATCAGGGGTGAAAGTGAGGTTTTGTTTTGTTTGGCATATTTGTTGCTTGGCTAGCTTTTTATCATAAAATTAAATGCTGGTGAAATAAAAATGTATTGAGTTTCCGTATTTTGACTGTTTACGATTTTGCGGTGGTGGTTCCAAATCTTAAAATATTTTATTTCTCACCTCATGAAATAGAGAACTCGAGTTTCTGGAACACAAATATACAAAATAATAAGAATTCCTTTTACCACTAATGGTATCTGTGGTTATTCATAAATATTATACATTTTGTTAATAAAACAAATGTTCTATCCTCAAATCCGCATTAGCATATGTCATAGCAGCTCTAAAAATACGAACAATTTGCAGATACTGATGTGTTCTACTCTGTCTGACTACTAGGAAGCGGATTGCTATAGGTCAAGTTAGAATAGATTACTGTAGAGACGAAAAACCTTTTTCAGGGATATACTGAAAATCTGAAATTTTAAAGCGCTTGAACACCTTTATATAAAGACTTGAAATCAAAATTGTCACTGGGAATTCAAGCTCGTCGTCGAAAAAGTTTTGCTATCAAAAATGTCTCCTTTCCTTCACGAAAATAATATAATATCAACCCACCAATTCGGGTTTCGTGCTAAACATGGCACGGTAGAGCAAGTAAATAGAATTACAATCGAAATCAGGAAGGCATTCGAGCACAGAGAGTACTGTTCACCTATTTTTCTCGATGTAGCTCAGGCGTTCAATAAGGTCTGGCATGAAGGCCTTTTATGGAAAATCAAAAACGTTTTACCTTACGAATTGCATAAAACATTGGAGTCATATTTAAGAAATAGGAAATTTACAGTTAAAGTAGCAGATTTCATATCAGAAGAACGAGCAATAAGGGCTGGTGGTACATAATATATACAGCAGACATTCCAATAGCTAAAAACGTATTGACATCCACTTTTTCGGATGACACAGCCCTAGTAAGCCGTAACAAATGCCCCTTTAGAGCATCAAGATTGCTAGACGAGCACTTAACTTTTGTCGAAGAATGGCTAGCCAACTGGCGTATAAATATTAATGAGCAAAAATGCACGCATGTTACATTTTCTCTAAGACCAGAAACATGTCGGTCAGTTTAAATAAACAATGTATTAGTACGCCAGGCGAATGAAGTAATTTATCTTGGGATTCACCTGGATCGAAGGCTTACGTGGCGGAAACATATAGCGAGTAAAGTAACTTGCATGAAGTTAATGCAGCGAATTTAAATTGGCTTCTACACAAAATTCTAAACTTAGCCTAGACAACGAAGTCCTGTTATACAATGCAATCATAAAATCGATTTGGATGTATCGTATTCAACTGTGGGGTACGGCCTGTGCAACCAACATTGATATAATTCAGATATTCCAATCTAAAATGCTTAGAACAATAATGGGTTCACCATGGTACATGCGTAATGAAAATATCCATATGGATCTTGATATTCCTATGGTAAAGAAGGAAATAGAGGACAGCAGAAAGAAATATATTTCTAAACTTCGTGAACATCGAAACCCATTGGCAAATGCGTTTAAAAAGAAGAGATTTACCTGCCTACTAAAGAGCAACGTCTCACCAAAAAGCTCAAACACATTCCTGAGCTTACTTAGTTGTAAATAGATTTAAGATTTTAATACTTATTGTTAGGCTTTAAACAAAGCAGATTCAATAAATAAAGAAATATTGAAAAAAAAACCTTTACTGAACCGTACCAACTATGAAGCAAAATAAAAACATACATAATTTTATTTACATTACATTTTAAATGTTTTATTAATCTATTCTACCTATAACTTTAAATATACGTTTCACAAAATACAATAAAATCGCAGCAGCTTATTTTATTTAGCTTTGGACAAATTTCTTCGAACGATTTTTGCGGTATCCGCGCATTTCGACGTGATTGCACGTCGAATTACTTTTTCCGAACAATGTACCCTCTGCTGCACAAAAAATATCACATCTGCCACTTTCAGAGGATCTAGTTGCGCTTTTAATGGACGATCTCGAAAAGCGGGCGAGGGTTTGCCACTAAGAGTGTGCGTCGCAAGAGTTTGGTTATCAAATACCAAAGACAAGAGTTTCCGCGTGGCACTTGATGGTTCCATCCAATTTATCGACTCTAAATTCCTTTTATGAATGCAAGTGCTATGTGGACCAATTTCTAAATTAGCTGTCTCCATTGCTGAATTTACATTATCGTCATCGCCATTTGAGAGAATAGGAGATATGTTTTCCTGATCTGTAGACTCCTGCTTAATGATGACGTCTTTACTTAAAGGATGGACGTGAGCTGGAACAAGCGTTGGTTGTAACGAAGAGGTTGTGTCCAATTCGTCGACTGGTTCCTGTTTAATAGATAGGTTTCTGCTAACACTGGTACTCATCACTGTTGAAAAATCTTTGAATTTCGGTTCCTTTTTTATGGAAGGAACCGGTGTTATCATTTTGTCAGATACAAGGTTTCTTTGCGGATCATATGGTATCTGTACCATTGGTATGTTTACTCCAAGTCCTGGTAGTGAATGTTGAGGGAATTCTTTTTTTATGGAAGGAACCGGTATTATCATTTCCTTAGGGATGTCAACAATCCCTGATACAAGGTTCCTTTGCGGATCATATGGTATCTGTACCATTGGAATGTTTACTCCTAGTCCTCGTAGTGAATGATACTGTACGTTTGGTTGCTTTTCTTCATTTTCTGCCATCTCTTGTTTCACAATTATTATGTTGTCTCGTTTTAATTTTTTCACTTCACTATTGTAGTAGCTTTCACAATCTCGACGGCGTTTTACTTGCCGAACTTTTGGATTTTCTTTCTCTGATAGGTCCTCACTTTCTCTTGAGAAAGCCTCATATGCTCGCAAGTCAAGTTCTTCTTCTGTCGATTCGATATTTTCTTCTTTGATGTTTATTTTGTTTTCCCTGGAGAAATCCATATTTGTTAGGTATTCAAAGCGTTGTTGTTTTAAAGTCAGTAACTGAAATTGCTATGATGTTGAGAGTAAAAGTTTGCCGTA
Organism: Zeugodacus cucurbitae; assembly: GCF_028554725.1. Lineage (NCBI taxonomy): Eukaryota > Metazoa > Arthropoda > Insecta > Diptera > Tephritidae > Zeugodacus > Zeugodacus cucurbitae. Next base: position 51,641,239 of record NC_071671.1, read on the forward strand.
TTTATACCAATCTGGGTTAGGTCACGCTTGTAAGTCGAACAGGTAGAATTTACCGACAGGTAACGGTAAACCAATCGTCCCAAAAGCGTATTGTTTTTTAATACTCAAAGGGTCTAGGTGCCTTTGTGGTACCCTGAATTATCAGTTTGAATTTGCTTGAAAAGGTAGTTTGTTTGATTGTTAAAAGTTAACCTTCGCCTTTATTGGCCTTACCAACGGTAAACTTAAAGTTGCCATGTGTTTATCAGCCTAGAAAGACACTCAACGCTTATGCATAGATTCCGTTATCCATTTTGTAGCATATAGCTCGCTAGTGTATGGTAAATATAGATAAAGTTAAGATGGTGGACGACACAACCGACGCCTATGATTTGTATTATCTTATGATAATTACAGGTACAATATTGCCTGTTTGTGAATGGTAATTTCAAGTGAAAGCATATTCTCAAAATGATGAATTTAAGGTCATTCAAGCGCTTTTCAAAGCATTTACATTTAAGCCTGCTGCTCCGTAAAGTGATCCCCCATTGACATATTCAGCAAAATTCGTCAATCAATTGCCACAAAACGCACTGTCAGTGCCCTCAGCAGAGGTGAAAGTGAGGTTTTTTGTTTTGTTTGGCATATTTGTTGCTTGGATAGATTTTTCTTATAAAATTAAATGCTGGTTAAATAATAATGTATTGATTTTCCGTATTATGACTGTTAACGATTTTGCGTTGGATTGTTTTGTTCAGTTATGTTGGTTTCCTTAATTTTTTATTTCTTTTATGTTTTAGGGAATATGCACCTGGTGATGTTCGATAATTTAACTGTTCTTTACATTCTCTTTAATTTTGTTCTATGTTCGAAAAACTCTTCTCATTATACCAAACTTGTATCCTCCCATTATTTAAGACTGTTATACCTTATATTTTCTCCTTACTTCGAGTCTTCTACAATGTAATCGAAGAAATTGTTAAAATTTCCATTATTTACATTTTATACCTTCCCATTATTGTGAGAATCTTGGTCAAGTTCGAAAAATTATACATTTTACCCTACACTCCGATTTACTTTAGTTACAGTCCAAAGTACTGCTTACTAAGTTTGTTATGGCGCATGCCTACTAAAATTTACCCCATGTTTCAAATTGTGATAAGCTTAGACTTGTTCTTTATGTGCCTTTGCCGGTGAAATGAATTCTTTTGCAAGTGTAGTGGGTCTTCGAACGTATGTTAATGCATTTTGTGAGTATTTGACACAGTTTTAGTCAGAGTAAGCCACGATGGCCTATGAGGTTTGTAAACAAAAACTGAAGAATGTTGTTTTCGTTTCTCGTTGCATGCAACATGTTGCCAGTTAACTTGTTGTGTTTTGAATTTTAACAAGATACATTTGGCGCACGTACATATAACGGTACCAAGTGTTGGACGCACAAGTTCGAGTTTGAACGTGCGTTGGGTTTTAAAACAAACCTTGTTGTTGTATCCGCTCACGAATATCCTCGTCGGCAATTGCAGTTTCATAAAAAATGAGCTGGCACACTCACCATGTAGTCAGTTTCGGCGTAAACAGCAGCGCGCACGTTTCTCGGAAGCGGAAATCAGCGTTTAAATGGTTAAACAAGTTGAAACGAAAACACGAAATATATTTTCCTTTTTTTTTAAAGAGATTTAATGTAAAAAACGAGTGTTGAAGATTTGTGTTTTTTTCGGATATCAGTGGTTGATGGTAATTTTTATTTTTCCTTTTCTTTGGAAAAAAATAATTCATTAAATAAATAAATTCGCTGCGGTGAAAATAAACAACAACAATGGGTGTGTACTGCTGTGCTGAGTATTGTGTATGAATAATAAATCAATGACCCAGCTGTGGTTTCAGTGCCAGGTGGAACTGAAAAAAATATAACGGAAATCAGTGTAACGTGAAAATTTCCAACGTTTGACAATAAATACTATGGACACTGCGCCGCAAAGCATAATCACTGACCTACTCACCAGTCAGGCGTCCATCAGTTATTGCTGCCCTACTATGTGCTGGTAATGGCAAAGATGATGATGCTGTGTGTAGCTGTATGGGTGTGATGTGCACATGGCAGTAGCCAGCCAGACGGCCGGCCATAATACACATAATGGGCAGACGAGTGTCGCTTACAAAGAATTGAACTTGCTCCGTCTATAAATTACGCATTTTGTGTGTGGGTTCATGGCTGTAAGTGAGAGCGTTGAGCGTTGCCAAACGAAGCCAAACGACCCACTGGTGCTGGCAAGCGTGCTATATTGTGTGACACATATATGTATATATGTGTTAGTGTGTTTGTAGGTGATGTGCATATGTCACCCAAGCTGCTGGACGACATTGTCTTTAAACATTACTTACTGCTTTCCATTATTTTTTCTCGCAACCCCTTCTATATTTATGCGCCGACAATTGTGTTTTGTGGTAAAATGGCACGTATGCGTCACATGAAAGCATAAAGTGCATGTGGGCAACCGTACGAGCGGATATTTAATAAGTTTACCGGACATGGCAAACAAATCCCTTGGACCTGAAATATTTTATTACTTCCATATAATCGAGTGGAACCGCATGTTAACCTGCCGTATATTTACATTAGCGTTGCAGAGTTGATTAGTTTAAAATTGTAGCCGAAGGCAATGAGAAGGGCATTCTTCATGGTAGAAATACGTTAAAAAATATTTTAAAAATGCTGAGTTGTGAACAACTTAAAGTTACTAACAATACAAAACAAAATTTTGTTCTATAAAATGTAGAATATAAAAATAAAATAGAATGTTGTCTAAAAACTGTACTCAGGAGAGTCGGTTTTAAGGATATCCAGAGGAAGACAGTGACTTCAATCAATTTCTGTTAAATTTCGTAAAGGTTATTTTCGCTTTCACGAGCGAGTGTAAGAGTTTATAATAACATTTATTTTGCAAAAAGTAATTTTTGAGAATAGGATCAAAATCATGCAGCTCAATATTTTCAACCCGAAGCTGAGGAGGTTTCACTGTACAGTTAGATGCAATTTTCAAGGGATGAATTGTAGTCTAATCTAAACAGATCTGTAAGATTCACTTTAATATTCAAAGAGCTACAGTACTGAGACTTTATTTTTCCTTCCACCATTTGAAACAAACAATCTGTTTTTTTTGATCAAACAAAAATTTATTGAAAATTATAACTAACCATTTAGTCCAATGAGCGATCTAAACTATTGAGGGGCATGAAATGTAGCTATAATTATGTACTCTCAATAAAACATGTAAATTTTCCAAATATGTACCCTGTGTTTTTTCCGGCTAACTCCCGGCATTTTTGCATTCGTGTGATCAGTTGTCTCACAGAAATTGTTTCCCACCTTTTGTTTTGTTGTGAAATGCTTTTTCTCTTTTATTATTTCCCCTTACAATTGATGACCGCTTCGATGAGTGGTCAATTTGAAATTTTATTGTTTTTTTTATGATACCCGGTTCAATTTAAAGCATCAGCGAAGGCGTTAATTGGTGGGAAAATCCACATATTCACAAGCACTTACATGCACATCTATATGCTTTTAATTTTCCTCACAGCGGGCCATTAAACAGTGCATCGGCAGCGTTACGGCGATTGGTAGGGATTTGTTTACGCTCTTACGGAGCTCACACTTTCAACAGTAGGTGAAGGGCAATGTGTTAATAAAATTATTACATCGGCAGTAAGCGTTTAATTTATTAGTAGTGCAATTGTAGTGCGTGTGTGAAAATTAAACACGGTGATTTATTGAATAATAAGCTATAAAATGTGTGATAAAATTTAATTTATAAAATTTTCCAATAGAAAATTTCGAATATAAAAATTTATTAAGCTCAACGCGACTTTTACAAGTTAAATTTTATTGCAACTGAAATATCTGTGCATACTGAACAAATAAGAAAGTGTGATAAAAAAACCATAACTGACATATGTTGCCATATACTTAAGAATATATGTGGCCATACCTACAGAGAAAATACTGCTGATAATCCACACATTCTCTGGACCGACAAATTGGTATAAGCAGTGGTTGGCTTAGATGCGCCGGCATCCTAATCGGGTCTGTAAATAGCTGTTGCTGCTGCGTCAGCACATAGCGGCCACAAATACAACACATAGCGGTACAAATAAATAAATGAACGTGTACTATGTATGTACATGCTGGAATTATTTCGGTTCTAACCCACACAGACACAAACGCAAATGTGTTTGATCCGTGGCTAAACGTCACCATATCCTGGCTAGCCACTAGCTCCTGCCAAGCGTGTTCGCACAACCAAAGCAGCATATCATAGCAAGCGTTGAGGTTTTTTCCTCTTTCGCTCTCTTATATTAATATTATTATCATCATTCGGCGCTCAATTGTATGGTTGGTAAGTAAATTAGTTTTCTATTATCCTTACAGATTGTCGTAAACTTTCTTACGGGGTAGCCTTACCTACCTTGTTACTATTATTGCTTGTGGACACTTTTGACATTCTTTTGTGGCTGTTTCCATGGCTTGTTCGTATTTTTAGTGACATATGCTAACGCGGATTTGAGGGAAGAACATTTGTTTTATTAAAAAAAATTTATAGTATTTATGAATATTCACAGATATCATTTGAGGTAAAAGGAATTCTTATTATTTTATATACTTGTATTTCAGAAACTCGAGTTCTTTCTTTCATGAGATGTGCAATAAAATTGGCCGATGATAAAAAAATAGATACTTGTGACTATAAAATCAATGGAGTGTTTAAGCTAACATTTCATATTTCACATCTTAAACGCGACTATTTTAAAATTTTGAACCACCAACGCAAAATCGTTAACAGTCATAATACGGAAACTCAATACATTATTATTTAACCAGCATTTAATTTTATAAGAAAAATCTATCCAAGCAACAAATATGCCAAACAAAACAAAAAACCTCACTTTCACCCCTGCTGAGGGCACTGACAGTGCGTTTTGTGGCAATTGATTGACGAATTTTGCTGAATATGTCAATGGGGGATCACTTTACGGAGCAGCAGGCTTAAATGTAAATGCTTTGAAAAGCACTTGAATGACCTTAAATTCATCATTTTGAGAATATGCCTTCACTTGAAATTCCCATTCACAAACAGGCAATATTTTACCTGAAATTATCATAAGATAATACCAAATAATAGGCGTCGGTTGTGTCGTCCACCATCTTAACTTTCTCTATATTTACCATACACTAGTAAGCTATATGCTACAAAATGGATAACGGAATCTATAAATAAGCGTTGAGTGTCTTTCTAGGCTGACCGTAAGCTGTCGGTACTATAAATTCTACCGTAAGCTGTAGACCGTAAGCTGTCGGTACTATAAATTCTACCTGCTCGACTTACAAGAACGACCTAAGCGAGATTGGTATAAATACGGCAAACTTTTACTCTCAACATCATAACAATTTCAGTTACTGACTTTGAAACAACAACGCTTTGAATACCTAACAAATATGGATTTCTCCAGGGCAAACAAAATAAACATCAAAGAAGAGAATATCGAATCGACAGAGGAAGAACTTGACTTGCGAACATATGAGGCTTTCCCAAGAGAAAGTGAGGACCCGAGTAAACTATCAGGGAAAGTGAATCCAAAAGTTCGGCAAGTAAAACGCCGTCGAGAGTATGAAAGCTACTACAATAGTGAAGTGAAAAAAATAAAACGAGACAACATAATAATTGTGAAACAAGAGATGGCAGAAAATGAAGAAAAGCAACCAAACGTACAGTATCATTCACTACGAGGACTAGGAGTAAACATTCCAATGGTACAGATACCATATGATCCGCAAAGAAACCTTGTATCAGGGATTGTTGACATCCCTAAGGAAATGATAATACCGGTTCCTTCCATAAAAAAAGAATTCCCTCAACATTCACTACCAGGACTTCGTTACAACCAACGCTTGTTCCAGCTCACGTCCATCCTTTAAGTGAAGACGTCATCATTAAGCAGGAGTCTACAGATCAGGAAAACATATCTCCTATTCTTTCAAATGGCGATGACGATAATGTAAATTCAGCAATGGAGACAGCTAATTTAGAAATTGGTCCACATGGCACTTGTATTTCTAGAAGGAATTTAGAGTCGATAAATTGGATGGAACCATCAATTGCCACGCGGAAACTCTTGTCTTTGGTATTTGATAACCAAACTCTTGCGACGCACACGCTTAGTGGCAAACCCTCGCCCGCTTTTCGAGATCGTCCATTAAAAGCGCAACTAGATCCTCTGAAAGTGGCAGATGTGATATATTTTGTACAGCAGAGGGTAAATTGTTCGGAAAAAGTAATTCGACGGGCAATCACGTCGAAATGCGCGGATACCGCAAAAATCGTTCGAAGAAATTTATCCAAAGCTGAATAAAATAAGCTGTTGTGATATTATTGTATTTTGTGAAACGTATATTTAAATTTATAGATAGAATAGATTAATAAAACATTTAAAATGTAATGTAAATAAAATTATGTATGTTTTTATTTTGCTTCATAGTTGGTACGGTTCAGTAAAGGTTTTTTTTCAATATTTCTTTATTTATTGAATCTGCTTTGTTTAAAGCCTAACAATAAGTATTAAAATCTTAAATTTATTTAGAACTAAGGAAGCTCAAGAATGTGTTTGAGCTTTTTTGGTGGGACGTTGCTCTTTAGTAGGCAGGTAAATCTCTTCTTTTTAAACGTGTTTAATTGAAGGAATGTACCAAGGCATTTGCCAATGGGTTTGGATGTTCACGAAGTTTAGAAATATATTTCTTTCTGCTGTCCTCTATTTCCTTCTTTACCATAAGAATATCAAGATCCTTATGGATATTTTCATTACGCATGTACCATGGTGAATTATTGTTATTGTTCTAAGCATTTTAGATTGGAATATCTGAAGTATATCAATGTTGGTTGCACAGGTCGTACCCCACAGTTGAATACCATACATCCAAATCGGTTTTATGATTGCATTTATAACAGGACTTTGTTGTCTAGGCTAAGTTTAGAATTTTGTGTAGAAGCCAATTTAAATTCGCTGCATTAACTTCATGCAAGTTACTTTACTCGCTATATGTTTCCGCCACGTAAGCCTTCGATCCAGGTGAATCCCAAGATAAGTTACTTCATTCGCCTGGGGTACTAATACATTGTTTATTTTAACTGACCGGCATGTTTCTGGTCTTAGAGAAAATGTAACATGCTTGCATTTTTGCTCATTAATATTTATACGCCAGTTGGCTAGCCATTCTTCGACAAAAGTTAAGTGCTCGTCTAGCAATCTTGATGCTCTAAAGGGGCATTTGTTACGGCTTACTAGGGCTGTGTCATCCGAAAAAGTGGATGTCAATACGTTTTTAGCTATTGGAATGTCTGCTGTATATATTATGTACCACCAGCCCTTATTGCTCGTTCTTCTGATATGAAATCTGCTACTTTAACTGTAAATTTCCTATTTCTTAAATATGACTCCAATGTCTTATGCAATTCGTAAGGTAAAACGTTTTTGATTTTCCATAAAAGGAATTCATGCCAGACCTTATCGAACGCCTGAGCTACATCGAGAAAAATAGGTGAACAGTACTCTCTGTGCTCGAATGCCTTCCTGATTTCGTTTGTAATTCTATTTACTTGCTCTACCGTGCCATGTTTAGCACGAAACCTGAATTGGTGGGTTTATATTATATTATTTTCGTGAAGGAAAGGAGACATTTTTGATAGTAAAACTTTTTCGACGACGAGCTTGAATTCCCAGTGACAATTTTGATTTCAAGTCTTTATATAAAGGTGTTCAAGCGATTTAAAATTTCAGATTTTCAGTATATCCCTGAAAAAGGTTTTTCGTCTCTACAGTAATCTATTCTAACTTGACATATAGCAATCCGCTTCCTAGTAGTCAGACAGAGTAGAACACATCAGTATCTGCAAATTGTTCGTATTTTTAGAGCTGTGACATATGCTAATGCGGATTTGAGGGTAGAACATTTGTTTTATTAACAAAATGTATAATATTTATGAATAACCACAGATACCATTAGTGGTAAAAGGAATTCTTATTATTTTGTATATTTGTGTTCCAGAAACTCGAGTTCTCTATTTCATGAGGTGAGCAATAAAATATTTTAAGATTTGGAACCACCACCGCAAAATCGTAAACAGTCAAAATACGGAAACTCAATACATTTTTATTTCACCAGCATTTAATTTTATGATAAAAAGCTAGCCAAGCAACAAATATGCCAAACAAAACAAAACCTCACTTTCACCCCTGATGAGTGCACGTATTGTGGCAATTGATTGACGAACTTTGCTGAATATGTCAATGGGGGATAACTTTAAGCTATATACTACAAAATGGATAACGGTACACATGGTAACTTTAAGTTTACCGTTGGTAAGGCCGATAAAGGCATAGTTCAATTTTAAAAAATCAAACAAACTACCTTTTCAAGCAAATTCAAACTGATAATTCAGGTACCACAAAGGCACCTAGACCCTTTGAGTATTAATAAACAATACGCTCCTGGAACGATTGGGTTACCGTTACCTGTCAGTACTATAAATTCTACCTGCTCGACTTACAAGCGTGACCCAACCCAGATTGGTATAAATACGGCAAACTTTTACTCTCAGCATCATAACAATTTCAGTTACTGACTTTGAAACAACAACGCTTTGAATACCTAACAAATATGGATTTCTCCAGGGAAAACAAAATAAACATTAAAGAAGAAAATATCGAATCGACAGAAGAAGCACTTGACTTGCGATCATATGAGGCATTCTCAAGAGAATGTGAGGACCGGAGTAAACTATCAGAGAAAGAGAATCCAAAAGTTCGGCAAGTAAAACGCCGTCGAGAGTATGATCACTACTACAATAGGGAAGTGAAAAAATTAAAACGAGACAACATAATAATTGTGAAGCAAGAGATGACAGAAAATGAAGTAAATCAACCAAACGTACAGTATCATTCACTACGAGAACTAGGAGTAAACATACCAATGGTACAGATACCATATGATCCGCAAAGAAACCTTGTATCAGGGATTGTTGACATCCCTAAGGAAATGATAATACCGGTTCCTTCCATAAAGAAGGAATCCCCTCAACATTCATTACAAGAACTTGGAGTAAATATACCAATGGTACAGATACCATATGATCCGCAAAGAAACCTTGTATCTGACAAAATGATAACACCGGTTCCTTCCATAAAAAAGGAACCGGAATTCAAAGATTTTTCAACAGTGCTATTCACCAGCGTTATGAGTACCTGGTTTATGTTTAACAGAAACCTATCTATTAAACATGAAAAAGTCGACGAATTGGACAAAACCTCTTCGTTACAACCAACGCTTGTTCCAGTTCACGTCCATCCTTTAAGTGAAGACGTCATCATTAAGCAGGAGTATACAGATCAGGAAAACATATCTCCTATTCTCTCAAATGGCGATGACGATAATGTAAATTCAGTAATGGAGACAGCTAATTTAGAAATTGGTCCACATGGCACTTGTATTTCTAGAAGGAATTTAGAGTCGATAAATTGGATGGAACCATCAAGTGCCACGCGGAAACTCTTGTCTTTGGTATTTGATAACCAAACTCTTGCGACGCACACGCTTAGTGGCAAACCCTCGCCCGCTTTTCGAGATCGTCCATTAAAAGCGCAACTAGATCCTCTGAAAGTGGCAGATGTAATATATTTTGTACAGCAGAGGGTACAATGTTCGGAAAAAGTAATTCGACGGGCAATCACGTCGAAATGCGCGGATACCGCAAAAATCGTTCGAAGAAATTTATCCAAAGCTAAATAAAATAAATTGTTGTTGTATTGTAAATTGTATTATATTTTGTGAAACGTATATTTAAATTTATTTGTATAGATTAATAAAACATTTAAAATGTAATTAAATTGTAAAACATTTAATGTATTATTTATTTTGCTTCATAGTTGGTAGGGTTATGTATAGGTGTTCAAGCGATTTAAAAATTAAAAAAAATTCAAATGAAAACCTGGTTTTAAGAAAAAGAGGTTTTTCGTTTTGCAGTATCTATTCAGTAGATTTTAACTTGTCCTATAACAATCCGCTTTCTAGTAGGCAGACAGAGTAGAACGCAGATAATTAGGTATATGGGAGCTAGGAGATCTTATGACCCGATTTTAATAATTTTTGGTACAGAGACACACTATTAGAAGAAAATAATTTTCTCTGAATTATATTAAATTATCTGAGAGATTTACCCATATTTTCGGTTAAAATGTACCCTTAGGCCCTGAGTTTAACATGTTCGATATCTGGGGCCTTGAAATGTTATAGTCCGTTTTCGCCAATTTTTTCACAAGTGAAACCAGGGATTATATGCACTATTAGTGTAAAATTTTATTCCGCTATCTTCAAGGGTTCCTATGTATAGTATACATTATATAGTGAAGGAATAAGATGGAATTCAAAATTGAGTTATAAGTAAAGGAGTCCTGGTTGTGAAGCGATTTCGCCCATTTTTTATCCGTGTCATCAGGGTGTCAAGAAAATATTATATACCGAATTTCATTGAAATCGGTCGAGTAGGTCCTGAGATATGGTTTTTGACCTATAAGTGGGCGACACCACGCCCATTTTCCATTTTGTAAAAAAATCTGAGTGCAGCTTTCATCCGCCATTTCTTATGTGAAATTTAGTGTTTCTGACGTTTTTCGTTAGTGACTTAACCCACTTTTAGTAATTTTCAACCTAACATTTGTATGGGAGTTGGGCGTGGTTGTTATCCGATTTCGTACATTTTTGGACTGTATTAGGAAGTGGCTAAAAAAACGACTGCAGAAAGTTTGGTTTATATAGCTCTATTGGTTTGCGAGATATGTACAAAAAACTTAGTAGGGGGCGGGGCCACGCCCACTTCTCCAAAAAAATTACATCCAAATATGCCCCTTCATAGTGAGATCCTTCATACCAAATTTTATTTAAATAGATTTATTTATGGCTTAGTTATGTCACTTTATGTGTTTTCGGTTTTCGCCATTTTGTGGGCGTGGCAGTGGTCCGATTTTGCTCATTTTCGAAAGCAACCTTCCTATTGTGCCAAGAAATAAGTGTGCCAAGTTTCATCAAGATATCTTAATTTTTACTCAAGTTTAGTTTTGGGTGTTACAAACAACCGTTATGTGAACAAAACTATAATACTCTCTTTAGCAACATTTGTTGGGAGAGTATGAAAAGATTTACAAATAACTTGGGTTCTCTCTCTTATAAGATGTGTCATAACTTAAAAATGGTTTGAAATATTATATAACTTATTGCATACACTGAAATAAATTTGGCCGATGACAAAAAAATAAGAACTTGAGACCATTAAACCAATACAGTGTTCAAGTTCATGGAATTATAGAGATAACTAAGATTTTCTGTATCAATAATTACCGAAATGAGCGCTCAATATTTGACTTTATGTATAGCTTTCGAATAGCTAAATCTTGGAAAGTGGCGAGTCGAACAAACACCTAGTTAACTCCAATAGACTGACATAATTCAATAGAAATAGACTGGCATCCTGATTTTAAATAACTAAGCATACATTTTGATGCATAAACTAGCTTTAACAGCACTACAAAATTTACAAAGAAAACTTTAAAAAGTTAGGTTAAAAATATTTCATATATTAAATGCGACTATTCCATAATTTTAAACTTCCAACTTATACTCGTAAAAATACATAATACTCATACTCATTTTATTTTTGCTGAATATGTCAATTACATTACGGAGCAGCAGGCTTGAAAGTAAAGCTCGTGAATGTCCTTAAATTCATCATTTTCAGAATATGCCTTCACTTGAAATCCCCATGCATGCAAGGGCGGGCACACGCATATACACACTCAGCTGAGTAAAAGCTGCCCATTTGCGTTGCTTCGGTGACAAAGTTCAATGGAGCACTTCAAATCAATTTGTGAGCCCCAATGCAGGGACTGGACTACTGCTAATGTGTAGCCATTTATGTGGATTTCTCACATGAGCTGAACAAAGATAAGGACATAAGCGCAGAATAGGTGGGAGAGAAAGAACAACAAAGAGAGACGCCGAGAACTCAATGGCACAGGTCGTTGGAAAAATGGCAAGCCGAATAAGGCCAGTTGAAAATTGCGCGGGTAGTAGCACCGCTTTTGTTGACAGACTATTGACATTTAGCCGCTGAAATGCCAGCTCACTTTAATAAATGGACTGCTCACTCTCAGGACTGTCTGCTTTTTATTTATGTTATGGCGTCAGGATTCATGTTTACACGTGCATAAAACCGCTGTATATACCACCATGTCCGTCCGTCTGTCTGTATATATATAGCTCATATAGCTGCCATACAAACTGAACGATCGGAATCAATGGCTTGTATGGAAAACTTCCGCATTTTACTACATATCTTCACGAATTTTGGTGTGAGTTATTGTTCATAGAAATAATTTAATCTCTGAAAAAATTGTTCAGATCGGTTCACTATATAGCGCATATAGCTGCCATACAAACTGAACGATCGGAATCAATGGCTTGTATGGAAAACTTCCACATTTTACTACATATCTTCACGAAATTTGGTGTGAGTTATTGTTCATAGAAATAATTTAATCTCTGAAAAAATTGTTCAGATCGGTTCACTATATAGCGCATATAGCTGCCATACAAACTGAACGATCGGAATCAATGGCTTGTATGGAAAACTTCCGCATTTTACTACATATATTCACGAAATTTATTGTTCATAGAAATAATTTAATCTCCGAAAAATTTGTTTAGATCGGTTCATTATATCATATGACTGCCATACATATAGAAAATTTTCGCATTTGACGTAATATCTTCACGAAATTTGTGGCATAGCACGTTCAACAAACTTTGTTTTCAATAATGATGCCGCCGGCCCATAAACCGAACCAAACCTTATTTTTTTCGGAATGCAATGGTGACTCATGATGCGCTAGTGGCAGCAATATTCTCGACACTACAGCATTTCTTTGTCTCACTAACACGGGAACATTTGTACTGTGCTTGTGGATTAAAAAGTTATTTGTGTTTTCTATCAATCTCATAGAAATGTTGCCTACATTTCCGCGCAAAAATAATGGGCACCGGTAGATATGTATATAGACATAAAATATAGAAAATAAACAGAAATTATTAGTACTTTTTACTACTTTTTTTTAACTGTATTCTAAAAGTTACCTAACGTAAGAACTACTCTATCCTAAATTTTCGATTTTCGCGCCGAAATGTAGATAACATTATTCCAATTTTTTTTGTTTAATGTTGAAGATCATTCTATTAGAGTCTTTTATTGTTATCTTTTTCTTTCTTGTTTACAGTTTTTCACAAAATTTTTCCACAGAAAAATTACTCATCTCAATAAAATACATGTTCTATGAAGCTCATTTGTATATCCGTTAGAGCGAATTTTAATCACACAATGTCAGTTCTGCATGAAACCTATTTCTATGAAGAATAAATAATAACTAAAATCCTCGACGAGGCAAATATTCACGTGTAGAGAAAGAGCTGACAGCAATTGCCACCTATTCATTATACCGTCTTTCTTGTCAGAATTCAGAAAGAAGAGCCGCCAAGTGTATACACATAGTTTGAGAGTAGGAATTCTTACAACTGAAAGAGTGTGAAATCGTAAATCGAAAAATAAACTACAACAAAAAAAAACCCAAGGTCGCATAGCAAGAATAAGAGTCCACGTTTTTATTTATTTTTATCATTCGTCCTCAAACTGTTGCATCGTCTTCAGTTTCGTAGGAATTCATCATCAAATTCTGAATACTACGCGTATATTTGTACTGATTTTCTGGAAATGGAAATCGAAATATAACTCGTGAAAAATTCCGAGTAAATATAGAAGTACTAAATGTGAAACGTGCATTTTATTGACACTGTCGTTAGAAGCTCGCCAAGCAGACGGTAGACAGAAGCCGCTGGCAACTGAACTTTCGCTTAAGCGTTCGTGTGTGGCATTGGAACGCAAACATTATGAATTCCACTTGCCGCGCCTGGAGGCTTTATGTTTGTTTCTTTATTTTTCGGTTGATTTAGTTTTCAGCTGTTCTCGCAATATTCATTTTCGATATACTTTTTTGATTTTTTTGTGTTAGTTCGCTTTAAACTCTTTTCCTATTTCATATTTTCATTGGCTTAATCACATAAACTGTAGCCGTAAAATATTATAAAACATAATTTCTACTATTACTTAACAATTTTATTATGTCTATCAACAGTTTGAAGACCCACACGTGAACTTTAGCATTGTATATATAATTCTAAATGATGTTACTCTATACTTATTCTACTAGTAACGCTTTGTTAAAACCACCGCCCACCTACAACTCATTTACTACTTACGCAATAGATATACTACAGCTTCGAAAAAATTAGTGGCTCGGTGTATCTGCGCATCTGCTTTCCATTTGTTATGCCTATTTATTATTTAAGCCGCTTCGATTGTAATTTTAGCAATTTACTGTCCTATTTCCCTGTTTGTCTGTCGTATTTCCACCTGTGGGCCATTTCGTGGTTTTCACTTTTTACATTTCGATTATTCATCGGATTTTGTGTGTATGAAACTGTTTCGTAATCTCATCTCTTCAATTGCTGTCAACAGCATCATTAAGCTAATCACAGACATCGCCAACAACAATAAGATTGCTTGCATAATCAACTTTTCTATGGCATTAATTTCTCTCATGCTTGACTTAAGCATCGTTATTATGCTCACTAAGAGCGTCTGAAGACATGGCGAGAGAAGTGATTGATGACTCATTTAAAGATCTATTAGAATTGTTGTTTAATTCAAACAAATTTATTTATATATATACATATACAAGTATAATATGCATATATAATTATTATTTAACTAATTTCTGCTTATTATTTGAATATAATGAAATCATCAAAATTTTACACCGATTATATTTCTATATTTCACTCTTTTATATTTAGATTTTCATTTATGTATATTACTTATATGTAGGATTGCATTATATGCTTTGTAATACGATCTCACTCACTATTAACCTTTTCTTGACTATCTATTTAAAGAAACTTATTTTTAAATACAATTTTCTATCTTTTTTCAGCACACTTTGGTCAATACAGCCACTGCGTTGCAAACGCTAAGTGATGAGTGAGTTTAGCGTATAACTATTTTTAAAATCAATTATTATTGTATGCGCCTGTTGCTGGTATTCAAATATATTGACGGATAGTTTTAATTAATTTAAATTGTAAGCATATGCTTTTAGCTGGTGCAAGCATAATTATTTTTAAATGTAAATTATATAGTTATTCTTAAAACAATAACTTCCATTGCAAGCGCGCGCCCCCATCACCGGTCGCATATTAAGCTTTCTAAAGAGCGAACATACAATAATTAGTGAATACCATTAGGCGCATTACGGGTGTCAAAACGGGTGCATTTCGGATGCGCATTTAATTTCTTTCGGAAAATAATTATACTAATTGAAAGCTGGAAGAAACTAGCTTTAGAAATGAAAATATGTGTCTGACCTTATTTATTTATTTTATTTGCTTTTGTGCTTTCTTTACCACACAAGCATTTAATTATTCTTAAAAAGTCACAGAGAAAGTTGCTGCCAGGTTAAATTTATGAAACATGAAGATTACAATTTCTTATTAAAATAGCATTAGAAGCGAGCATTATTTTGCTTTGCTTCCACAACACCACATTGAGTCTTTTTGTTTACATAAAAAGAACGCTATGCAAATGGCAACAAGAAGAAAATACAGTAGTAAAATGGAAATGTCAGCAGGAGCATATGTATGTCTATATTTGTGTACCTGTGCATATGTTATCATGTGTATCTTGGCTGACAACCAGACGCATATATTTGGTTTTGAGCCGTGACACGGGCAATAAGAAATCAAAGTGTAAGCGGAAGTAAACCAATTCCTTGCCACAAATGAAGTTATTTATCAACGTCAGCGTCACCTGTATAGACATTTGTATATAAATAGTTGAGGCAAGTGTAATGCGTATGCGTATGAACTTTTGCTTATTGGTGTGGCGAAATATTTTCAGCGTTGCTAGATGACGTTCATTGCATTAAAAACGCTGATGACATTGCGCATTTGCATTTTGCTCTGAACGAGATTAGTCAACAGCATCATCGGCGGGCGGTTTCCTGACAACGAGATCGCCTGCAATTGGTCTTGGTAACCGTCTCTTAACTCGATTGCTTGTCAGTATTTCAACGCCAACGTTGTTCACATGCCGCATAATTGTACCCCACACATATATATATACAATTATGCGGCATGTGAACAACGTTGGCGTTGAAATATATATATATACAAACAAATATATCTGCATATGGTAAATGGAATCTTTAACTGACAATTGCATGAACAACGCACTATGTGCTATTTGAAGAGTATAAGTATGCAGAACTATCAAATACAAGGTGTTGCAATGGCAGCAAGCAATATTGCCAGTTTGTGAGAATCCATATCTACACTTGTATAGTTTTTTGCGTAGTTGCCACCCTTTCAAGATTTTCTCCAGTGTTTTCAAGTCAAAGATTTTAACTATTTATGAAATTTTCCTTAACTCCACGATGACTCAGGTATTTTCAATGATAACGTGATGACAACCGAGATCGGTAATATATCGTGGGCTGCTCAAACTTCTCACCCCTTATTCTAAGAAGTGTGAAATTGAATACACTAAACCTTCTACGAACTTCTTCACTTCATTATCGTATGTACTTGAGAGCATGGGAGCCACCCACTTGCCCCTGATAGTATTTTCCTACCTTCTATTCTTCCCAGAATATTGCGTGACATTTTCATTAGGTTTCATATTTTTCTTTGTTTTTAATGGCAGTGCCAAAGAACACTACAGATTTATTTGGCGTTCCGGTGAAT
The DNA here is from genome assembly GCF_028554725.1 of Zeugodacus cucurbitae. NCBI lineage: Eukaryota > Metazoa > Arthropoda > Insecta > Diptera > Tephritidae > Zeugodacus > Zeugodacus cucurbitae. Next base: position 51,658,169 of record NC_071671.1, read on the forward strand.
GTAAGCTGATGCCCGTGGTATCTTGTTATAAAAATTTAATAAATTATTAATTCTTAAGTGGTTTTGATTAGTGCTTGTCGCTACAACAAAGAAAGTTTCTGCTATTATCTTTATATTCTTTATTGAAAATCTTGAACAATAGTTGTCAGTTTGATAGTTTCCATTTGGTGGAGAGGGATTGCCATATAAAGTCAATTAAGTTTTATTAATAGAGGAAATAGCTTTTTTTATCTTTTCAAGAGTCATATTTGAATAGGAAAATAATTATGGGAGGAATTAGGTGGAATAAGCAAAATTACTGAAAAGTATAACAACCCAGTGTATTTTCAGTTCAAGATTATACTTCGTTTGAGAATTATAAACACTAGTAGTTTTGATTTTGAAAAGTCACTTTCATAATCAAAAAAATTAAAATATAGAGTTGCCACCTGTGCAAATATTTTGTTGAATTGATGTAGTGTAGTCTAAAGGTTATAAAAATAGCTTTTTAGAGTATATTATTCTAAAAAAATTATTTAATTGTGATTTTATTAGCCGCAAAAACTAATTGTTTTTATGTTTGAATGTGAATATGTCAAAAATGAAAAGAAATAAATTTCTTTAGAAAAAATAAATGTGCACAATATCCAGTTGTTGCTTTATTGGATAGCTGATGAATTCATGCTGAAAAATAAGTGTTGGTCAAAAATATTGTGTTGTAAAATTCTTCCAGGAAAGTGAGGAATATGTAATTTGAATTCTTAACTAATAGTAACTATTACTTCTTAATCAATGTGTAAATGTGTTTACTATATACATATATATGTATGAATAAACATATTTTATGTACATATGTATGTACTAAATATACCCTAAAGTGTTACAAAATATATATATGTATAATTCTGCGCAGCCTTGACCAAACCATGTTGTTGACAATAATGACACTTGTGTGTGTGTAAATATGATTTGTTTTTTATTCGAATTCGAATTCAGACATATTATTCAATTAAAATGCAAGTTTCGCACCCTATTAATTCGATTTTACATTTACATTTAAATTATGTGCAAAAGAAACTGCATTAAAAAGCATATTGTTCTTCAGCTATTATGCTTTCCATATACATTGTTATTATGTACTCACACACATACACACAAGCACAGTGTTGTATTGTAATAATTTGCCAGAATTTAATTGGTATCCTGGAAGTCATGTTGTTTTGATATTTCCCGAAAAGTTGATTGCAAGCGCTTCAAAAGTTACATATTGCAATATGTTAATGCATTGTTATGTGCGTTCGTGTCACATTTTACTTTTGTCTCACTGATTACAGATTTTTCATTTAATTACCTTTTTTGATTGCAGCACTTTATGCGCTTATTTATTAATATTTATGTTCAATTGTACATGCAAGCATTGAAAATTTCCCCTAATTGTTTAATATGCATCCTTGGTAGGTATTCTGAACGGTAATTAAAGCTATGTGCAGGCTCAATTAGGTTCCAATGTTAACTGTATATTAAATATAACATTTACCGCACACTTCCACTCTCTCCACTCGCATAAAATTATTGTTATTTAATTATTTGTGGCATTCCAAGAATACTAAATTAGTTCTCACAAGTATTTGTATGTATGTGTCTTCTCATCAATCCATAGCCCACTTCTTATCTCTACACTTACAGCCAAACAAACTTATTAATTACAGTTTTTGGTTAACGGTTTGTATTTCATATGTGAGGTTTAGGAGGTGACATATACACATGATTCCATTATTAATATTGGTGTAATTATGTTACTCATACGGCTTGACAGCCACTGATAGTTAGTGTCCGACCGATAACAAATTTTTGGCCGATGTCGATTCCCATGCCGATTAATCGGCCAGTTGGCAAAGTATCGGCCGATGCCGATTCTTTCATGAACATTTTTATGAACTAAACTAGTATAGTAGCAAAAGACAAGCAAAAACAAATAACATCACAAAATAAGTAAAAATTCAGTCCAAATGTAAATATGAAGGTGTTTTTAATTTAATTAATATTCAGAACTAAATAACTTATTTTTATAATATATAGATTATAGTCTTTTCTCAAAACAAGTTGCTACGTCAGCAATATAGCTTGTTTTCCTTCAAGGATAGAAAGAAAGCTTTTTGGGAGGTTCTTTTACATGCACCTCCTGGTCCAAACCAGCACCAAATGATTATTACCTGTTCCTGTCTATGGCGAATGATGTTGTTTATGAAAATTTGTCTCAAGAGAAACTTTTAAAAATATCCTCTCCCAGTTTTTTTCATATTGCAAAAAAGGATTTCTATAAGAGTGACATTATGAAATTATATTCAAAATCTCAACAAGTTGTTGAACAAAACTGTGCATATTTGAAATAAATCGGATCATTCTAAATAATGTAATAATAAATTGTATACAAAAATAATGAAGTTCTTTATACTAGACTTAATATTTGGTTGGCAAGTATCACGCTTCCGCATTTTTTCTCTTTATTCAATGCTTTATAAAAAGTGTTACAGGGATCGGATTTAGTTCAAATATACGCCGTTTCGTTCGATAATCTGTTTCCATCTAGACGGGAACTTCATAATACCCCCCTCGTAGAAGCCACTCTCCTTATTTGTGAAGAACTCGGACAGACAGCTTTCACAAGCCTCTTTTGAGTTTAACTTTACACCACCGAGGGCGTTCGCCATGGACAGGAAGGGGTACGGGAACGTATTCGCTATGCCCCGGATATATGGTGGATGCAATAAAACCGCCCATCCGAGCTCCCGTAGATTCTGGCGAGTCATCAACGAAGTGTGTGGTCTGGCGTTGTTCTGGTGGAACACTACAAACTTCCTATTGGCCAAGTAGATTGTAGAATTAAGCGTTTGGCCATTTGGGAGCAGCTCATAGTGGTTGATTCCCTTTCATTCCCACTTTTTCGCTTGATATTGTCATATGTGATCAATTTTGCATCACCAGTCATCATCCGCTTCGTTCCGTTTTAGCAGCATATCGCAGGCGTTGATTCGGTCCAGAAGGTTTTTTGCATCAAATCATGCGGCACTCAAACATCAAGCTTTTTTTGTGTATCCAGCCTTCTGCAGATGGTTTAAAATGGTTTGGTGAATAACTCTCATCTGCTGGGCGATATCACGAGATGCCACATGCCGGTATAATTCGATGTTTTCCAGAGTTTTGATCGGAATTCGTCGTCACCGGCTGGCTTATCCATGGTGTCGTTTTCACCCGCTCTGAATCATCGAAACCATTCTTCCGCAGTTCGAAGTAATAGAGTAGTATCCCCAAAAACACCATTAATTTCACGCAACGTTTTTCTAGCGGATTTGCCTTCAACGAAGGAAAACTATAAAATGGCGCGAATTTCGGCGTTAGTGAACCCCATGTTTACACGTCTATAACTGTTTAATGTCCAAACTAATCATGCATAGCGTCGTTTTGTAGGTTATGTCAAGACCTGTCAAAGATGTATAGTATTGCCAGATACGAGCTCTGTAGCGCTTTATACGTAGCCGCGAAATTTGAAAGATAAAGAGGCGGAAGGGAGATGTTTGCCAACTTAATATTATCAGGAATGATTGGTTGAGACTAATATGAATCAAACAGTGTTTTATAAGGTGAACAGAAGACTGTATATTTTAGGCTTTTAAGAAATCAAGAAAATAAAAAAAAAAACAAGAAAAACGTTAACTTCGGCTGTACCGAAGCTAACATACCCTTCACTGATGCAGTTCTTTTAGTAACTATGTGTTTAAGCATATCTAAAGAAGTAAGAAAAAGTAAGTAAAACAAAAAAGAAAACATTTTACTAATTCTTTTTAGCCGGGTTGTTTGCTAGAAACATTAAGGTTATTTAATAAAGAAAATAGATCCATGTCATGTAATCCATGTCAAATTTCGTGAAGATACCACGTCAAATGCGAAAATTTTCCATACAAGCCATTGATTCCGATCGTTCGGTTTGTATGACAGCTATATGCTATAGTGAACCGATATGAACAATCTTTTCGGAGATTAAATTATTTCTATGAACAATAACTCACACTAAACTTCGTGAAGATATGTAGTAAAATGCGGAAGTTTTCTATATAAGCCCTTGATTCCGATCGTTCAGTTTGTATGGCAGCTATATGATATAGTGGTGCGATATCGGCAGTTCCGGCAAATGATCAGCTGCTTGAAGAGAAAATATTTTTATCAATGTCACTAGAAAGTGAAGACGCCTATCAACTGTTTTTTTCTAATTGTTTTGAAAGTCCACATTTAGTTGAACCCAAGTACATCAACTGTCTTCTTTTAATACCCTTAATGCCATTACCATTTCACTGTGATTTTCTACATATTTCTCTCGGTTTAAGGAGCTTAAAGTTTATTGCCCAGTTACCTCATTTACATCAACTGATTAACTCGCTACCCAGTTAGTTCTCCCTAGACCCTTGAAAGTATGTTTTATAAAAGTTTATTGCTTGCCAAATGCACCTATATCCATACACTCCTAACATATGCGTTTATATTTAGAACTCTTTACCCTTTGCAACAGCGTCAGGGGTAGTACCGACTTTTTATTATTTTGCATAACGTTGACAACGCTTCGAGCAATGGCGCCCAGACCCTTCTTCTAAATGTAAAAATAAATTTATTGGGATACAAGTAAATCGAAGTACTTATTGTATAAATGAGCTGCCGTTGGATTTGAAACTTATTTAGCAGACTATATATCGCACATACAGTAAATTTCACCAGAACCCTGACTTGGTGAATCATTTCTTTAAGAGCAAACAAAAGCAACAATAAAAATAAACACACTTACCCATACACATACAGCTGCGTACAAGCAACGATCGATATTGAAAGGAAAGTCTCCAAAATGGAAGGCTATGTATTTAGCATATGCATGACAAAGGCTGAAGATAACGGACTAAACCAGATCCACTGCTGAATCACGTCATCGTACCAGTTGTTTATGTAACTCAGCTGCACTGTCAGTAAAATGACCCATTTTCGGTGAATCATTATGCGAAAAGCGAGCAATTACAGCCGCCAACAGCCAACAGCTGCTGCAGCGTCGATACATTACCCCACTCCCACCGACTCTTGTGATGAATTTTAGCGCATTGACTTAATGGAAACCAAATTAAACTTCTTGGCAATGGACTAAGTACATCAACAAGCACAGCAACACCAACGATTGTATGCAAACAAACAGGAATTTTGTTTCTCGTTTTCACCTAATCAGTCCATATTGTCCGTATAATCATCATGCTTCGATATCTGTGCAAACTGAAGATAGCTTTCGCATAGACGCAATTTCCAAAATAGACAAGCAACAAATCAAGCTTATAATCTGACAGTCTAGAACATCTGATAAAATTCAAGACATTAATGGAATGTCATGAAGCCAACTATCCAAAAGTCATCAGTTAACAAACTTTCATGCTTTCTGCAAACGCCTCTGCCAACACACTCCCTTTAAATGTATGCAACATTTGATTTGTGATTGTGCTTATACTTATGTTTGCACATATAGATATGTCAATCAGAGAAAATGTCAAATACCTACACACACACACATACAACAACAACAAATACAAACATGTATATTCACAGCTTTCGCTTTGCCAGCTCTAATAAATTCAAAGGGCAACATTTGAACTTTGCTTTGTGGTTAATCGCAATTAAACACTCAATAGCCTCGTATAATATTTGTATAATCCTTAGTAAATTTATATGTGTGTTTATAAGTACATTTGAGGCATGTATCCATTAATGTTGCACATGTTTCACCGATCTGTAAGTGAAGTCAAACATTCTTTGTTGTTGTTGCCGTAACGTTTATCAATTTTTATTGCGAAAGTAGGCATACACTAATTTTTCGGATTTATTGGATTTACAAGTAAAGGCAGTTTTGGTTTGTGTTATTATTTCTCTAGCAAAGAGAGGAATGAGTAGTAATTAATAAAGTGTTACCAAAAAATTTCCTCAGTACATATAGTAAAATAAATTCATTTGATCGCTGTTTCCAAAAAAAACTTTACATCAAATAATCTTCAACTAAATAAAGGTATTAATTTAGTGGAAACAAGTTCGAGTTACATATCATTGGCGCTCCATAGCACCGCAGTTCCATCTTTACTGAGTTAAGAAGACTTAGGATACGAAGACGTAAATCCGTACAGTCCTACATAAAGTAGTTCATTGGCAAATAAATAAGTATATTGGTTTTCTGAAACATTTTTTTCAGTTAATACTCAAACCAGGATTATTCCTCCTAAGAAGTTTAGATATCTTGCCTTAAATTTCTTGGGTTTCGTTATGTAGAAATCAACTCACAGTCTCCCCCGTACCGTCGATTTCACTATTCTTGTTTACTATAAAGGGGAGAAAATATGCTGACAAAATATGCGCAAGCCGGAGGCAAAACCAGTTGCAGACTATATGTTAAATGCATTGGTCTCTTCTTTCGCAGCGGAGATGCCACCCACAATGAAGATAATGACGAACCTCTAAGTCGTTTCTGTCGTTTACATTCGGCAGAGCTACGCTAAAAATCTCCCATTCCAGTGAGAGACTGTGGGTCGTAGTAAATTGTGTTTCATACGTGCTGGTGGTAAAGTGGGCGTTCCAAAGTCTGTTGCAACTGCAACTTACATTGTCCTTCAGAACATCATGTTGTCGCCATCGCTTCAGCTTGGCATTTGAACTGAAATGAACTTTGTTCGTTCTCCCTTTTAATGTGGCGCTCAATTTCACACTCCACTTTTGTATAGACCGAGGTCGAAGCAATAACAAATTCAATGGGCAATTGTTTGTGACTATTCAAGTCGACAAACGTCACTTAAATGACAGAAAACTTAGTAACATAAAAATCTTTATTTAATTAAGCAGTATTAATGTAGTAGGAACTTTTCCTCGAAACTAAGGGATAACACTCCATGGAAAATTATAAGTTTGGGGCGGAGATATGCTACTGCTAAATAATTGGCGCATATCCGAAGGTTATTTTTTAATACTCTGAACTGCACACTAAGAAAAAAGAATTTACACACGTTAGAAAAAAGAATTTAATTGGCAGAGCTGCCCTAAATAGAAATGATAGCAGTTCTGTACTAGTACTATTTCTTATTCCACAAGAATCCTTAGATTCATAAGGTCTGTAAGAGACACATCGGCTTTTAGAGAAAAATCTCAAACTAATGTCATATTCAATTGTGTAAGCTCCATGGAGCTCTCAGCTGAGTTTAGTAAATTAAAACACTGTGGTCACAGTGCTGATATTTTATGGTTGAAACAAAATCATATTCTGAAGTTGGAAAAAATTCCGTGGATAAAGAGTACACCGAAGAATTTGCTCCGGCGACTGAGTTTACCCCTACCAGGCAGTTTTAATTCCATTCCAACAGAAAACTTTTATTAGATATACAACATAAATAGAATGTTGCAACACTTTCAAAAATATTATGCCTAATTAAAATATCTGATAAATTTTAATTAAAAATAATTGAAAAGTTTGCTGCAGAATTGCATTGTCTTTCAACTGCGGAGTAAACAGAACCAATACTAAATTTTTGCTCATACACACACTTTAGAGAATAAAATTGTATGCAACAATGTTGATACTACCACTCGATCTGAAATGTTTGGCGTACAAATTGTTTTGTTGTTTTTGGCTTTGTGAAATAACATCCTTTTTGCAATTTCATCTTTTTCTTATCACCTCCTCAAAAAAAAACAGACAGCAGTCCTTAGCAGTTGCACTGACGACAATGCACCCACCCCACAGCAAAATGTCATCGCTTTCAAGTGAAGCGCAGCGTATGCCCAACGGTGAGTGCTTTGTTAAATTTCGTTCGTAAAGTTTGTGTTGGCACTCACACTCTCAAAGCGCTGCAAAATTGAAAGAATTTCCGGGAGAATTTGGAGTAGAGCCTTGCCGGAAATTTTTCGAAAAATCGCCTAAAATACAGGCGACGCGAACAACAACAGACAAAAAAGATGCGTGAATTTTCGGCAAATTGTTTCGTTAGAGGCTTGATTGCACTAGAAATTGCATGTACATATGTTTGTACTAGGGTTGTTTGGTCCAAAGGTAGAGGCGTTTGAGAACTTTGTAAAACAAGTACTTTTCAACATAGTTTCATCAATACAGCGAAGTTGCATCTCTTGCTGTGTGTTCTATAAATTTTATAGTCACCAATATCAGTGATATTAAAGAAATCTAAGAGAATGCAACCAAATTCCCCAACCCATAATGTAACAGCGTTTAAAAGCGTTTATGATGGGACTATGACAAAATCGACAATGCCATCTGCTCAGCTTAATATTCTACGGCTTGTAGTTTTGGTTTGTCTTCCAATCGAACCTACTGCTTGCATAAACCGATCTCGCCAATTTCCACAATATACGGATCTTTGTAACAAAAACCGACCTTTGTTTTTATCTGTCCCCTCGACAACAGTCAGCGCAAATATTTGGGAATATTCTACGTCACTAAAACAGCAACAAGTATGACAATATTCCAAAATGTCTACTCGGGAGGATCGGACCGACTATTGTATGTACACCTTTCTAACGCTTACTTACCTAGGTTTACCTATTAAAACTGTTTAAAGAACAGACTACTCATCTCAATTGTAGACCACCCTCATACGACGGTGTATTAACTAAGCAAATTCGCGAACCCAAACCATGAGTTTGCTGCTTTTGTCATACTTAAATTGTCCCATTTTATATTATTTTTCATATTTTGCACTTGCCTGCCGAAAACCACCTGCTGCGATGCAATTTTACAGCTTTTGGTGGCCATTTCTTAAATGAATGTGGATGACAGAGTTTTAATTGTGTCTTTCCAAAAATGTTACTGTTTTCACAGTGCAGTGTTAATCCACTGAATTAACCGACAAATATGTAGGTGTAGTGTCTTATCATTGTGCTCTTCACGTCAATGTTGCTCTCTTTTTTTCTTCCCTCAATTCATTTTTGAATAAATTCCTGCTACAAATTATTTTCCCAAATTAAAAGCGATTGGGAACAGGCATTCTGTACTTGTGTTAGTACAACACGCGAATTACTAATAACTTTTCATGCTAACTCCTGCCTACCAATTGGACGCCGCCTTGCACTTTCGTGCACTTAATTCAGCCTAAACTATCAAACTTATCCATCATGCTGTTGCATCATTTATCATTTTCGTAGAGGCCATTCTTTTCGAACACAATTTGTATAATGTATGAAATCAGCGCAGAAAAAAATAAACCACCAAGAGTTGTCACAACAGAATGAAACCCTAATACAATTAACTTCTACAACAGAAACAGAGTACTAACATACTTCTAAAAACATAGACGTCAACAGGTCATATTAACCCATAAAACGCAGACAAACTTGACCATATATGACCCTTCAAAATATAAACACATCTGACCTCAGATGCACTCAGGCAGCTAAAGATTGAACCCTAAAATATATTTTTCATTTTAAACACATTTTCATACTTCAACTATAATTTATCGCACATTCATCCACATAAAATGTGGAGCAAAGCAGACCCACAGCTTACATAATCATATTTACAGTTAATAGTTCAAAACTGTCCGTTAATCAGTCTCTGCACAGAAGTTATTTCGCTTTATGGGCATACCGCACTGATTCGCCTCACTTTTTGAGTGCTTTTCGTGGTATTGCATAACGATGCTTTTATTAAACCAACGGTGTTCCAAGGTATTGAACGGTGTTTTCTCTCTGATTACATTTGTACATTGTGCGTTGCCAATGAGTGTTATGTGTGGCTATTTCAATTATTGTTATTGTGGTGGCAGTTTAACCGACCTCTCCTGTCATACCGTTTGTGTGTTCAATAATTTGCTTATATTTGTCTGTTTGTCTGTGTGAACCTCAAAGTTTCGTGAAATTTCGCAAATTCGAATGAACATAAGAATCACAAAGCAGTCGCATTTCATATTTCCAAATAAGCTAACATCAAAGAGAAAGTTTGGCTGCGCACATCATTTTTATCTTATCCTTTTTTGAGGCATTCAATATTTCAAACGGTATTCGAACAGTGTATGGGTCTTGTTATTCTCAAAATTCAAATTTATTATTCTTATAATCTTCAGAAATAATTTATAGTTATTTTAGGCACAAGAATATGCCAATCATTTGGTGTGGTTTCCCTTCTGTCTTTTTAATTTTAAAATCCAAAGCGAATATCAATTTTTTTGCTTATACTTTTCCTTCAGTGAGCCAGCCTCTTCCATCCTCTTTGAGATAAAAGAAAAGGGGTAGATGAACTCCAAAGGCTTCACATACATACTTCAGTAAAAATGTCTTGTAGAATAAATGAAAAGAAAGAATATTATGAACAAGAGCACAAACCAATTTTTCTATTAAAATGAAATTCACAACTCCCACCACCCACTTAAGTCCTAAGTATTTAAGCTGCATTTGAACAAAAGCCAATTAAGCGCATTGTCTGCCAACGCTTCAAAAGATTACCTCACTACAGTCAAATGCTATCTTGACCAATCTGTGTAGTTGAGAGCAGTTGGGGAATCTCGGAATTCGTAATAAATCAAGTAATGTCAATTAATTTGGTCGAATTGGGAAAGGCATCCAACTGGTTCCATCTGTTTATGCTTATGGGCATCTGCTTTTCGATAGCCAGGTAGCAAAATCTACTGAGATATTTTAAGGAAATAATTCTAAATTATTTTAATTTTATAATAATCATTTCTTTGTTGATTACTTTCTAATAAGTGCTTGGGCAAATATTAATTTGAAATTAATTGGAAAAACTCAAGGCTTTTCTATTAAAATTTTCTTTAGCTGATAGACGGGGATAATGGATTATAGATAATTGATTTCACGCTGTTCATACGTCCATAAAAATTATTTTCATTTAGACGTCTTCGTATTATTCTACTTGACGTGTTTATGCCAAATTATGTGACCATCATATCCCGTGAGGAGTTAAAGCCGTCAGCTTATTATTTTCTAGCAACTAATTTTCTTCGCTAGGGTTTATGAGGTGGCGCCTTATGAATTTTGTTCTAATTTTATAGTTTTGGATTTGATTTAATATTATTGTCTATAGCTGTATGTGACAAAACTAAACTACTTTCCAAATATAATTTTGCTTTTTGGTGGTAACGGTAGAAATTCTCTAAGAAATGCATGAGTGCAAGGAGCGCAGGCTATGCAGTCCTTCTTCCAAATAGATAGCTTTGAGTTTTGGACGAAGGATTTTCTTGGAATCATGTGCTATTTATCGCAACTGCATCGTTTATTTGCAAACAAGTGGTTACAGTTTGTTGAGTTCTGGAATCGTTTAAGTTGAAAATTTGAATCTTGGGAATCGTTCCTTAAATTAAAGTGAAAAGTAACCAGTTAACCAAATTGGGAGTATTTGATCAGATATAAATTCGGATGTAATCTAATCTACCATACTGTCCACTATGCAATCGATGAAATTCCAGTTGCCAATGTTATCTCCGTGTAAAAGCGGAAAAAAAGAAGGGGGGTAATGTGGAGATCACCACTCCACACTAATTATGATAAATTATTGTAATTAGTGTGGAGTGGTGATCTCCACATATACACATTTACATGACAAGCAATTGGCCCTTTGTGTATATTTACACGTACCTTTGCTAGTGCAGCAACCATTGTGCCGCTGGGAGTATTTCAAAAATTTTTGGCTGTGCTGTGCTGCGCACATATGTATGTATATTTATATTTTGAAATTTTTGCAATATTACTTGCCAATTGCTATTTACTAAGCATCGGATGTTTGCAACTAGTATTCGTTGTTTATATTTTACAAACACACATTTATAACTATATACCTACACACGTGCTTATAACTTCAAGAGCTGCTGCAATTGTATTTACGCAACAATGTTTACATTTCAAATCCGAAATAAATACCTATGTACATATACAATACGCGTAAGGCATACATTTCTATTCATTCTGGAAGTTTATGCAGAAGTTATGAACTTTAAACGATTTTTGATTTTTGTAAAATTATTAGGATTTATTTCACCACTTTAGGGCAATACTAACTAAGAAACTATTTGCTACTTTACAAAATGTAGCAGTTTTATTGGCATGACCTGGTGTATAATATATACATATTAGTGAAAGAATATCTCAATTATGATCATCCGATCCTGAACATACGATAGAGTTTGACTTGAGAGCGGCACAACCATATACTAGTAAGCAAACTTTTTTAGTATTGGCTCTTATACCACACTTTCAATAATTGGTTAGCTTTAGCTTCAAATTGTATCGTACCAATTTTGGCATTTACTAATTCGTGAAATTATCATAGAAGTTAAATATTCTAATGACGGGCTGTGGTGTTAATGCTAATGAGCTTTAGTTATTATTCCAAACATTTCCGCAATACTGTACGCAAGGACCAAAATCAACAAAAGGCTAATAAATTTCAATGATATTGTTCCAGTCTTTTAATCTTCTAATTTATTGCGATTATATGAAGTATAAACTATTGGCTTTAATTGCATAATTAGTTGACATTAATATGCGCACAAATAATCGCCATAATTATATATATTCGCATAAAAGGAAATTTATTTTCCTTTACATTCGTCGATATGTACAAAAAATAAATAATAAAATTTACCGAGTAATTCAGCAAGTAAATAATTATTCTGTAATTAAACATTTAAATATAATGTGTTTTGACGTCATTATTTGCCTCGGACATTATTATTATTAGGTTATATTTCTATATAACTTCCATAATTTGAGAGTATTAGCAAAAATATTAATTAGCAACAAACACTTCTTCTCTCATATTGCATGAAGCTATAAGCCTTTTAAGTCTGAGTTGCAGAGTTCAAAGTTGCAGACCATATGCGCTTTTCTAGCTTTCTGTTAGAATTGAATAAACCTCAAATTGTGCGAACAGTTAATTATTAGTTAAGTGTGTATGAATGTGTTGATTTCAAATTCCTGCGGCCAAAGACGAAGGAGTTATGGTCTTACATTCATCTCATTTACATTTTCATATACACTCTATATGTAAGTAAGTGTGTACATACTACAACAAGAGTTATAAGTTATATAAATTATAAATATATGTATGTTTATTTGGTTTTGTTTTGGTTTCGTTGGGAGACTACTCTTCACACAATACAGCCAATGGAACTCTTATTAAAGAGACAAAAAATATCTCACTCACAGATTTTTTCGACAAAGTCTTTAACTTATATCCTCCGCAATAAAATTCTATCTATAATATATTTACTTACTATTTTCTTATAATTTATCTTCTCAGATCGTCCCCCAAGATTCACAATGGCATAGCATTATGAGAATCGTACACAGTACAAACATCAACGTATCATTTAAAGACACAATCATACGGCGAATTTGTTGTAAGCATTTAAATACGAGACTAATGTGAGCCAATACAACAAATAAAGAATTGAGAAAAAAGAAAGACCACCCACAACGTCTGCTTATGAAAGAACTTACTTACTAAGAACACTTATTGCAAGTGTGAAATGAGAGAGAGTGGGAGACGGCGCTGGCAGCATGTGGTATATAAATAGAGTGGAAGCACCAAAGTGGCGTACAGGCAATTGACAAATGCTTACAACAAAAACAAGTGTGCAAAAATAGAACAATTTTTTGCGCAAAAAGTGTGCTGTGCAAATAGCGGAAACGGAAATAAATCGGAAGCGAAAGCATAATTAAATTTACGAGCATCCGTAACGTCCCCGCACGGCGATGCCCACTCTTACTCTTCAACGCTTACTAATGATTACAGGAACTATTGAGAAAGTGTAAAATACATTTTAAGAAACGTAAGTGAAGAGTGGGGTGAAAGCTCATAAAAGAAATTAAAGCACTCTTTTGATTGTTAGTGTAGGATTTTCAAAAGAAAATGCTCAGAATTTTTTTTTTGTTATTTTGGTAGTCTAAATAAACATCATTAAATGTAATGTAAAATGCCAAGAAGTTGTAAGAAGCTTAAATTTTGCTTTCTTTAATCCACCAGCGAGCGTTTTAGATCAAAATAAAACTTTGAGCGCTTTGTCATAATAATAACGGTAATCTAAACTTAAATTTTCAACGATTGAAGTGAGAAGATCCAATAATCTAACGGAACAATAACTTTTTCCTAAAAGCCCTCGTCAGCCACTTTTATAATGGGTGACTTGGAACGCATAAGGCTGGTTATTCTGGGCGGCGCTGCTGTGGCAAAAGCTCCATTATCAAACGTTTCCTCTTCAAAACCTACACAGACAAATATCGAACAACGGTTGAGGATCTCTTTAATCGCGAATACGATTCGGGTGGCGTTACACTGAAGGTGAGTAGTTTATTTGTATGGGATTAGCGTAGAAACCGTGAGAAGTTTATTTAGTATATTTAAAATATTGGATCGTAAATGTTTACTCGTTTTTTTAAATATATTGATAAGAAAGTAGTGAAAACCAACATTCTCTCTTTATCTTCAGTATAATAAGTACCAAAGTATTATAGTAATATATTGCTATACCCATACTGCTTCGCTTAACCAGTCGGAAAATTTATATTCCTAATCTAAATTTAATCAACTAATTGCAGATTGAGCTTTTAATTTTTTCTTTTTTTAGTTTTCAAATTAGAACATTGCCATCAAAATTGAAAGCGAACTGCAGTCGGTGTGAGTGAAATATTTGGAAACCAGGGACAATCTCCTAACTAGAATACTCGCATGTCTTGTAGAAATTGTCTTTAGTTTTATTGAACACTCACTGTGTGTAGGTGTCTGACTGTGTAACGGGTTCCACCAGCATAAAATAGTTAAAATCTGGAAGGTATGCGCCGAAGTAAAATACAAAGCGGCGACCCATGTTAGTGTTTAATTGAATTTCTCATTGTTTTTTTGTTTTGTGTTTTTATTTTTGTATCGTAAGTTTTTTATGCCTATGCACATCTAAAGCTTCAATTATTCACTACCATAGCAACGCAGAATAACAACAACATACACACAGACAGTATCAGAAACATGCCGGTAACTACATTAGAGCTTGTTTCGCCACATTGCGCTCTGCCGGAAATTCGTATTCACATAGATTTAGCCATATATACATACATATATGTATATACTGTCACACACATTCGCTTGGCAGACAATTAACGACAAAAACTTTTGTCAGCAAACATCTTTAACATGACACGCTTTTTCTCAATTCTTTTTCATTGCTTCCAAAAAACGTTCAGAGAAATGTAAAATATCTCTCTTTAAGCTTTCACATGACGCACGTGCAACTTTTTATGACTTTGAACTAAATATTAGAAGATTAAAGTTGAAGCTGGTTTCGGTATTAGGCAAATTCTTTCATTTAAGCCTTTCAAAATAGCTATTGTGCTACTAGTATGATACTTAATTGTGTATATATGTTATTGGCGTTCAACCGATTAGCCGGTTATAGCCGAATCGATAAGAGCGCGCCATTCTTCTCTTTCCTTCGCAGTTCGGCGCCAGTTGGAGATTCCAAGTATAACCAGGTCGCTCTCCACCTGGTCCCTCCAACGGAGTGGAGGCCTTCCCCTTCCTCGGCTTCCTCCCGCGGGTACTGCATCGAACACTTTCAGGGCTGGAGTGTTTTCGTCCATTGGGGCAACATGGCCTAGCCAGCGTAGTCGCTGTCTTTTTATTCGCTGAACTATGTCAATGTCGTCATATAACTCGTACAGCTCATCGTTCCATCGTCTGCGGTATTCGCAGTAATTTCCATAAAATATGCATGCCAGCATAGCGAAAAATAGTTTAAAATTAATTATGAAATTTTTTGACTACCTTCATGAGGGGAAATATGAGTTACGCATATGCATTATGGTGGCACATATCTTAGAAATCGGTTGAGATGAGAAAAAAATAGAGAAATAGAGAATAGCAAGTAAATAACAAACAAAAAAATAAAATAACTCAAAAATAAATGTAATAACAAACATAACTAGTTAGGTCTCAGTGCACGAAAACTTTGGTACTGTTCATTCTTGCTTATAGCTCTACATATGTTAGTAGGTACCTATGGCAAACTTCTGGCACAATAAAACTTGTATTGACTGAACAGAGACTTCTTAAGTCATTTGTGAAATTTCTCCAACTACCCTGACTTATGATTCAAAATTATTGACCCTTCATCGGTATTAAGAAACTTTATTTGTATTAACATTTTTTTTTATTTCTACATCTTGTGCCACCCTCATGTACAGTACTTGCGGTGTGCATACATATGTATGTGCTGTGCGGCTTCAGCGTATGTGATAAAGTGGGTTATTAATCTTTCCTCTATACTACGACTTACATATACGTTTATATAATATATCGATTGAAAATTGTGCTCAACTGCTGACTTTCGTCGGTTAGCAGGTAGTTGATAATATAAAAATAATAAGGATAAATGATGTAAGGCAAATTTGATTAAATACACCGTGTTCAATTGTTAACGTGACTGTAATTAGCTAAATTATCACTCCACTGGTGCTTATACTAAATGGTAGATTCAAATAATATTATTATATTTCGAGCAAAATTCATACAGTGGATACATACATATACATACAACGATCCATATTGTAGCGCGAGGTGTGGGTCCAAAATTTTCAGAGAGTATCTGGTTTATGTATTTACAATTCAATACTTGATCCATATACCTATGTATCTAATTTTATCTAATTTTGAGAAATCATTCGATCATATTATTCATTCTACTTCTACATAAATTTAGATTATACAAGTTCCGAAGTAGATCCCTAGAATATTTGCATTATATCAAAACTAATTCTAAAACTAACTATAAAGAAGTCTCCCAATGCCGAAGAGACTGTGACTTTCTCTAAAGATACCTATACGCATTGGAAATCTTTGCTATATGCCTAGAAACAAATCCACTCTCATTCATTCCCATATCGTCCATATTGGATTAAAGTTTGAGTTGCTTTGTATATTCATTTCAATGAGTGTGTGCATGAATATATCTCTGTGTACGTATGGGTGACAGTCGATTTATGCATAGTTAAGTCAAGAGCAACTTGTGTATAAATTTTATTAATGATGCGTGCAAAAAGTGAAAACACAAACAAGAACTATAAACCAAAACAACAACAATGCGACTAGGTAGCTAATGTGATAGTTGTGCAAACGCCAATGAGATTAGCACTCCTCATGGCTAGCGGCTTAATGGTGCCGTATTTTGCTTGTGCGATGGGTGTACGTATGTTGTATGCATGTGGATCTGAGTGCTGTTGGGTGTGGCATGTGCATTAGGAGGGTAATTGGGGATTTCTAGGATAATCGAATATTTGCTACGAGTTACGACATGTGCGCTACTCGTAAAAGTCTGTTTTATTTAGTAT
Source organism: Zeugodacus cucurbitae (assembly GCF_028554725.1). Classification (NCBI taxonomy): domain Eukaryota; kingdom Metazoa; phylum Arthropoda; class Insecta; order Diptera; family Tephritidae; genus Zeugodacus; species Zeugodacus cucurbitae. The sequence goes on from NC_071671.1 coordinate 51,675,554, forward strand.
AAGTGTCTACATGTGTATGTATGAGTATCTTTATGTCGCTTCAAGTAATGAATTTGCATATTTTTCACTTCTCAAAATACTCGAATTAAAAACTTCATTTCACTTGGGGTGCCCAACCAACACGACTTCTAAGTTTCTAAATTCTGCATTTGTTGTTGTTGTTTTTCAATATTATAAATGCTTTAAATATATGTATTTAGTTCATTTTACTTCGCAACTCTTCGCAACCGCAAGTGAACTTGTTTGAAGCTTCTAATTCAAATTTCTTGTGACCCCAGAATCTTAAGTTATTTATCTCTAATCTTGATTTTGCTCAAATAAATGTCGCTAAACATTAATTTTGCGCATCAACTTATAGTCATTTTACACAGGAGATAATTGATCAATAAACCGTGCTCTGCTTGATTAAAACGCTGATTTAGATCGAATTACCATAAAAAATAAAAATCTCAGTTTTCTACATTAATTTATAATTGAATTTTAATCGACTTCAAAATGAAATGCAGCTCTGCGACAAAGGCTGTATTTGTAATTATACAGTAGTTTTCCGAAATAACGAATATTCGTTTTAACGAAAACCGCTTATAACGAACAAGCAAAATTGTTACATTGAGTACCGTTAATAAGGAACATCTGGGATTTGTAAGTACTCGGTTTAACGAACAACATGAAGAAGACATATGAAGAAACAGAAAAAAATCAAATAACTTCGAACCAGAATTAAAAATGAAACTTGAAAAAATTAAAAAAAAAAAATGTGCGAATTGAAAAAATGTTGAATTTTATAAAAAAGCTTAAAATTATTGGTCAGCACCAAATAAAGGGTGATTTTTTTGAGGTTAGGATTTTCATGCATTAGTATTTGACAGATCACGTGGGATTTCAGACATGGTGTCAAAGAGAAAGATGCTCAGTATGCTTTGACATTTCATCATGAATAGACTTACTAACGAGCAACGCTTGCAAATCATTGAATTTTATTACCAAAATCAGTGTTCGGTTCGAAATGTGAAATCCGCTTTTTTATCGACAAATTTTGTTCAGCGATGAGGCTCATTTCTGGTTGAATGGCTACGTAAATAAGCAAAATTGCCGCATTTGGGGTGAAGAGCAACCAGAAGCCGTTCAAGAACTGCCCATGCATCCCGAAAAATGCACTGTTTGGTGTGGTTTGTACGCTGGTGGAATCATTGGACCGTATTTTTTCAAAGATGCTGTTGGACGCAACGTTACGGTGAATGGCGATCGCTATCGTTCGATGCTAACAAACTTTTTGTTGCCAAAAATGGAAGAACTGAACTTGGTTGACATGTGGTTTCAACAAGATGGCGCTACATGCCACACAGCTCGCGATTCTATGGCCATTTTGAGGGAAAACTTCGGAGAACAATTCATCTCAAGAAATTGACCCGTAAGTTGGCCACCAAGATCATGCGATTTAACGCCTTTAGACTATTTTTTGTGGGGCTACGTCAAGTCTAAAGTCTACAGAAATAAGCCAGCAACTATTCCAGCTTTGGAAGACAACATTTCCGAAGAAATTCGGGCTATTCCGGCCGAAATGCTCGAAAAAGTTGCCCAAAATTGGACTTTCCGAATGGACCACCTAAGACGCAGCCGCGGTCAACATTTAAATGAAATTATCTTCAAAAAGTAAATGTCATGAACCAATCTAACGTTTCAAATAAAGAACCGATGAGAAAAAGTTATCAAGCTCTTAAAAAATCACCCTTTATAAGTATAAGTGTCAGAATTGGTCCATTTTGGAAGAATTTATTGGATTTCAATTGTTTTGTTATGTTTTTTTTTATATTTTAACAAATAATTAATAAAATAATTTATTAAACTTCAATTTACGGATATTTAACTAATTTTTTATTGAAAAACATATCTCTAAGTGAGTACTCGAATTAACGAAAAATTCGATATAACGAACAGGCCTGGCAATTAATGTGTTCGTTATTTCGGAAAACTACTGTATATACTTTCTTTGTCTGCGACTTGTTGTTTACGCTATACGACGGTAGATGTCGCTGCTGGAAATAAACAAAAATAGCAATCAGCGGATGGAACTTACCAACTTCTTATGAAAAGCCTAAACAAAACTGTGTAACAACTGATCGATTATCGAGGAACCGGCAGCATGAAGGGCAAAAACTGGTTTCTCAATCAAAGTGTTAATTAATTAATTAATTTGGCTGCGTGAAAAGGCTATTAGATTGATGCTATTGAACACGATTAGTCTAGGTCTAGGATGAATTGTTCGTAATGTCATATTCTCCAACTCTGCCTCTCTAAAACTCTTCTACCGCTCATTATACTAAAATACTCTTTTCTAGTGCTACTACAACAATAACAGAAGGGTATATACATGCTGTTAAATGCTAATTAAAAAATGTGTCGCACTTGAAGTTTCGGTTTTTGAGTAAAAAAACTCCTATTTTACTCAAAAAGTCGTTAATAGAAGAAAATAGCCGAAATCTTCCTTTAAACTAGCCACAAGCACTTAAATATATTTGTAAAACAATAAAGAAACTACCTGAAGGCTAATCAATTTCTATTTTTTGTTGTTAATTGTCTCTCAGCTTGCATGTACTCATTCATAGCCGTAACACAATTTCATTGCAATTCATTTTAATTCTCAATGTCAAACACGAATACACATACAATCCACAACACATTGCAACTGCAATCGAGATATGTTTGTATTTGTGTGTGAATGCATAAATAAACAACTGTAACTGTAAAGAGTAATCAATGCCTTTGTGGCATTTAAAATCACAGAGTCTTGGCATAATTGCAATTAGTTGCAAACGTAATTGTTATTAATTGCACAATTTTCAAGGTCTCGGCCAGGCACAAATGCAATCAAACGTCTGCATACAAAGTAATACTGGTTAAATGGGAGTAGGAATGAATGCAGAAAGAAGTAGAGAAGATGCTGTAGAACAACAACAACGGTAATACTTGTAAGCATTCTGGTTTGGCTCTTTGCATAATTAGAATAATTATTTCGCATGTAAGATCAATTGCAGGTGTTGTTGTTTATTTGAAATAAGTGTGTGTGGTGTGGTAATTATTAAAAAGCTTTTCAAATAAATGCATTTATATTATTGTAATGTTTCTCATTGCAAATGTTTGTTATGAATTATTACTAAATTTCATCGCAATGAAAAGTACTCATACATCATGCCTGCTTTCAACTTTTTCTTTAGTGGTATCGAAGATTACTCATTCGCCGTATTCATATCGAAAGCTTTTGTTTTATTTTAATTTTCTTTTAATGAACTTCTAGTATGATTTGAAACAGTTTTTCCTTACTTAGTGCAAACTTGATTGTCAAGAATACTTTAGTAGTTGAAGGTAGTAGTAGTAGTAGTAGTAGTAGGTTACTCATACGCCGTGTGGTACCCAATTAAACACATTCAATGCTTGCTTGTTTTTACATGAAAATTTTTGATTACAAAACAATTAAATTAAAATAGTAATAAACTAAAAATATATCAAATTCGAAAATTTATTAGACAATTTTATTTACTAAAAATTTCTATTCTAAATTTAGAAAATTTTATTCAGCAAATCTTCGGTATCTCTTCCTCTGCTTTATTATTTACGTAATTAGTAAAATTTATTTACTTTTTTTCTTTCAGGTTGACATTTTAGACACTTCCGGCGATATGCAATTTCCCGCTATGCGCCGTTTGTCCATCGCCACCGCCCACACATTCATGCTCGTCTATGAGTCCACGTCTGCGTCGAGTTTTCAATGTGTCAAACAGTGTTTCGAGGAGATACGTGAGCAGCGCGCCGACTTCCAGGTGAGTTTGAGTGTTTGTCTATTTTTTATAGCAAAAACAATTTTTGAATGTGGTTGGAGAGGAATATCAATGATATTTATCAATATATAGAAAATTGAATAAATAACTCATGCCGAGTTATGGCTCTAGGTGGGAATTTCTTGAATTAATTTATTTGTATCGAGTTTTACTGCTAAAATGCTTCCAAATTAATTTATGTTAGAAGGAAATGAGGCTTGAGGTATCTTAAATACAGTTTTTTTAAATATTTCGAAAAAAATCAGGATTCCTCAACGAAAGCAAATCAGATTAATTTTATTATATATACATACATATATATACACAAGTTTTTATTTATCTATGTGAACACTTAGTTATATATACGTTTTTACAAATATTTTTGAAAATTTCTCACACCACATTATTTTAGCTCAGAACTTTTAAACATCCATTTATAATTTTTGCCGCACAGTTTTTTTTAAAAAGTAAAAAGCAAAATTACCAAAGAACTCAATTTATTTTCAATTCAAGCATAAGCTTCAAACTCTCACTCAAAATGAAGGTAATCATAGTTTATTTAAGTTTCAATTTATACTATTTCAACAAATATTCGTGTGTGTGTTTGTGGGTTTGCCGAAATTCCACAACAGAAAGCAATCAAAAATTAACAGCAATCAATTTTCAATCAAAACATAAAAATAACCGAAAAGTAACTGTCAAATGTTTGAGTGGTGAGTTGATTGCGTTTAAATAGTTAACCATACTTCCATATATAAATACATTTATGTAGTACGATGTGAAAAAAAATCATTAAACTTGCAATGTCAATGACACACAAAAAATTGCAACGAACTCATTTCGATTTAAATATTCGATTATTTCAGATAGGCAGGTCGACATTAAGGCTTTTAGTGACATTTGGTGATAAGCGAAACAATTTGTTAACTATATTGAAAACTAATTTGACAATAACTAATTTGAGCATAAAATCAAATGCTGTCTAAAAAAGCAAAAATGAAATGTTGATATATGGCAAATAACGGCAGAGAAAGTAGCATTAAATATATTGAGTAGAGTGACAAAAGAAAGTTGAGTGTAGACAGTTGGGTAATCAATAACTATTTGCAATCATTCATCTCCCTGAATCCTGAAATTAATGGAGTAAAGTTCATATCGACCTTTATCGAATTTTGAAATATGCTTACCTTTTAAGGCTTAAAGTCTTTTATATGGCATTTACGTCACTATGGATTGCTATGTGCCCTCTTAAATGTTAATTAACAAAACAATACCTCAATACTTTCTTTTCGTACCATGAATCGTACAGCCGATATACTCGCCGCAAGTGTTGTCACTGAACAGAATAGTACTCATTCGAGACAAAAATTATACTGACCTTTGACATTCATAATTACCATGAAAGATAAGGTCACAAAGCTACAGGCTACGCATAATTACCTATATAGCCTTCATTAATATACATTCTAAAAATAGTTCTCTTTAATATAGTGAAGTGAATTCTATTTACTGGTACTTCAATTACAAATTAGATTTAAGTCTAACCATTTTCAAAGTCATTTAGATTATTTATATTTTTTAAATTTCTCTTCCTTCTTATGTCATAAATTGTCGCCGTCGCCAAAGGATATTCTCATTGTAATCGCCGGCAATAAATCTTATTTGGCTAATACACACAGAGAAGTGCGACTAGAAGAAGTCACGGACTGGGTCTACTGTGAATGGCCCCGATTAAGGTGAGCTAAACAATTCAAAAATTATTTATCTGCATAACTTTGACTGAAGGTCTGTTAAACCTGTCTGTGAACTCAAAATCTTATTATTAATAATTATTTGTGTCTCTCATTGTTGTTGCTGCTTTGTTTATGTCGTCGTCTCTGTTTGATTTATGTGGTAAACTCTTACCGTTTGCATTGAAAAGTTTGGTTAAGAGACATAATCTCTAGTCTGATATTGTCGTTGATATTTGCACCGGTTCTTAAGTCGATAATTGGCAGTGCATTAAAGTTTGAATTTTTTTTTTATTTTACACTCTCTAAATTAAAGTGGTCCTCACTGGCAACTTTGTTGATGAGATCCTGGACAAATTTGTTTTCACCCCTTAACATATAAGAGCAAGCCCGCTAATTAAACAATTTGTGAAATAATTATATATCTTGCACCGGTTCTTAAGTCGATAATTGGCAGTGCATTAAAGTTTGAATTTTTTTTTTATTTTACACTCTCTAAATTAAAGTGGTCCTCACTGGCAACTTTGTTGATGAGATCCTGGACAAATTTGTTTTCACCCCTTAACATATAAGAGCAAGCCCGCTAATTAAACAATTTGTGAAATAATTATATTTCATGGCTATTTTATGTAAATTTAATTAACAACAAGAAAAACAATTCTCAGCAAAGTGAAAGAGGGCGAGAAAAAAGGCAGTAAATCAAGTGGCGCGAATGTTTGTGAATGCGAAGTGAAGGGTGTATAGTGACATTTGTTGACTGGAACCGCAGTTAACCGGATTTCTACGCGCACACACTTATCAGTTGGTAGGTAATTGTGTCGCCGCCAGGAGCCACTGCGAATGCGATTGCGAAATCTGTGCAATCAGTGCGATGCAATGCAATGCAATCTAGTAATTATTGCAGCAAATCGAAAATGGCGGTTTCTACAACTCGAAACACCCTCACTCTTCGCTCTTTCCTTCCTATTTCACTTCAATGAGCGGGCAACTGTTTTCCAAATGTGGAAAAAAAAACCAAAACAAACAATCTGTGTAACTATGACCGTTTAAATGTGGCCAAACACCAATGTAGTGGCAATTCCGCGTAATAAAATTAAAATGCAGACAAAGTGGCAGCTAAGAAATGAAACGGTAATAGTACAGTAACATACAAGCACCCTCATACTCATTCAAGTTCATTTCATGTTGGAACCGCAAAAGGCATTACTGCGCTGCTAAAGTACAAGTTGTTATTTTTGTTTAGATCGTTGAATAATATATGTGTGTGTAAGCTATTTACAACGCCGCAGTTGGCATGTAATGGTGCAAGTGCACCCCAACTGGATTACACAACATCAACAAGGAGCCACATTATATCCGCCTTAATATGTCGCGCTGGTTTTATATTTTAGTTGTAATTTTATTTCTTTTGTGGTTTGTTTGCAAATAGAATGGAGGGATTTGCGTTTGTTCGACAATAAACATTTAAAACTAAAATTGGGTAAACCGAATGAAAGAATATATGTAATAGCATTTTGGTATAAAATGGAGTATTTGTTATCAATAACCGTCAACATTTTATAAAACCAAGTATTTATTCATAAAAATTTAAATATTTTCCCATATAAATAGCTTCATTGTCTAACCACACGAAACGTAATCGCGCACATTTGAATGTAACAAATAACTTAGAAGCATAATTTTAGGCGCCGCAGCAGCCTTGCCGCTTACGCGCACCCGCACCCAAATACAACTTATTTTTTTATTGTGCTGCTTTATACTAACTGCCGCTAACTGACTATTCATTAACTAACAAACTCACGGGCATGGCTAACTGAAGATTTTGGCAGCACTACCTGCTGTGCCTTTATTTGCTGGTGCTATATGGTCTACAACTTTGCTTTCGCCGTTTTTTGTAGGCCAACATGTTATGCTTACCTATGTGAACATTTGTGTATGTATGTGATTTTAATAAATCGTTTAGAATATCTGCAGAATTAATATTCCTTTAATTCATCCGTATATTCACGATATCTTTGTTGATATACATTTTATGTCAATTTTCTCTTAAGAAAGCCCACACTTACATAGATCTCCTTGTACTAGATTGGAAACCTCACATTTCACTGTCCTTCCAATTATTTAAGATCCCTTTATCGTACTACATTGATTTGGTAACCCTCAGAAGCTTAAAGTTTTTAGGTTTCTAGAACATTTTGAAAAACTTACGGATTTCCATTCTAAAATATACTAAATTTATGTATACTTTGTCGAATGCGGCACCCTCTATTCATGTGGTAATTAAAGGGATTTTGCCACGTTACAGGTAACACGTGATTCAACTGACATACATACCTTTCAAGGCACACACATAAATATATTGGCACATAACGGTAAATACAAGCACAACAACAGCAATGCCACAAAGCTTTTCAAGTTATTAATTCGCAACTGCCCACACTGCGTAGAGCCGACATCAAAGTTAATGGCTCAGCAGAGGCAAATGGAGCTGCTGGTGACGCCGATATAACGGTTAGCATGCGGTAAATTTACAATAAATTTTCGGCGCAAATTGTCGCTTACTAACGATCGCTTCGCGTGCAGCAAGCAAACTATGTGCCCTTGCATATTTATCGCATGCGAGAGTGTGTGTCCGAAGCAGTGTTTTATCTAAGGCAGTGTTGACGATGGCGCGACGCGCCTCACTGCACCACTTTCACCTGCATAACGGCCGTTACCATGATACGAAATAAACAAAAACATACGCGTGCAAACAATTCGGTGTAACGGCGCAGTTAGTCTCCCTGGCGACGTTGCAAGTGCATTGTTTCACTTGCCACACGCTATGCAATTTTACCATTACAGACCGCCCTCAACATTTACTCTGAATTGTTGTTGCAATTTGATTTGCATATTTTGCAATACTGCAGGTTATTATCTCTCTTTTGTTCTACATGAAAGTGTCAAACTGAAAGCAAATAATAAAATATGAATGAAGAGAAATATTAATAGTTAAAATAATACCCCAATGATTTTGAATTCTCTTTATAACTAGGAGCTCACTCTATTTTTTGTTATATCTCCAAGTATGCTCGATATTTTGATGGAACTTCATAATCCAGTAGGTCTATATTTGAGTTCTTCAGAAAGTAAAAGAAAGGAATAATAAATTGGGGAAGGAATAGGAGAAGGAGTTTAGGAAAATTCTCATGATAACCATCATATTTTTTTTAATGAAGGATTCTTAAAATGCATAGACTTAGAACTCAAATAATGTAACAACAATTTATAAACCAAAGGCTAAGTAATCAACTTAAATATATATTAAATATATTCTAATTCAAAATTATATTTGGCGCTGACTCACTTCATTTATCCAAAATTAATTAATCTTCTCACTTATCCTTAATCTCTCTCCAGAATATGGTGAAATAAGAAAGGGAAAAACACAGGTGTACAAACATGAGAAGACATCTTAATTGATTTTTCACCCAACTCAACTGCTGGAAACTAATTAAATGAACAAATAAAGCAACAAACTAAACAATTTTACTGAATCAAGAAAACAATTATTGAATTTTCTAAAAAAAAAACAGCCGATCTTAACCCTTATATATATATATATATATATATATATTTGGCGTAGGAACCGCTTTAAGCGCGTCACTCATTCCTCCTTTTTGCTTTTTGGCGCCAACTGGAAACACCAAGTGAAGCCAGGTCACTTTGCGGGTACTGCATCGAATACTTTCAGAGCTGGAGTGTTTTCTTCCATCCGTACAACATGACCTAGCCAGCGTAGCCACTGTCTTTTTATTCGCTGAACTATGTCAATGGCGTCGTATAAATCGTACAGCTCATCGTTCCATCGTCTGCGGTATTCGCCGTTGCCAATGTTTAGAGGACCATAAATCTTGCGCAAAACCTTTCTCTCGAAAACCCCAATATTCGTCTCATCGGATGTTGTCATCGTCCACGCTTCAGCGCCATACATCAGAACGGGAATAATGAGCGACTTATAGAGTTTGATTTTGGTTCCTCGAGAGAGGACTTTACTTTTCAATTGCCTACTCAGTCCAAAGTAGCACCTGTTGGCAAGAGTAATTCTGCGTTGGATTTCAAGGCTGACATTGTTGGTGTTGTTAATGCTGGTTCCCAGATAAACGAAATTATCTGCAACTTCAAAGTTGTGACTGTCAACAGTGACGTGGGAGCCAAGACGCGAATGTGCTGACTGTTTGTTTGATGACAGGAGAATTTCGTCTTGTCCTCATTCACCACCAGACCCATACGCTTCGCTTCTTTATCTAGTCTGGAAAACTCAGAACAAAGGCGCGGTTGTTGCTTCCGATGATATCAATATCATCGGTATACGCCAGGAGCTGTACACTCTTGTAAAAGATTGTACCCTCTCTATTTAGCTCTGCAGCTCGTATTATTTTTTCCAGCAATAGATTGAAGAAGTCGCACGATAGTGACCCTGACTGAAGCCTCGTTTGGTATTGAACGGCTCGGAGAGGTCCTTCCCGATCCTGACGGAGCTTTTGGTGTTGCTCAACGTCAGCTTACATAGCCGTATTAGTTTTGCAGGGATAGGCAGGGAAGGCAGCTTTAAAATCGATAAAAAGATGGTGAGTATCGGTTCTTCTCTCTCGGGTCTTTTCCAAGATTTGGCGCATGGTGAATATCTGGTTCATTGTAGATTTTCCAGGTCTAAAGCCACACTGATAAGGTCCAATCAGTTCGTTGACGGTGGGCTTTAGTCTTTCACACAATACGCTCGACAGAACCTTATACGCGATGTTGAGGAGGCTTATCCCACGGTAATTGGCGCAAATTGTGGGGTCTCCATTCTTATGGATTGGGCAGAGCACACTAAGATTCCAATCGTCAGGCATGCTTTTTTCCGACCATAATCTACAAAGAAGCTGATGCATGCACCGTATTAGTTCTTCGCCGCCGTATTTGAATAGCTCGGCCGGTAATCCATCGGCCCCCGCCGCTTTGTTGTTCTTCAAGCGGGTAATTGCTATTCGAATTTCTTCATGGTCGGGTAATGGAACATCTATTCCATCGTCATCGATTGGGGAATCGGGTTTGCCATCTCCTGGTGTTGTACTTTCACTGCCATTGAGCAGGTCGGAGAAGTGTTCCCTCCATAATCCCAGTATGCTCTGGACATCCGTTACTAGATTACCTCCTCGGTCCCTACATGATAATGCTCCGGTTTTGAAACCTTCTGTAAATCGTAAACCTTCTCATCTTTTCATAAAATTTTCGAGCATTACCCATGTCGGCCAGCTTTTCAAGCTTTTCATACTCACTCATTTCGGCCTCTTTCTTTTTACGTCTGCAAATGCGTCTCGCTTCCCTCTTCAGTTCTCGATATCTATCCCACCCCGAACGTGTTGTGGCCGATCGCAACGTTGCGAGGTAGGCAGTCTGTTTTCTCTCCACTGCTTATATAGCTGGTAGATTAATCTACCTACGGTTGCGCATCATACGAAAAAATACAACAACAAAAACGCACAAACGGTTGCTTTGTGCCGCGCTCTTGATTTACCTTCCGAAGCATGCTTTTTGGCGTTGAAACGCTTGGTAATTTCAGCGTCCCAGCTGACACATTGTTGCAGTTAAAAATACAAAGCCACAGGTTCAATAAAAACAGCAACACACATAACAAAATGATAAAAATATCAATGCAGCAACGTAAAACAATTGTTGTGAACGAAAGAGTAACCGTTATAAATACAAAATGTGAAAAAAATCTCGCACACAGCGAAATTTAACGCTCAAACGGATGAAAATGAAATATTGAAATAACAAAAAAAAAGAAAATTTTTACTCACTCATCTATGCTGTGTTGTGGTGCGCGCTTTTGTTTGCGAAAAATTGTATAAAGCAAATTTGTACCAAACTCAATCATTTATTTTTTTCTCTCAGTGTAGTTTTCTATCTCATCCATGCAAGCCCACACGCTTTGAGTAGCGTCAAAATATTAATTGGATTGACCATTTTCGAAGCTTCTAAAATACTGTCCGCGTTGGTGTGAAATTTGTTTAAGCGAAAAGCGAACGAATTCGATTTAAAAAAATCTTTCTCAATAGCACATATTGTAGTATGCGTCATAAACTATATGTGTATCATCGGTGTTCCGAATTTTGTTTGAAAGCAAATGGTGTTCCGTACTACAATACAGTTCTAGAAACCATTGAAATTTTGTGATGTTGTGAAATGTACCACGATGGATCGCATTGGCTCTTCTGCCACAATCATATGTTTTCTGACATTTTGACATACAGAAAATAAATTAAATTCAAAATAAACTGAAATCAAAAAAAACAAAAAATTGAAAAAATTATGTGAAAAATATGTTGTGAAGTAATAGTTATAATGGCAAATAACATCTTAAGATTGCTTGAAGTTATAACTAAGTGGGGATAAATTTTCCTGTCTGTTATTCATAATTATATTTTGCTTGAATTTATTTGTAGCAGCTGATGGATGTAAACATACTCCAAGTGTGTCATTATGCTGGTACATGGTTTCTTGAGCTTTTATTGTCGTACACATTGTAGTACGGAAACCATATGTCTGTCTTAGGTGTAAGATGTTCAATGCGATCCATTTTGGTACATTTTACAATACCACAAAATTTCAATGGTTTCTAGAACGGTATTTTAGTACGGAACACCATTTGCTTTCAAACAAAATTCGGAACACCGGCGATACACATATGTATAGTTTCTGACGCATACTACAATAGGTACTACATATCTGTCTCAGATAATATAATGGATTTTTTTATGATTTTTGATTTTAATTTTATATTTGATCTGATGAAAAATTGTGCTTTCTATGCTAGTTATTCAACTTTCCCCTTTATCTGAAATAAATGAGAGAATCGTTTAAATTGCAACGACTGCTGAATCCGACGCCTGGAGTGGAACTATATTTATCTACAGCCATAGATAACTGCTTCAACTATCGCGAAAACTGCGAAAAATCGTTGTGTTTGTCAATTGATAATCTGTGAGCATACGCATTTGGTATTCCTCATACAACTATCTACATTACACCTAACTAGTTTCTATTACATTTCTATATTACATTACTCGCTGCGTCATTTTACGCATCGTTGAACTTTTACTGCATGGCCACTTAAAGTTTTGCAAACAATTTACCACACACACTTTTGTTAACACACACACACACACATGTGAATTTGCAAATATCTGGCGAGTTTGTTGTTGTTGTTGGGAATTGATGTATAGCCAAAATTGGGGAGTCGGGTCATTATTACTAACGTGGTTAGACGAACGTGCGTTGCAGCTCGTCATCGGAGTAGCTTCGACATTATTGACAACTTTGTAACTCTGTGGTATGCCAGCAGCAAAGTCACACTAACACATACATCCATATTTGATGCAGTCCACATGTAATTTTGTTTATTTGTGTATTTGTATGTGTGTGAAACTCGGTCGTCAGCACACGAGAAACTTTCGAACTCGTAAAATTAAATTGTTGACATATTTCCCATGCAATTGGAATAATTTCGCAGAACAATAAAACTCATACCTAGGCCACGCAAGCAAATAAACAAGTCGTTACCTTCGAATCTTTAGACCATGATTCTTTGAGCCTTGAAAATTTAACCAAAGAGATGTTGTTGCAAGTCATAAGAAAATTACTATTGACTTAATAATAGTGCAAACAGCGTCTCATCTGCACTATTTTCTCCTCAATTCTAATTACAAAGTACCTTATAAATGTTTGTATATTAGTGAGAGTATTTGTGCATTGACTTTGTGTGCGTGTCTATTCAAAGTTGGCACCAAACTACCTCATTACCTTTTTAGAAAGGCAGAAACAGCAGCTTCTGACCAACAACCCGACGACTGCACTTGTATTATATGTAAGTAAATTTATATGTATCTGCTTGATGCCTAGGCATTTTGCAGTTGCCCATTGTCTCAAGTAGTTGCCAGTTTCAAATTTGTCGAAACTGAAACAGTTAGTTGCTAACAGCATTAAGCAGTCACTTAAGTACTTTAATAATATTTCATGATTGCGCCAACATTTTGCGGAACGCCTAAGTAGTGAACGGCATACCTTAAATGTAATTACCGAAAATATTTGAGTAAATTTCTGAATACAGTGCCGGAGAGTGTTGAAGTACCTGAATTTAGCAACACTGATTTATTTACATATATATGTATGCAAGTGGGAGTATTACGACTACAGTGAGATAAATAACAGTAAAGTGGCTATAAAGTGAAATTTGAGCTAGATTTAGGTGGTAAAGGCACATTAGAAATATTTATAATTCAATTTCAATTTTTCTATTCTCATTGTCAACACTTTAAATTTTTAACCAGTTGCATTATTTTCTCCATTACAGAGCGAAAGTGCTGGAATGCTCCGCCAAGGAGGATCAAAATGTGACTGATCTCTTCAAAACGTTGCTGTCTCTGTCGCGATTTCTGCCCATCGGAAGCAACAATGACGGCACAAGTGGACTGAAGCGACGCTCTTCAGCATATGTTAGCGCATCGTCAAGTAGAAGTAAGTACACTCCAAGCCAAATTTACACTGAACAAGCAATGTTGGTGTGGGTCTAAAGAAGACAGTCGAATACAGAGGCTGTGGTCGTAATGAAAAGAAAGGAACTGCAAAAGGCATGAGATGCGAACTAAGCGATAATTAAGTAAAATGAGCTGAAATTGCAAGTGGCACGCCTTCGCTGGTCTTACGGTAACCTAGGCGGCCTCAATGGTATAATTGTGAATATGTAAGCGAGTTCCAAGTCAAGTACCACTAGTGACCACTTATGTATTTGCAATTGTATGCGTTCTTTAAGTAAATTATTCTCCATCTCATGTTCAGCGTGTCTTATTCTGTATCTTTCATCTGCTGATTATATTTAACTTGCTGCATCGGCATTGTTATAACGTGAATGTGAAAGAATTGTATGAAACTGTAAATTAAAATTAACTTCTCACCACACATATGTACAGTTGCTGCTCTTACTTAACATTTTTTTCTACTCAAACCGACATAGGGACTCCAACTCAATTGAAATTACAACTAAAATAAATTAAGTTTGCGCAATAATTAATAATTATCTTAAACCCAAATTCATATGGATCATAGTCCGTCATCTCTCAAAACTTTTGCCCAAAATAATAAGGAGACTCACTCGTTTTTGAAAAAGACGGAAGACAAGGGTGACTCGCCTCAAAACAGTCAATGGTTATTGATGCCTATGAAACAATTTTGCGCTATGAGAATAAGCATTTACATGATGTTTTACCTTTTAGTTGTATGCACAATTCTCTGCATTTAACCATTCGCCACTGTCACATCACCACAGCCTGCCCCGCAGCCGCTGCTCACCGCAGTTGTTCTCTGGTACTCAGTCCATTTTTTGCTTTTTGTTTCCTTCAACTTTCTCTGTCTGTTTATGTGTTTATGTGCACCCGTGTGCTTCAGTTGTTGCAATACACAAACAGCAGTTGTAGCACTGCCGCCACCAGGTGTATGTGGCACTGCTTTAACTAGAACAAAGGAGTTGAGGCTGCCACAGGAGTCCAGTCTGTAATTGCCTTCGCGCGCTTCTGTAGCCTCTTCTACCACCTGTCATGGTCATTGCTTAGCTGTGTTCCAACTTTCGCACTTATTTTCACTTATTTCGCCTTATTTTATTCGCGTCGTAGCTTCTTCGTTTTCTTCTTCTCCTGCTTGTCATTTTTGTTAGCACGTTCTTCTTGTAATTTTTCATTAATTCATTTTGTAATTTACAAGGTTTTTTTATTAATTTTGTTGATTTTTTTAATATTTGTCGATATCGGAATAAAACAAACTTATATTATTTGATTTCAAAGAGTGTTTAAAATGTCTCTATAGTTTCAAACAAATGACCTAATAACTTGGTGAAGGTACTTAGAGAGTACAGGTTCTGCCCAGCCTTCGACTTAAAAACTATCCTTATTGGATAATCAAGCGCATCTTCAAGAACACCTCTCCAGTATCTACTGCATCGGTAGTTCATTATCTTTACATAAAAGATCTGGTGTATCAATCTGAGAGACATATCAGTATTCCATTAAAATTATATTTTAATTGAAACTCGCTGTCTTATCAAACTGCGTTCGTACTCATATAAATTCTTCAAATAAGGAATTATTCAGCAGTTAAATAAGATATCAGTGGCTGATGCCACCACAATTCTGTTGCTGAAATTGTGTGTTTATAATAACTTGGTGAAAGTAATTCCCACAAACATTTGTAATTTATTTAATCTGCTGGTTTTGGTGTTGCAGTCAAAAAATAAATAAAATAAAACACTTATTAGAGTATAAATATCAATAGTATTTAAAAGGTTTAAAATGTTACTCATACGACGTGATGTAATTTTTCTATCTATGCTACTATTAGAAAGAGGAAAGATTTGTATGTATGTTTGTAATGGATAAACTCAAAAAATACTGTGCCGATTTCAAAAATTATTTCACCATTGGAAAACTATATTCACCTCGAGTAACATAGGCTGTATTTTTTTGCAAGAATCTCAACTTTCTGGAACTAAAATGTTCCCAGGTGAGGGTATCAAATCGACTCCGCGATGGATAATCTTAATCTGGAACTGAAAATCGTTCTGCAAGTCATTCTCTTCGCATATCAGTCTCGTGCCAGAGAGTCGAGTAAAATTCCCTAAAATCAAATTATAAAATATTAATGATAAATAATTGGAAAGAGAATAACATTGCTTAACATATTTTATCCTATAAAAACACCAAATATATAGCCTACAACCAAGGAAGGGCTAAGTTTGAGTGCAGTCGAATATGATATACTCTCGCAATGTTATTTGTACGTAAGGTAAAGTTTTCCTAAAAAATATGATCACAAGAATAATATGGAGTTTTATATATCATAGTCCCCCATTTCAAAAAGTGACTCATACGCACCGTTTAACATTGATGATGGAGCGTATGGGTAACACTTTGTAATGTTTATGGATTTATTGACATTACTTTGATTATATTATATTATATAATTAAATATGATGATCGAATCTATTACTTGATAATTTGTTCTTTATTTTTTTGACAGTGCGACATATTTGAAACTTGAACTTATTTCGAGCAGACTGAATCACACTTGAGTCAAGTATCCAGTAAATATACAAAGCTATTACTATTCGTTGATTTTGTTATGTTCCGTTATATTTTTAAACGTCTTAACATTTAATATTTTAATTCGCAATACCAGTAATTATGTCAAGCATATGTGTATGACTGAAAGTTTTAAATTTCATTTACTACTGCTGCTTGGAATTAATATATAATTTATAATTAAAATTTAATCAAGCAATAAATGAATCAGTGTTGTTAAAACAAGCAGAAAATACAGGCACTTATCCGCAAAGTGCGTAAAACACGGCATTTTCTATGGCCTACTTGCATGACGACCGGTGGAAAAACCATTGTTGCTATTGTTATAAATGTTTGTTGGTAATATTGTGGTACCTTTCTTGTTTTTGCATTTAACTAAAGAAAGCATTGTTCTTTAATCAGCACTTTGCTCTTGCAATATCCAACCAAATTACCGAATGCATAGCTCTGATCCTGTCCATCTCTGTGCATCCATTCATTTTCCCGTATGTCCAGTTGTTTGTTCATTTCACTGACATGTGCATACACTATGAACCAACGAAATGCCAGCTATGAAACAAAGGCAAGCAACAACAACCCCCTGCTCGCCACTCGCTTTTAAGTGCATTTCAAATGGAAGCACACACACACGTATTTATTTTGATGGATATTCACATACTCGCATTCAGTTTGGTGTGTGGCCTTGTGCGGGTGAATGACATGAAGTGTTTGCTCAGTTGGCCGCTGGCACTTCATTTATTTACACCAACAATCATGCACACATTTGTAGTGGCATGTCCATGTATGTAAATGGAGTTTAAACATACAAGTAGAAGTAGAAAATAATATGTGTGTTGCAATCGTGCAAATATGAAATATATCAGCCGGATTCTCATACTCGAAAATAGGAATATAAACTCCACAGCTATTAATATGTGAAGTGGCCATGGTTGGTTCACACCATTGACTACATCACCATATTTGGACTCTCTCTCTCTCTACTCCATTAAGTATTTATTATATTAAGAATATATATAATAAATTAATATTTAAGTGTAATTAAAAACAAAAAATAATGAAAAGCTTTACTTGAATCGATTTACCAAGTGAACGAAATGTGTTTGGTTTAGTGAAATGTAATTTCAATGTTAATAAATTACACACAAAATTATCTCAACACTTTGATTAAATTCTTGAATATAATTATAATAACTTAATAAAAGATATTCGAGAGCAAATCCGAAAGCTTTTAATGCGGTAGAAAATTGTGTCCTTAAAAATAGTTAGGTCACTGATTCACTAGACATCTATGGTTTCATCTATGGATTCAAAAATTAATCAATCAAATAGAAATTTTATCATGAAGGTTCAGTAATAATAGCGCTGCTCAGTCGGGAAGTGTCAATTAATTAACAGCTAATATTCTTCTGTTCAGATCGACTATTATATAAAATTCCAAAGGAGACAACTGTGGCATATACATACATCCTCCAGGTGTACTGCCTCTAAGGAAAAACCCTATTGTTAATGAACTGAGTGAATCTTATTAATGCAGCTTTAGATTTTTGAAATCTATGATTGATCATATGTTCATCATTTTCCAATCAATAGTTGAAGACCCGAAAACAGCAGGATGACACGTAACATTACTTCCGACAACTTTCATACCCACGATAGTCGGTTCTATGTAGCCAGAACGGCAATATTTTCTGTAATTACCAGCTGTAACAGAATTCTGAGAGCATTATCATGAGTTTACTTTCAACCTAAAAATTATCCTACCATTTACAGATTTTCACAAAAAGTTCTTGTTTTTAGCCCAAAGTACCTTCAACTCTAGAGCTGGGCTATATTGTAAGTTGTACGAGTACTTGGCTGAGTTTATGCTTTTTGATATGTCATTTGATTTTCGGAAATTTTTTTCTCTTGCTAACTAAAACATTTTTTAGTTTGATTTTTGTGTAATATAATTATACTTCTTAATAATATACTTTTTAATCAAGTGTTAATGAAACGCTAAAGACACTTAACTTTGAAGATCCCCGATTATTATCACGTTCTTAAACTCTTCTTCATCTTCTTGCGATCTCATGTGCAGTTCTTGATATATTTTTTATTTTATAACAGTAACTATAGAATTCTTGATTGAATTAGATTTTGATATTCGGGAATATACATACATACATATATGCGTACTTGAAGGAGAACTACATATTATTGACTCCATTTTCAACAAAAATCTTTACTATCCAAAGGTAAACGAGTAACCTCTTTTTATCGTTACACCAGCCAGCAGAATTGCAAATTCAACCATTTAAAAAAAGTTGAGTGTAGACTTGCCTTCTACAAATTTTTATGTAAAATTTAAGAAACAAGTCTTCGGGAAGCGGTACTCAAATGGAAAGACAAAATCTTTATGTTGCAAATATCATAGAGTATGGATTCGTTGGAGAAAAAAAATGGTCTTAACCGCCTTTTAAAGGGATACACTCTATAGAATATAACGTGCAAGTGAGTCTTAAATTTACATTTTTTTTTTAATTTTAAGCGCCATTTGGTTTCTTGTTGTAAAGAATAATTTAACATATTTTTGGAAAATTTTTTTTTTGTCTTTGACTTTTTGGTGTGTCCAACTTTACAGAGCGGTCGAATAAGTGTCTATGTCCCTCTTTCAGCCGTGAACTAAAACTCAACTTGTATAAGAATAAAATTACAACTAGCATATAAACAATTCAGATTTCTCTTGTATCCAGTTGTAGATACAAGCACACACACTACTTCAACCCACACCTCGTATTCAATGGGTTCATTGAAATGAAACAAATCTATTTTGGATAAGATACAAATATAGCATGAAATTAAATTTAAATTTACTTCTAAAGGAAGGAGGTTATTTTTTTTCCTAACTTCAAAGTGAGGCGAAAAAATGTTAGGCCGAAAATGCTCCTCAAACGGTATTCAAATGAACATAAATATTCACTCATACTTCCACTCACGAACTCCCATTCGAGGGTATTGCTTATAAATTGCCTATTTGTATCTGTATCTCCAACACCAACTTTATTTCAATAACAGATTCAGAATTAACTAAGAAAAAAAAGTTATATATTTTCGGACAACTGTTGCACGTTCTTGCTGCTGCGGTGGTGGCTGAGCCGGAGTTTGCTCCATAAAACATTCATGTGACAGTGCGAGTATTATCGGTTTTGTTTAAAATTATTCAGAGCGCACATATTGAATGTTGGACATGAAGAATCAATAAAAAATTGCAATAACTTGTAAATGTACATGAACAATTCACTCATATGGATATATGTATGTATGTATGTATTTGTATGTGAGTATGCGTGCCTCCACGATTATTACAACTGGTTCAATCTGTTGGCGCTTACCTTCCCTTTATTAAATTCTCGGTATTATCCACAAATATGTATCTCCATATATGTTATATGAGTTTACTCAATTGTATTAAAAATCTGTTAGTTCGAAGTAATTTCAATATTTATTTTGTTCCCCCTTATATTTTGTATTGTCATACTTTGAGCTTAGAGAGTTATACGATTTTTCCACATCTGTCGCTCATAATCATTTGAATTTTACTAATTTGTTTAAATTGTTAAAAATTAATACTTTGGCGATTTAACCAAAAACATGTTTTTTCGTAATACAAATGTTTGCTACAAGCACATTCCGTCGAAATTCGTAATGATTGAAATCTAAAATGTTTTCAATAATTGTGCTTCAATAAACACCAAGTGGTCTACATGGATATCAATGCATATATAAGCTTTTTATATGTAACAATGGTATTTAAATAAATATTTGAACACACTGAAGGTAAAATGTCCAACTGTGTACTAGTGTTCATGGCTTTTGGCATTAAAGCAAAGCATTTTGTCTAACTTCTATCTAATTTATTTATATACAAAATCGTGATTATTCTTTGTACTTAGCATAATATCTATAGAAATATTCTGTAACTAGTTTTCGGTGGTTGTTCTGAAGAAATTGATTCCATACGCTCGTAACTTCGACTTTAAAAATTATTCGTTATCAGCGCCATCTAGCGTTTTTTAAATATATCGCAAGAAATATCCTCCTATAAGAAGAAAACTAAATTATACCTAACATAGAGAACCAATAACCTATATTTTTCGTCTGTAATTAGAACCTCTTTTTCCTCCAATTCTCCTTTGTAAGAGATTTCCTACATGGTATGTAAATGCATTACCCTTGAATACCAAAAATAATGCGAAATTGCACAATTATTGCTCAAACTATGAGTTTATAATCACAAAATATTTTCATTTATTTGTCAATTGAAGTGCAAAATTCATTAGTTCGCCGAAATTCGGTTGTCGGTTCAACTTATTCGTTTTACCATACCGTTATTTTGCATTACATAACTGCAAGCAATTACAAGCTGACTGAATGAAAACAAATTTTAATGGATTTTCGCAAATTATTTGCTATTTTTAAATGCATTCATGTACGAATGTATGTTCATATATATGTTATAGTGTTGGTAATTATTTTCATTTAAAATGTTTAATAATTATAAATATCAATAAAATAATTGCTCGTATTTTTAAACGGCAACAATATTAATAAAACAACACACGCACACTCATGCAGGAAAATGCAAGTGAGTAGACATAACAATATTGGGGAGATAAAACATGCCTGACTATAAATGCTCTTGAACTTCGCACTCATTGATATTCAGTTGTTGCACTGCAGACTCACATTCGTCTTTACAGACCTGTCAGCTCCTCTTGGCACTCACTCGCATCACATTGCCGCAACAAACATCTCTGCTGCAATTTTTCTACATTACTGTAGCTCGGCTGACTGTTGCATTGTCTCATTTCCTTCGTCCGAAATATTTCTCATACCCTTCTTCTTCTTCCCTGAACTCAATTGTAGTTTTGAAAATTTATTGGCTCACTGGTATTAGCATGGCAACTACTGAATTGTTTTAATAGCTTTTGTTGTTGCTGCTATTAATTGCTGATTGTTTGGCCATAAATCATGTATGCTTTATATGTATGTTGGTGTATGTGTAAGGAGCCATACAAAAGTAATTGACAAAAGTTTATTGCCACGAACTTATTTTGTGACTATTTTTAGACAATTTGCAACACAGAGTTTTTTCTCATGCACATTATACAATAAATATGTATTTGTATGTGTGTGGTTTTGTGCTTGACCTGGTTTTGTCTTTATATGTCTTTACGTGTTCGTACGATATTTGGACACTTTGGAAATCCAATTTATTTTTCAAGCCTGTTAATTTTACCAAGACAAATAGGCATTTAAATGCGCAATTATTTTGTCATGGATTTGTGCCACAATTGGAATTTAAAAGGCTTAGGATAGTCTGAATGGATTTAGGTATTTTAGGCGAAGTGAAATGTGACTTCTATTTTATTAAAAATTTGCTCTAAATCTCAGTAAAAGTTGTGTTTAAATGCAAAACTAATTGAGTATTTTAGGGGATGTCTCAAAGTTATAGCGACTCAAGAGTAATCTACATTTGCCGTGAAAAGTAAGTGACGATCACTCGAACCAGAACACTTCTGTAGCTGGATTTTGTGTATCGTCAATCTTTAAGTTAAAACGCCTTATATACCATCTCTAATCTCTACATTATTACGGGACCTTTAACCTTATTATCTGAAGTTGTATATATAACTGAGTAAAATTACGACTCTTCTCTTTAAGACATTCAGTACTGACTGCTTTCTTTGTGAAGATCAGAGCCCACATAATACTTATAAAACCACTATTTGATGTCTTTGATGTTGTTTTTCATAAAAAAATGTGTTTCTTTGAAATACGAATGAATTGTCCGACATCTGTTTAATTTAAACGCGCGTCTAACTATAAAACATGTGGACGCAACTTAAACAACGTGCCACTTTAGGAACTGGCATATTCAAGCCAAATTGACGTATTTTTTAATAAAGTCTTAAAATATTTATTTATAAAAATTGTTTTAATGAAAATTGCATAATTTTAGATCGGAAAAGTGTACGAAAAGGTTTTTGTCCAACAAATATGGGGGGAATATTGCCTTAACAAAAAATTGCTACTGGTAGTACGGTATTTTATTGATGTTTCCCACAGCCTGCCAATCCACACAGAAATAATGCTTCATACTTGGAGAATCTGTATAACAATATCAGCACCTATAATCCATAACCTATATTTGTGGTAGAACCTCAGTCGACCCGTGTATGTGTGATATAACCAATAATTGTTGGATGCGATCAGCTTCTACTTTTTATATAATTTTCTCTTTTGTGTGCTAGTTTGCAGTCCTCAGTATATTTAGTCTCTATCTAACTCGGAAGAAGTGTTCCTGTCTAATACGCTAATTAAATTGTTTCACCTACAGATAATATTTTTTTTTGGATTGTATTGTAAACTTTTAATGAATATTCAGTATGTAAACCAATTGAATTTGTATATATTTCCTCTCACAGACAAGAATCGCAATTCATACGTTTCCAGTTATAAAAAGTCCAGTTTGGTCGAAGTGGTTGATCCAGCCACCAGCAGCGGCGATGCCAAACTAAAGCCCAGATCTAGGTTAGTGCCTATATTATTAATTTTATTTATATTCACCCCCTCTTGCACAAGAGGGGGCTGTTGTCCAAATGAAAGTCTCTAAAACTTGATCTCAAAATTACAGGTCACTCATACGCCGTGCATCACGTAAAACGAAACAGCAAATCAACAACGCCTCCGATGACTGTAATTTACAGTAAAACAACGGCGAATGGATAATAGAATAGTGAGAATTCCTGAATAGAAGAAAATTGTAGGGAAGTCGTATGCAAATATGTACTCGTATAATAAATCAGAAAAACAACAACAAGGACAACAACAACAACAACAATAAGTAGCACAAGTAAGGCGAAGCGAAGACACAAAAAACACATATACACAGTGCATGGCTGAGTGTGTGTGAGTGTGGTTTGGTGTTGGTGTGCATGTAAGTAGGTATATCCAATTGTTTGTACAAATTTAATTAACAATAGTCAAAGTTAATTACCGCAATTGTCGCGTGAATGATGACGTCGCAAAAAAAATACACATTTTGATATGAACGCTTAATTAAAACTATAACATAAACAATATTATATTATAATATTAGTTAACTTTAGCTAAAGGCGGAATTTTTTATAAACATTAAGATATATTTACACACACATTGCGGTTTAAGTAACATCTATTATTTTAAAACAACAAAAATTAATTTTTATGTTGCATTTTCAAAGCATACTTTTTTAACTTAATTTTGTTTATTAAAATTGAGTCTCGAAACAAAAAAATAGTAGGGTATGGGGGATACATTTGACCCTTAATTTTCAAAGCTAATAAAATCAGAGAAATGTATGTATTTTTTTTAACCTTCAAGCGGGCGCGCCATCTTTTGTAACAAAAGCGGTCGCGAGTAGTCTTTTCGACGCCTCAATTGAAATGCGAGATTTAAAGTGGATTAAGTTGTGGAATTCATTTTTTTTATTAGTTTTGGTTATTATGTAATCATAAAATAATATTTTACAGGAAAAGTATTTTTTTTGTAATTTTAAATGAGGGAAAAACATAAAAAGTAATATAATTCATTGAATGCAAAGTAAATTCATTAATCTTAACACAAAACCAAACAAATTTTTTTCAAAATTTGGGGAAAGCATAAAAATTCATATAATACATTGAAAAGAATGTAAATACATTAATATCTTATTAGATAGTTAGAATAGTTCAATAGTCAGATTCATCGGTAACAAAACACTCATTGCAAATAATTACCGTATGGTCTCGACCAGTAGCATCACTATACACATCATCCAAGTTTCCATGAGACATTCGACTTACATTAGACAGCCCTTAAGTCAGAATATTATGTGGTGGATACCTGACTCTATCACTATTTAATTTTTTCCATTTTGTAACATTATCACGTGTCATGAAGTATGCAGCTCTATCAGCCAAAGGAAGGTTTCCTCTTCCGAGTTTCTTTCTTCGTTGGAATGTTCCATTTCTTCATCAGATTCCACATCTGGTCTACATTCAGATACTTCTGATTCCTCATTACATCACATCACATCAGATAAGTGGTCAAAGACTTCTGATCCTTCATCACTTAAAGTTTCATCACTTTCATCATCTTCCTCTAGTAGAAATTTCATTATTTCACTTTCACTTATTCTTGTTTTAGCCATTTTTACCAATAACTGCAACACTTTATTATATCAGGAAATGTGCACAGAGAGTCGCGCGTAAACTAAAAGACGTCAGGCGCGCGTAGTCTTTTCGACGACGAGAGGCAACTGAAGTAAATGCTCGCTATAAACAGTCGACAAGCGTTAAAAATAGACGGAAATAGTGCATTCGATTGGAAATGAACTAACCTCAAGCTACTAGAGCTACCAAATATCTGGGATTATATACACAAAAATTATAATTCTTTATTCACCATGGGCGGCCGAAAAGACTACGCGCGACTTCTTGAAGGTTAAACAATGCATTACTTTGATAAAGTGTATATTCAAGATTAACTTATAAAAAGCTAAGCTTAGAACAATGAACATAACACTTGTTAAAGTTTTTTTAAAAAGTTCCATATTGTCAAATGTGCCCCGTATAAGGGGTATGATGGGATCCGGAAGTTTCAATTCGATTTCACTCCTTAAAGTGATGGAAATATTTTCGACTTCGGGTTTTATAAACACCTAGTTATTTGGAGATTGTCTTCTGAGATAATTAACGTTGACTGGAAAGACTTATGACATTTCTCCAATGTAAAAAAAGTTTTCTTGCTATATTCTCCAAAATTAACCTAAACGTAATGTCCAACTTTAAACTCTTCGTCGACACTTCATTTAAAAATTGAAAAAATTCGTATCTTCATGTCTCTCTTCATTAAAAAACCTGTCGGCAGAGATTTTTTCCTGAAACTTTTATTTTGAAACAGACGTCGTGAACGAAGATTTTCTTTTTTCAAGGAAACTATGCTGCCGTTGACATAAGTCAAATCTGCCCCATTGAAAATTGTCAAATGCACCACACACTGACTTCAGCAGGTTTTGTTTGCATATTTTTTTCACCACTTTAATAATAATAAATTCACTTTTTCTTACTTTAGTAATATCAATTCCTCTTATCGAATTCAATAAAAAATATTAAACTATCACTATTTAACAATTCTAAAACGCTTGGGTTAGTTATGCTAAAAATTAGAGCCAAACTTACAAAAATCACAATTTTAGTCTTACTTTATAGCGCTTAATGATACAACTGTCAAACTACATGACGCTTCGTCACCTGATATGAGGTTCTGTTCACCATTAAAACCTTTTTAATTTAGGGCCGTTTTCACTGAAAAAAGACAAAGTCAAATGTGCCCCAACGTCAAATATACCCCGCCTTACCCTAACAATTGTATTATATGTATATATAAAACTACAAGCAAATTTTTTTGTTTAAAACACACACCTGCAGGTCATGTATTATTATTTTTTTATAAATTTATATTACGATTATTATTAATTTAAATATTTCAATATTCCTTATTGGATGAAGTTATACATAGATCCATTTCATCCGATTTCGATGGTATGAGCGATTCCGAAAACAAGCAGTGTCACATTGGCATTGCAATTTTTGATTATCTTCTCTTCCTCACTTCATATTTCTAACGTTATTCTGAAATTGTTTCACTATTTTTAACACTTAACGTGTTAAAACCAAGTTTTCTTCTTTTACTCGGATTTAAACTATTTGTCCAATTTGACATTAAAACATACACTGAACTCATTTTAAATTCGATTACAACTAGTTTTCCGAGAAAATTTTCAATTTTTAATACGATTTCATCGTTTCACATCATTTATACCATACAAGTTTATCATTGCCTCAAACTTTTAGCAATACCACATTTCATACACACAAACTCGCTGATATATTTTTCAAGAGCTTGATAGGGATATCAATCTACAACATGATCTCATTATTCCATAAACTGTTAAGACCCTATTTCATTTCCTTTCCTTTCTGAAATTTCGTACTGCAGAGATCTGGTATATTTTCGGCCCACTGTTTTAAGCTTTATTAGTTTTCCACACTTGAATGAAAAACACACAACCAAAAAATGCAAAAACTTCTGAAATAAACTAAGAAGAATTTTAGTGTTAAACCACGAATTAATGATCACTTTTGAATTTAAAGCGCTTAGGAGGACATTTAACACTTACACCAACCAGACTTAGTTAGTACGAAAGCTAAACTTATATATATGCGTAACTTTGTACTTACTTCTAATCAAACTTAAAATCAAACTAAGGGCTTTTCGATGGAAAAAATTTGATTTATAATAGCTTCTGTCCAACACACCAAAACCAGAAAAAACCAGATAATATCTAATTATAAACTATTAATAAATTAAATGAATGAATTAAATGTAAGGCAATTTACAAGTAATTATGGAAAATAGCTTAGTAGTGAGTTTAAGTGAGTTAAAAATGCGAATAAATGTATGTATATTTGTTATCGTTGGTTTTTACATATGCTTAAGGTGATATATTTGTTAGGAAATTGTTAGAATACACTTGCTGTAACGGTATTTTAAATAATTAATTTTTGTATTTTTTTATATGAGAAAAATATCTTATTTTAGTAAGCTTACATACATAGAATATCCTATAGAATTTACATAGAAAATAATTGAAAATTTAAACATCGAATCAAAATTAACAATTAATAAATAATTGATAAAATTTTTATTAATAATACAGCTAAACTATTTTTTACTAATCTTCATAAAATTTTACTATTCTCCGTGTCACATTTAGGTACACAATTTAATCTATAATTGACAGAATCCGAATAAAATAAATTAAGACCATAACCACAGAGAAAATAGTTTGTAGTTTCATAAAATTAATTGATGACAAATAAGCTTTTGTTTTTGTTACTAGGTTTGTAAATCGTAGGAGCAAATGGAAACAATGCAAAGTGAATTGTGATAATAAAAACAAGAGAAAATACAACCATAAATTAGACTGAATAAGAAACTAATAATTGTATTTCAGTATTAAAAGATTACTTAGAAATTAAGCTTATTTAAGTATTATGAATAAAGAATTCTTCAAAAAATATTAAAAAATAAAATTTGCAACATTATTCAACAGGGCAACAGTCCGAACATTCACATTTTCTTTAGCCACTAGTCGCAATATTTTCTCTGCGGATATTCTCCAAGCGTTAGTACCAACTAGCTTTGTATTTGAAGTCGATCTGAAGGAGACTCTTCAGGAGGATAGAAGTATCATCCAAATATAACTTTTCAAGACCAAATAGTGAGGCCGTCTCCTTGTTCGGTTATATAGCGACGGTGTAAGGAACCTGAACTGGTACACACAGTTGTGAAGGATGCGTAGTTTTTGGAAATATTTCGAATATATTTGTAAAACCCTGTTTTCTATAATGAATATATGTATGTGTGCCATTAATGAAAAGTAAAAATTTTGTCACAACATAAAATATAACATTAAGGATTAAAAAGTTTTTATGATTAACTCTAATTGAATAAAATAAAGAAAAAAGAAATACAATGTTATATATTTTTGAATTATGAAGAACAAACAGATAAGCTTACATCAATTAATGATGTGCGATTGGTAACCAAAGCTATACTAATTTCAGTATCAATTCAATTCTCACGTAAAAAATTAATAAATAGTTTTAGCTTAAAGAAAAAATGCATTTTCATAAACTAAAATTAACAATAAAATCTTGACTTCCACCAACCAACAACGACGAGATAAATTCATACACGTATATAAATTTTAAAAAAGAAATTATCAATGCCGGTTGGTAACTCTGCTGCGATGCAATAAGAGATCACACAATCTCTCTCACAAGAACAAAAACTCCTTGAAGTTCGAATAATGTAAGAACTTGACTTCGAACAGCATGACGAAGCACAGCTTCGTTGTTAATGTGACGAAGGTGGGTGACGAACACATGTGGATTATCGCACCAGATGATAGACACAAAACATTCGCTATGCAGTCCGCATTCTTCTGGCGCACCAATAACTTGATATACGATAACCTGCGCAGTACCAGACGATCATAAATATTAGCACTGCACTTTGAATAAAGTACAATTGCATTGCCCCCTCTTAGTGCCAACAGCTTTAAGAAAAAACATGAAATTTGGAAAACATTATTGTTGGTGTTAATAAAAATATAGAAAAATCCCTTTAAATCTACAACAAAAAAATACACATTGGTATGCAATATAAAATGCAATATAAAATTGCCAATTGGAGGCAATTTGTGTTGTTACTTACTGTAAATTTCTGAATGAGTAAGAACTGTTTTTATATGCCTACACATGGTGACAAATATGGTACAAATGAAACCAATGTATGTTGATGGAATTACCAGCTGGTAATTTTCATATGTATATATTTTGGACCCCCTACTGATTTGTTTTGTGCGCATGGTAGAAAACGATGCCACTTGCCTAACTGAAAATTATTTTCAACGGCAGTGACACACACATATTCACATACATCGTATGAAAATGCTGGCGACAATACCAGGTGATCATGAAAATTAGCAAGAGTACAAATGAATAAAAAATACAAAAAAAATATTGGCATATTGTCTTTTGTATTTAGTATAGGATAAATAATAACGAACTTTTGTTTATAGAAACATGTTGTCGAATATACTAGGCAAGGCAATTTTAAAATATACCTTCTGTGTTTTATGAGCGCCTGGTAGAAAAGCACAATAAGTATAAGGTAATTTAGATCAAACAGACATTTGTAATGCGATCGATCCCCCCCGCTTCATTTGGTTACAATTTCATACATTTTTTTGTGAAAGATCATCCCAAGGTACCAGGCGATCAGAAACGATAGCAGCAAGCAAAATTCCTAAAATATTTACCACAACAAAATACATATTAGCATGCAGCATTAAATGCCTTGTTTGGTTGTAGGGACGATTTGACAATCAGAGTTAATGTGTGTTGTTTTTCACTGCAAATTCCTCAATGCGTAGAAATTGTTTTTA
Source organism: Zeugodacus cucurbitae (assembly GCF_028554725.1). Taxonomy (NCBI): domain Eukaryota; kingdom Metazoa; phylum Arthropoda; class Insecta; order Diptera; family Tephritidae; genus Zeugodacus; species Zeugodacus cucurbitae. The sequence goes on from NC_071671.1 coordinate 51,705,334, forward strand.
TTTGTCTGGTATGTGCCTGGTATGTTATGATATTTATTATTGTTCACTGCATATTCCTCAATGCGTAGAAATTGTTTTTATATTCGAAACACCGACTGTAGTTTTTGTTTTTGCGCCCGCTATGCGTCTGGCATGCCATGATCTTTATTATTGTTTTAGGAACGACTTTACAATTGGAACTAATGTACACATGTTGCTGGTATGCTAAATATACCAGCTGGTCATTTTCGATAGAAGTCGATGCTACTTGCCTTGCTGAAAATTGCCTTCAACGGCAGAGACACAACACACACATTCACAAACTTTGTATGAAAATGTTTGGCGCTATACAAGGCGATCATGAAAAATAGCAATAGAACAAATGGACAAAATTTACAATAACAAAATATAAGCAAAATGTTTTCCTAAAATATTTACAATAACAAAATAAATATTGGTATGCAACATTTAATGCCTTGTTTAGTTCTAGGGACGATTTGGCAATCGGAGACAGTGGGTGTTGTTACTTCACTGCACATTCCTCAATGCGTAGGAATTGTTTTTATATTCGAAACACCGACTGTAGTTTTTGTTTTTGCGCCCGCTATGCGTCTGGCATGCCATGATCTTTATTATTGTTTTAGGAACGACTTTACAATTGGAACTAATGTACACATGTTGTTGGTATGCTAAATATACCAGCTGATCATTTTCGTATAATTGGGACACCTACTGCTTTGTTTTGTGCGCCTGGTAGAAATCGATGCTGCTTGCCTTGCTTAAAATTATGTTCAACGGCAGAGACACAACACACAAATTCACATACATTGTATGAAAATGATAGGGGCAATATCAGGCGATCATGAAAAATAGCCACAGAACAAATGGACAAAATTTACAATAAGAAAATATAAGCAAAATGTTTTCCTAAAATATTTACAACAACAAAATACATATTAGTATGCAGTATTAAATGCCTTGTATAGGTCTAGGGACGATTTGGCAATCGGAGCCAGTGGGTGTTGTTACTTCACTGCACATTCCTCAATGCGTAGAAATTGTTTTTATATTCGAAACACTGATTGCTTCGTTTTGTTTTTGCGTCTGTCATGCCATGATTTTTATTATTGTTTTAGGAACGACTTTACAATTGAAACTAATGTATGTACATTATTGTTGGTATGCTGAATATACCGGCTGGTACTTTTCATATATTTGGGACAACTACTGCTACGATTTGTGCGCCTGGTAGAAATCGATGCTACATGAAATGTTGAAAATTATTTTCTGCGGCGAAGCCGCACACACAGACATATATATTTTATATGAAAATGCTTAGCGCTATACCAGGCGATAATGAAAAATAGCAACAGAACAAGTGGACAAAATTTACAATAACAAAATATAAGCTAATTGTTTTCCTAAAATATTTAAAATAACAAAATACGTATTGGTATGCACCATTAAATGCCTTGTATAGGTCTAGGGACGATTTGGCAATCGGAGCCAGTGGGTGTTGTTACTTCACTGCACATTCCTCAATGCGTAGAAATTGTTTTTATATTCGAAACACTGATTGCTTCGTTTTGTTTTTGCGTCCGGTATGCGTCTGTCATGCCATGATCTTTATTATTGTTTTAGGAACGACTTTACAATTGAAACTAATGTACACATGTTGTTGGTATGCTGAATATACCAGCTGATCATTTTCGTATAATTGGGACACCTACTGCTTTGTTTTGTGCGCCTGGTAGAAATCGATGCTGCTTGCCTTGCTTAAAATTATGTTCAACGGCAGAGACACAACACACAAATTCACATACATTGTATGAAAATGATAGGGGCAATATCAGGCGATCATGAAAAATAGCCACAGAACAAATGGACAAAATTTACAATAAGAAAATATAAAATAAAATGTTTTCCTAAAATATTTACAATAACAAAATACATATTAGTATGCAGTATTAAATGCCTTGTATAGGTCTAGGGACGATTTGACAATCAAACAATGTGTGTTGTTCTCCACTGCAAATTCCTCAATGCGTTGAAATTGTTGTTATATTCGAAAGACCTACAGCTTTGTTTTGCTTTTGAGCTCGGTATGCACTACCAGCTGACATATTCACTAACAGCATTCCAGCAACATGATTTGTTTCAGTTCCATATCATTTCTAAAACAACAATGAGTATCACATTTCGCATACGAACTCGATTCGAACTCCCATTTTATACTGCATACCAATATGTATTTTGATGTTGCCGATTTCGTTCGGATTCCACCATCAGAACCAACACTAAACACTATGTACAATATGCATATATTTGTTATTGTACATTTCAGTTCATCGTGCCTGTTGCTACTTTTCTTTTATAATACTTGGCACTGTTTGTACAAAATATGTGTGTGAATTAGTGTGTGTGTGTCTCTGTTGCAGAAAATAATTTCATCAATGCAGTGGCATCGTTTTCTACCAGGCGCTCAAAGTGGTGAAGTAGGTGTCCCATATGTTTTAAATGAACGAGCTGGTATTCTCAGCATTCCAACAACACTCATTGGTTTCAGTTTTGCTATCGGTCCCGAAACAATAATAAATATCATAGCATAACAGGTACATACCGAGCGCAAAGACAAAACGAAGCAATCGGTGTTTCGAATATAAAAACAATTTCTACGCATTGAGGAATTTGAAGTAAACAAAAACACACATTAACTCTGATTGTCAAATCGTTCCTAGACCTATACAAGGCATTTAATGCTGCATACCAATATGTATTTTTTATGGTAAATTTTGTCCACTTGTACTGTTGCTATTTTTCATGATCGCCTGGTATAGCGCTAAGCTATAGCTAAGCATTCATATAAAATATATATGTCTGTGTGTGCGGCTTCGTCGCAGAAAATAATTTTCAACATTTCATGTAGCATCGATTTCTACCAGGCGCACAAAACAGAGCAGTAGTTGTCCCAAATATATGAAAAGTACCAGCCGGTATATTCAGCATACCAACAACATGTGCACATTAGTTTCAATTTTAAAGTCGTTCCTAAAACAATAATAAAGATCATGGCATGCCAGACGCATAGCGGGCGCAAAAACAAAAACTACAGTCGGTGTTTCGAATATAAAAACAATTTCTGCGCATTGAGGAATTTGCAGTGAAGAACAACACACATTAACTCTGATTGTCAAATCGTCCCTACAACTAAACAAGGCATTTAATGTTGCATACCTATACGTATTTTGTTATTGTAAATATTTCAGGAAAGCAATTAGCTTATATTTTGTTATTGTAAATTTTGTCCATTTATTCTGTTGCTAATTTTCATGTTCACCTGGTATTGTCCCCAGCATTTTCATACAATGTATGTGATTTGTGTGTTGTGTCTCTGTCGTTGAAAATAATTTTCAGCAAGGCAAGTAGCATCGATTTCTACCAGGCGCACCTGGTATTGTCCCCAGCATGTTCATACAATGTATGTGAATTTGTGTGTTGTGTCTCTGTCGTTGAAAATAATTTTCAGCAAGGAAAGTAGCATCGATTTCTACCAGGCGCACAAATCGTAGCAGTAGTTGTCCCAAATATATGAAAAGTACCAGCCGGTATATTCAGCATACCAACAATAATGTACATACATTAGTTTCAATTGTAAAGTCGTTCCTAAAACAATAAGAAAGATCATGGCATGACAGACGCATACCGGACGCAAAAACAAAAACTACAGTCGGTGTTTCGAATATAAAAACAATTTCTGCGCATTGAGGAATTTGCAGTGAAGAACAACACGCATTAACTCTGATTGTCAAATCGTCCCTACAACTAAACAAGGCATTTAATGTTGCATACCTTATTTTGTTATTGTAAATATTTTAGGAAAGCAATTAGCTTATATTTTGTTATTGTAAATTTTGTCCATTTATTCTGTTGCTATTTTTCATGATCGCCTTGTATAGCGCCAAGCATTTTCATACAAAGTTTGTGAATGTGTGTGTTGTGTCTCTGCCGTTGAAGGCAATTTTCAGCAAGGCAAGTAGCATCGATTTCTACCAGGCGCACAAAACGTAGCAGTAGTTGTCCCAAATATATGAAAAGTACCAGCCGGTATATTCAGCATACCAACAATAATGTACATACATTAGTTTCAATTGCAAAGTCGTTCCTAAAACAATAATAAAGATCATGGCATGACAGACGCATAGCGGACGCAAAAACAAAACGAAGCAATCAGTGTTTCGAATATAAAAACAATTTCTACGCATTGATGAATTTGCAGTGAAGAACAACACACATTAACTCTGATTGTCAAATCGTCCCTACAACTAAACAAGGCATTTAATGTTGCATACCAATATTTATTTTGTTATTGTAAATATTTTAGGAAAACATTTTGCTTATATTTTGTTATTGTAAATTTTGTCCACTTGTTCTGTTGCTATTTTTCATGATCGCCTGGTATAGCGCAAAGAATTTTCATACAAAATATTTTCATGAAATATTCGCAGAAAATAATTTTGAACAGGTCCGTGTAGTATCGTTTTCTACCAGGCGCACAAAACAAAGTAGTAGGGGGTCCCAAATATTCATATGAAAATTACCAGCTGGTAATTCCATCAACGTACATTGGTTCATTTGTACCATATTTGTCACCATTTGTAGGCATATAAAAACAATTCTTACTCATTCAAAAATTTTCATGAAGTAACAACATAAATTGGCTCCAATTGAGAAATTGTTCCTAGAAATAAACAAGTCATTTTATATTTCATACCAATATGCATTTTGTTGTTGTAGATTTAAAGAGATTTTTCTTGTTCATTGTTTCATTTATGAACGCTTGGTACATTGAGGCAAACTCTAAAATCCCAATAATTAAGCTTAGCAAATGGCTCAAAGTCGCTAAGGGCGCCCATGACCATACGCATACAAATTGATAAGAATACTAATAATGCCATCAATATTTTTATTAACACCAACAATAATGTTTTCAAAATTTCATGTTTTTTCTTAGTTGTTGGCTCTTAATGGGGGCAATGCAATTGTTGTACTTTATTCAAAGTGCAGTGCTAATATTTATGATCCTCTGGTACAGCGCAGGTTATCGTATATCAAGTTATTGGTGCGCCAGAAGAATGTATACTGCATAGCAAATGTGTTGTGTCTGTCATCTGCTGTGATAATCCACATGTGTTCCAAATGTTCAACTAATTCCTAAAATAACAAATATCAAGTGTGTTTCTCTTTGCGTTTTCATTATCTCACCTTCGTCACAATAACAACGAAGCTGTGCTTCGTCATGCTGTTCGAAGTCAAGTTTTTGCATTATTCGAACTTCATGGAGGTTTTTTGTGTTTGTGAACGAGAGAGAGTTTGTGTGATCTCTTATTACATCGCAGCAGTGTTACCAACCGGCATTGATAATTTATTTTTAAGAATTTATCTCGTCGTTGTTTTTTGGTGGTAGTCATTATTTTATTTTTAATCTTAGTTTATTAAATAGCATTTTTTCTTTAAACTAAAACTATTTATTAATTTTTCATGTGATAATTGAATTGATACTGAAATTAGTATAGCTTTGGTTACCAATCGCATAGCAACTGATGTATAGCTTACCTTTTTGTTCTGCAGAATTCAAAAATATATAACATTGTATTTCTTTTTTCTTTATTTTATTCAATTAGAGTTAATCATAAAAACTTTTTGTTCCTTAATATTATATTTTTTATTGTGACAAATTTTTTTCTTTTCATTAATGACATTTGACTTGATCATTGCAAGATATGTGCACACATACATATATTCATTATAGAAAGCAGGGTTTTACAAATATATTCGAAATATTTCCAAAATCTACGCATCCTTCACAACTGTGTGTACCAATTCAGGTTCCTTACACCGTCTCTATATAACCGAACAAGGAGACGGACTCACTATTTGGTATTGTAGAGTTATAAATGGTTATCCTACTAAACTTCTGGAGAGTCTCCTTCAGATCTACTTTAAATTCAAATCTAGTTGGTACTAACGCTTGGAAAATATCCCCAGTTTGCGACTAGTCGCTAAAGAAATTGCAATTGTTCGGGCTGTTGCCCTGTTGGATAATGTCGCAACTCGTATTTTTTAATATTTTTTAAGAATTCTATATTCTTAATACCTAAATTAGTTTAATTTCTAAGTAAATTTTTAATACTAAAATACAAATATTAGTTTCTTATTCAGTCAAATTTTCGGTTAATTTTTTGTTTTTAATATCACAATTCACTTTGCATTGTTTCCATTTGCTTCTACGATTTACAAACCTAGTAACAAAATTAAAAGTTTATTTGTTATTATTTTATGAATGATTGAATTAATTTTTCTTAAGTATAACAGGTAATTCGAGTTTGAAAAACTAATAAAGCTAAAAACAGTGGGCCTAAAATATACCAGATCTCTGCAGCACAAAATTTCTGCAAGAAAAAGAAATGAAATAGAGTCTTAACAGTTTATGAAATAGTGAGATGTTTTACTCCATCGCTATATACAGGCATATAGAACGTAGGACGCTTTTTTCTTGAAATTTTGATGTAGAGTTAAAATCATGAGTATTTTTTGCTTCAAATCTTTTGTAGATAATACTCCTATCAAACTCTTGAAAAATATGTGAGCGTGTGTTTGTGTAATAAATGTGGCATTGCTAAAGGTTTGAGACAATTAAGAGCAAAATTTCGCTATAACTACATATGTAGGTCTGTTTCTTCGTTTTTAATGTGAATATTACGTGTATGATAAACTCGTACAGTATAGATGTTGAGAAATGAGGAAATCGTATTAAAAATTGAAAATGTTCTCGGAAAATTAGCTGCATTCGACTTTGAAATGATTTGTATGTTTTGTTTGTGTATGTTTTAATACCAAATTTGACAATTAGTTTAGATGAGATTAACTGAAGAATAACGTTAATTTTAATGAAACATTTTCAGAATAACGTTAGAAATATGAAGTGAGGAAGAGAAGATTACTTAAAATTGCTATGTCAATATGACACTGCCTGTTTTCGGAATATCTCAAACCTTCAAAAGAATTTTGTTGCGGTCGTTGTAAAAAAAAAACAAATAAAATGGAATAATAGGAGCAGTGGGAGAGTAATGGACAGTTCTTGATCGAATAAAAAATTGGGAAATATATTATGTAAAATATACGATAAATATAAAGTTATAAAAAATATTAAAATGAATAATAATAAAAATATAAATATATAAAAAAATAATTACACATGAACTGCGTGTTTAAAACGAAAAAAATGCTTGTTGTACTTGCTTGTTGTTATATACAACTGTTTACCATTTTATTAAACAAGTCTCCTAAACTAAACAAACTTTGGTTCTAAAAAGTGTGATTTGAAAATGAAATGTAAATTAAACACATAAAAACTAGGTTTTGTTGTTTTAAGTTAATTGCTGTTACTAAAACCGCAATGTGTGTGTACTTACATCTAAATGTTTATAAAAAAATTGCGCTTATAATGTAAATTATTTTTTGTTAAATTTGAATAACAACTAGTGCGTCAGTAAACTGCAATACAAATACAGATTTTAATTAATATTATAAATTCTTTTTTTTTCGATATATGTATATTCTTTAATTTATTCTAATAATACGTAATACACAGCATATTATATTCATATCAACGATACTTTCTTTGTTTTCATTATCATTTTTATTAAGGTATTATATATATGTACATATATAACAGTACTCATTAAGCCTTCATATCAAAATGTGTAATTTTTTTTTCGACGTCATCATTCACGCGACAATTGCGGTAATTCACTTTGACGACTGCTAATTAAATTTGTACAAACAAATGGATACCCCAACTTACATACACACCAACACCAAACCACACTCACACACACTCAGCCATGCACTGTGTATATGTGTTTTTTGTGTCTTCGCTTCGCCTTACTTGTGCTACTTATTGTTGCTTGTTGTCCTTGTTGCTGTGTTTCTGATTTATTATACGAGTACATATTTGCATACGACTTCCCTACAATTTTTTTCTTCTATTCAGGAATTCACACCTCCATTGGCCGTTGTTTTACTGTAAATTACAGTCATCGGAGGCGTTGTTGATTTGCTGTTTCGTTTTGCGTGATGCACGGCGTATGAGTGACCTGTAATTTTGAGATCAAGTTTTATGAGACTTTCATTTGGACAACAGCCCCCTCTTGTTCAAGAGGGGGTGAATATAAATAAAATTAATAATATAGGCACTAACCTAGATCTGGGCTTTAGTTTGGCATCGCCGCTGCTGGTGGCTGGATCAACCACTTCGACCAAACTGGACTTTTTAAAAATGGAAACGGTTGAATTGCGATTCTTGTCTGGGAGAGGAAATATATACAAATTCAATTGGTTTACATACTGAATATTCATTAAAAGTTTACAATACAATCCAAAAAAAAAAAATATTATCTGTAGTTGAAACAATTTAATTAGCGTATTAGACAGGAAGACTTCTTCCGAGTTAGATAGAGACTAAATATACTAAGGACTGCAAACTAACAAACAAAAGAGGAAATTACATTAAAACTAGGAGCTGATCGCATCCAACAATTATTTGTTATATCACACATACACGGGTCGACTGAGGTTCTACCACAAATATAGGTTATGGATTATAGGTGCTGAAATTGTTATACAGATTCTCCAAGTATGAAGCTTTATTTCTGTGTGGATTGGCAGGCTGTGGGAAACATCAATAAAATACTGTACAACCTGTAGCAAGCTTTTGTTAAGGCCATATTCCCCTAATATTTGTTAGACAAACACCTTTTAGTACACTTTTCCGATCTAAAATTATGCAATTTTCATTAAAACAATTTTTATAAATAAATATTTTAAGCCTTTATGGTAGTTTTATTAAAAAATAAGTCAATTTGGCTTGAATATGCCAGTTCCTAAAGTGGCACGTTGTTTAAGTTGCGTCCACATGTTTTATAGCTATACGCGCGTTTAAATTAAAAAAATGTCGGACAATTCATTCGTATTTCAAAGAAACACATTTTTATATGAAAAACAACACATCAAATAGTGGTTTTATGAGTATTATGTGGGCTCTGATCTTCACAAAGAAACCAGTCAGTACTAAATGTCTTAAAGAGAAGAGTCGGAATTTTACTCAGTTATATATAAAGAATATTTATTTAATATTTAAGTGGATTACTTGGCCTTCAGACAATAAATTGTCGTTAGATTCTTAGAGTTCTAAGTAGATTAGTGCTAATAGGCCTTTCATTAATGAAAAATTTCCTCAACTTTTTATATTACTTTTGAGATCAACAAGATCTTTTAGCTGAATATTCACGATTATAATACCGCTTGATTCTAAAAACAAACATTGGAAATTCTTTCAATTTTATTATTACTTTATATGACTTTCTGTAGAACTCAATCGTGGATCTGCTGGACTATGAAGTTGGAGCGATATCGAGGATACTTGGAGATAGAAAAAAATAGTGTGTGCTTTTAGTTATAAAGAGGACCAGAAATCGCTGGCGTCATACTTTAACTTCTGAAACAGCTATAGAGGCATTCAATCAGATCAATAATTGAATAACTGTAACTTAACTATGAGCTAGATCTACTCAACAAGCATGTCTCTGTGTGTGCTCGGATGTGTGGATATGATGTGTAGGTACATATAAGTGTCTGCGCTTAACGCCGTTACACCGAACATTGTTTGCTCGTAAGCGGCAATTTGTGTCGAAAATATATTGCCTCATGTACACCGAGGTCAGCGCCAAAGCCACACCAGCCGCACCATTTTCCATCACCGAGCCAATAACTTTGATGTTTGCTCGACACCGTGGAGAGTTGAGAATTAAAAACTTGAACTGCTTTATGGCAGATTGCATTGCGGTTGTTGTTATGATTGTGTGTGTTTCTCTAAATGTATACATGTCACTTTCTGTTGATTTCGATATTACCTGTAACGGACAAAATCCCTTTAATTACAACATGCATCCTTTATTCACCAAATGATCTTCGGAAATCATATTCGGGGACTTTAAAGCAAAAACTGTCAAATAAGACAAAACCGACCGAACAAGTCTAAGGCAAAGAATTATTTATAAATCAAAATCAGGGGTTTTCACTTCATAGTTCAAGCATCTGCTTTAGATGCTATGCTATAAAAATTTTCGAAGATTTGAATTTCGTGTAAAAATTCAAATTGAATCACCCTTTATATTGAAACATATTGACACTTGTACAAAGTCGTACATTCAAATTATGTAGGACAAAAATGCAATCAAGTCTGATAATACAACTCTGTGGACAGCGGCTAGTGGTTAATCGTACATATTTCAATATATGTAAGTACCTACAAGTCCACTCATACATACGCTTCATATGCATAACATGTAACGACAATCCAATTTTTTTCTTAAATTTGGTAATGTTTGATTTTCAATCGTAGATAATTTTGCTTTAAAATAACTGTTAATTCAGTTATTTGTGTATTTCCTCACTTAAAATTATTAAAACAATTAAAATATTTCAAATGGCATGTGAAGAAAAAATAATGCAGGAATCTGCAGGAATTTATTGATATTTATAAAGTATTGTAGCTAGGAGTATCGCTCAGGCCCTTTAAAGGACAATTTGTCACTGTCAATGACACGAAAAATTTAATATGAAAATAACCAATCAAAAATGCAAAATTACGCCACGGCGGTTGTTGGAAGAGTCGGTTCTGACAAATACCTAAAGTATGGTATTTTTTAGAAAATCGCTCAAAAGCAAGCAACAAAGGCCTAAGTGTACACGATACATATGAATAAGCGCACATACACATACCAACAGCACCGGCAATTAAGGTACATAAGGTAGTAAGTACTACGTCAGTCAGTCATGCAAGTCAGTTAGTCAGTCAGTCAACGACAGACTACGAAGCTTGTGTGTGAAATAAATATCTGAGGTGGTTGTACAAAGCTTCACAGTAAAAATTTATTGTATTTGTGTGCGTGTGAGCAGCAGAACCGCTGGGGCGTCTAAAAATATGTTTCACAGTTATTTCTTATATTCAAATATGCGCCGTTGTCATGGTATGCATGTGTGTATATTGAGAGCGTTCGAGATCTATTTCGGTAACCTTTGGGGCGGATAATTGTGTGAGGACTTCAATATGATTTAGACATGTGAATTTGCTCTAATCTGCACGGGACAAGTTCCGTGTGCTTAGACAAAGGAACTAACTAGTCCAATTTAAGCAGAAATTAAACTACTTACGTCATTTAGTGAGATATTTTTACCCTTCTGCTATGTTAGGAAAAAATTACACATATAGTGTTTTGGGTCAATTTGAACCACTTATAAAAACTCCACTAATAACACTATTTTATTGAAAGAGTTCATATTTTTTTATTTGAATCAAGTTAAGTGTATGTTAATTGTAGAAAATAGTTGGGATATGTATGTTTTAATGGCAATTTTCACAAACTAAGCTGCTGTGTTCCTTGCAAACAAATTTTTGGCACGTACTACAAACAGCTGAATATTTGTTCGAATTTTTTGTATGATGACAGAAGAAACATCGCTGTCGTTTTTTGGTGGATTCATTTCTGGCAGAGCATAGAGCTGTGCAAAATATACTCGATTTCCGATAACTAGCTTTCTTTGTCGGCGTTTTTGATCGAGTGATGTAATAATAAACGGCCAAATGTTTCAAAATACGAGGTGACCCAACAACGTAATAAGTGTAATGAAATTACATTTGGCATCCTCCAGCAACATAAAAAACAGATATTATTTTAATTTTCATATATATCTATTCCTTTTACTGCAGTTAACAAATAGAAGAAGAATCAATAAAATACGACTAGACTAACACGCAAATTTCGACGAGATTTACTGAAAATTGGGTCAAATTGACCCAAACATAGCACAAGGGTTAAAATACTATCTCAGGAATACCAAATCAAGGTGGAGCACAAATGTGGGGATATATGAAGGTACCCATACCTAATGTGTATTTGTGAATATATAGAAACGATTGTATTGTGAGCTTTAAGTACCCATTTTGACATGAAATATGTATATATATCTTTTTGTAATATAAAATTAGATGCTGGAAACTACACGCGTCTGCAGAACTAGTCTCACAGGTATTCTGCTTTGCTAATTATATTAAAAAGTTGAGTATGGCCTCCACAAGAAAGCTTTAATCAGATAATTTCAGGAATATCCATGGTTTTGCCCTTCAGTGTTCATTTTCATTTGATAGTCTTTAAGGGCCACTTCGAGAAAGACGTTAAAAAATTCATTATTGAGCAAACACTAATATTCTTCCCTACTATTTGCAAACTAACCTTAAAAACCCAAAATTACTATAATATTTATACATAAATGCAGTGCGGATAAAATATGATCCCTTGTTGAACTTGTAAATTTCCATTTGGCGTGCATTTGCACCATCATACGTCATTTGTGACGCTGCAAATAGCTTACATACACAAAAATATATCGAAACAAGAATAACAACAATTCGTAATTTAACAGCGGTATCTTGCGGTTATTTACTTCGCCGCTTTCATCAACCCTTCATTTCCAGCGTATACGTATGGATGGAACTTAACTTCACTGATTTTATTTCTTAGCTGCCACTTTGTTTGTATTTTAAATATATTCCGCGGAATTGCCACCGCATTGTTGTTGCCACATTTAAACGGCCACCTTTGCAGCATGATTGTTTGTTTGTTTTTGTTTCCTTCTTATTTATTTTGTGCGACGATTAGTTGAGATTTCACTGGTATTTTGTAGTTGTTAGTAGTTGCACGCTTAAGGAGGAGATATAGGAGAGGGAAAGTGAGATAAAGGGAAGGGGGTTGTGGAAACCGTCATTTTCGATTTGCTGCAATAATTACTACATAGCATTACTTTACTGCATTCTGCGCTGTATTATATTGCTTCGCACTGATTTCGCAATCGCATTTGCATTTGCATCTGTTACTGGCGACGACGCTATTACCCACCAACCGAGATATGTGCGCGCGCAGAAATCCGATTAACTGCGGTGCCAGTCAACAGATGTCACTGCGCACCCTTCGCTTCGCCTTCTGTTGTTTTTTCACACACCTTCTCTATTTCCTTGATTAGAATTGTTTTCTTGTTGTTAATTAAATTTAACTTTAATATGAAATTTAAAATTAATATGAAGTCGTGAAATTTTTTAAAAAGAGGATTAGCGCCGTTAGTTAAAGGCTGAAATACTTCCTGATTTTGCTAGGTTTATTTTATATTCAAGGCTTAGACATTTCTTTATATGACAAGAGTTCCTCAATTTACAACTCTTCCACATTTTCATAATATTCCAACATAGTTCTAATATTATTATGTACCAAATTTCTTTGAAATCATTAGTATAAAACTATTATACTCTGTGCAATACATAGCGAGAGTATAGTATAAATCAAATCGAATCGATGACGGCATGAGAAAAACAACAGAAACAAAGAGACACAGAGAATGAGTAAAAAATATGTTGAATGTCAACTGTCAACTCTCACTCATCACTCTAACCAATCTATCAAATACTACTACTACTCTATATATATTTTTACAGTAAACATGTGATATTCTGCTCTGCTTATGTCACATTACTTTCAAATGTAATAAGCAAATTGTTCGCTTATCACCGAATGTCACGTCAAGCCGACATATTTGCACATTGAACTGGCTGTCACAAACAATCGAATATATCTACATGTATAAATGTGTGAAGAACAACTACAAAACATAAGCATACTTGTTGACACATTCTCGGAATGTATGAGTGTGCGAGTGAAAAAAGAAACGTTTTTAAATGTAGTGAATTCGTTAAAATTTTCTGTTTAAGTTATTGATGGATTACCATTGCGAATTTAATGACTTTTTCACACCGAAAATATATTTATGTATGGAAGTGTGGTTAACTGTGTGAAAGCAATCCATTCACCGCACACGCATTTATTAACACATACTTTTTCGTTACATTTATGTTTTACCTGCAAATTGATTGCTTGTAATTTTTAATTGCTTTCTGTTGCAGAATTACGCACACACAAATGTTTGTAGAAATCAGTGAATTTTGAAATATTATTAATGAAAATATAAATAAACTATGATTACATTCATTTTGAGTTTGCAGATTTTGCTTAAATTGAAAGTAAATACATTTTTTTGGATATTTTTAATGCAATTTAATGCAACATATTTTAAGAACAGTGATACAAACTGGAAAAATGAAAGGGTAAAAATTATGAGCTCAAATAATGGAGTGAGATGAATTTTCAGATATGCCCAAAAATATAATATGTAGGTTATCACATAAATAATTAAATACCTATATATGTACAAATGTACGAGTATGTAGTAATTAAAGACACAGTAATTCCATTAGAGAGAGGAAACCGAATCTGATATGGATAAGTTAAATAACCTTGAACTTGAGCTTAGCCCTTCATTACTTTTTTTATAGTAACAACAGAGGCAAAAAAAAAACTAGGTACCACACGGCGTATGAGTAATCAAACATTGATGATGGAAAAAACTGACTTTGAAAAAGCTTCAGACACATGATTGAACTGAAATGTTACCAAAACGACCTAGAAGACCATTATTCATATGAAAGGAAATCAAAATTAGTTGCTATTCTCAGAAAAGATATATTTTATGGATCTATAAGTGTTACTATTTCTACCTACGCGAATTATGTATTTCTACATAATATTGCTAAATTTCACGAGTAACAATTTTTTGAACATTTTAATCTAATGTATGAACCCATGAAATTGTCTTTTTGACACGCTTTACCCGATAGAGTTTAAATACAGTAGTTTTCCAAAATAACGAACACATTAATTGTCAGGCCTGTTCGTTACATCGAATTTTTCGTTAATTCGAGTACTCACTTAGAGGTATGTTTTTCAATAAAAATGAGTTAAATATCCGTAAATTGCTGTTTAATAAATTGTTTTATTATTATTAAAAAATGAAAAACCATAACAAAACAATTCAAATCCAATAATTTGTCCAAAATATAACAATTCTGACACTTATATTTCTATTTGGTGCTGATCAATAATTTTAAATTTTTGAAATATTTCAAGTTTTTTTTTAATTCTAGTTCGATGTTATTTTCTTTTCTTCATATGTTTTCTTCATGTTGTTCGTTAAACCGAATACTTATAAATCCCCGAAATTTGTTTGTTCGTTATTTCGGAAAACTACTGTATTCTGCAAAATTAATTACAGCAAAATTTTTATTAAGTTTCGTTTTGGGAATAAACTGTTTAAAAAGATGTTAGAAACCTATAAAAATTAAAATAAAACAAAAGCTTTCACTATTCGGTAGCGCCGAAGAAATTGTACAGGATATACATGGCGCATGAGTAACATTTTGACAAAGATGAACTAATAATAATTTCTAACAATTGACATTAAAATAAATATAAAAATGTATAAAGAATAATCAGTTAGTATTTACTTGAAGGGCTGCTTAATAATTAAATTTTGTTGACACCCACAACAACGCCTACATTTGATTACAAAAAATAATTATTTTAATAAATCAAAGAGCAAATGCAAATGCTAATATCTTCGCCTGCCCACAAATGGCAGAGTACTAATGTTGTTGTACAACATCTTCTCTATTTGTTTCTAAACTCATTCATTTGCTCATTTAGCAGGTATCTTTGTTTGTGTGAAGGTATTGCGTTTGATTGCATTTGTGCTTGGCCGAGACCTTGCAATTGCAATTATGCCAAGATTCTATTATTTTAAATGCCACAAAGATATTGATTTTTCTTTACATTTTCAACTGTTTATTTATGCACAAACACAGAAATATACAAACTTGATTGCGGGTGAATTGCATATGTATGTGTTGTTGTTTGTGGTTTGCATTGGAAATGAAAATTAATTGCAATGAAATTATGCTAAAGGTATCAATGAATGCAAGTGGAGAAACAAATAATAAAGAAAGTAAAGAAACTACAAAAAGAACAAAAAAAACAGCAATTTATCTGTCTTAAGGCAATTGATAGGCTGTCATTTATGGATTTTTATACTCTCGCAAAGTTTCTAAAGATAGTATCATGGTTTTGTTCACATAACGGTTGTTTGTGTCACCAAGAAATAAAAGAGCAAGATATGGGGTTATATATATACATAAATGATCAGGATCAGGATGACGAGTGGAGTTGAAATACGGATGTCTGTCCGTCCGTCCGTCCGTCTGTCCGTGCAAGCGATAACTTGAGTAAAAATTGCTATATCTTACTGAAACTTGGAACACATATTCCTTGGCACCCTGAGGAGGTACAACAAAATGTTTTTTGTACATGATGTTCATATATGTGATTTATATTAGCTATCACATATTTAAACAAACATTATAGACATTAACTTGTGATGTTTTGGCAAACTGAAATTATGTCATAAAGTTTTCTATAAAAATTAGCCTTAGCAGCCACAAAGGTGTAGCGCATATGTCGTTAAGAGTAGCAAATATTCGACTATCCTAGAAATTACCAATTACCCTCACCGCGACATTAAGCCGGAAGCCATCAGGAACGTTAATCCCATTTGCTGTTGGCACAACAACCAAAACAACCATCTAGCCACACTGTTGTTGTTGTGTTTACCGTTCTTATTTTTGTTGCTATGTGTGGTTTCATCTTCATTTTTTGTCGCTTCATGCGTCATTAATCAAATTTACACACGTTGCTCTCTTAAATTCGCTATGTATAAAACGACGGCCAATCATAGGAACAAAGAGAAATATTAACGCACTCACAAATATATTTGCAAGGCAACTTAGACTTTAATCTTAGTCTATAAAGTTTTCTAATACCGATGAAGTGACAAAAGTAAGAGAAATTGGAATTCACACATTAATAAATTAGGCTGAATTCAGACAAACGAAGAATCCCGAGTTTTTCGTACACAGAAATGAGTTTTGTGTCTTAGATAATCTGTACTCACTGCTAAAAGTTATTAAATGATTTATTTTGTTATTCTTTCAAGAGTTAAATTTTGTTTCATTATTATTTCAATTTCCTCAAATTTTTTTAATACTTGTCCTCTACCCGATGGAAATATGTACCACCCTAGTGCACATGGGTAACTGATATTTCCTCCAAAGAAAGTGATCTTACATTTTTAAAATTAATCATAAAAAAGTTTTCGATTTGCTGAAATGGATATTTTATGTGAGAATTACGATGGAAATGACTATAAGCCAGTTCCACATTTGCACATTTTGCAATTATAATGGCAAACTTTAAACTGAGCAATAAATAATAAACGAATTTGTATGCAAGCGCGGAAGTCACGTGTCAAAAGGCATTTAAATACATGTGTCACGTAAAAAGAAGCAGATAAAATTACATTGCCAGGCAAATCATCACCCTCATCGCGTCATACACACACTCACACATACATAAAAGATCTCTCAGCCGTTAAATCATTGCTTTGTGCCACAGTAGACACATTTATTTCACACACATGCTCGTATACACAAACAAGTAACAAAAGGGTGTTGGAAATTATTTAGACGGCGAGGTTCATATCTCCTGCCTCGTCGGTTGTTTAATGTTGCGCATACGCTCCGTTGAACCGCAACACTGAAAGCGCGACTTTTCATCATTTCATTTCATCGCTATCAGCGTTGTGCGGTATTTGTGTTATTACAACAACAATAAAAATATTGGTTTTATACAAGAACTGCTATACATACTTATGTGCTCATTACTGTTTCATATTGCTAATTTTATGTTTTGTTTTTGCATTTTTACATTTTTGTAATATTGCTTATTTAATGTTTCGATTATTTTCTCGTAACATTTTGGCTGCGCTTCATTCAACAAACATGCGCACCAATGTTCGCTCATTAATATTTCTAATGTGTGTTTTAAGAATGTAATCATATAAATTATCTTTCCGCTTTAATGCTTCCACAAGCGAATCAATCGGAGAAACATTTTCTAATGCAAACAAGTGAAATTTCATATTTGTGCAATTTTTTGAGTAATTTTGCTTGGAACAAAAACCAGAGAGACTCACAATAGATCCGCTTAACGTGTTTACTATGTTCAAATATCGAAATTTTAGCCCATTTCTCAAACTGTACCCTTAAAATTAAAGTTATTTGTTCAAACCTGATGTCCCAGATCTTTTCAAACGAATCTTTGAAAACTATCAATTAATATACAAACGATTGAAGCAAACTATACTTAGATGTTGATTTACATCCGACTATCATTTAGTATAAGTTTTTTTATTTACAGTGATTGTATCAGAAACCTAGACTCCTTCCCACAATTCTATTTAGCTGAGGGTTAGTACAGCTTTCGATCTATTATTATCTACCTCGAGGTTGGAAAACTTTGAACCTAAGCAAGATCTCTTATTCGGAAATGACTTGGTAATTACTTGAGTGAATAGTTGTAAAATAGGTTGTCATAAATTTTAGATAATTATCTAGTTAGTAATCTTTTTGTATAAAGCGAAATAAATTGTAAGCAAATTAACACTACTAATCTAATATTGTGAGCAGCGTATCATTGCCAGTCAGTTCTAATTTATGCAAATTGCTATGATCACACGCTCTAATATCTGACAATTTACAATGTACACATGTCAGTAAATATATTGGGATGTCAAGAAAAGGAAACGTTTTGCCCACACTAGCATCACCCAGGATAACCAGTGTTATACGTTCAAAGTCGGCCATTGTGAAAACGGCTGACGACGGCTGCTAGGATTACCATCAGCAAGAAGCTACTGTTTGTATTTTATTTGACTGTGTAAGCCGTAAGCTTGTTGGCTGAGTTTAAGTGCGCTTATGTTTTTTTACGTTTTATAAACCGGTTGCTAATCGTTTATGTAGAGCGCATAATTTAAGATTACTTTCTGTTAGCTTTTTTGATATTTTCGCTTCTAGCGACGCCAAATGAAGTTATTATTATGCTAAAGCGCTCAAAGTGTGATTTTCATTTGAAAAGCTCGTCAGTTGATTACAGAAATGTGTATTTAAAGCTTCTTATAAATTCCAACACTAATAATTCTCAGAAGACGCAGCAGATTGCTTTTATGTTTTTATGAGCTTTCACCGAACACTTCATTCATGTTTCTTACTTAGTGTTTAACACTTTCTGCAAATGGAGAGTGGACGTATTCGTGTGAAGGCGTTACGGTTGCTTGTAAATTAAATTATGCTTTCGCTTCCGAGTTTTTTCCGTTTCTGGCATTTGACTGCGCATTTTTTGTATGGAAAAATGTTCTATTCTTTACCCTTGTTGTTGTTGTACGCATTGTAAATTATCAGTCGGCCAGTTTGCTGCTTCCACTCTATTCATATTTGGTGGCGGCACAACATGTCCTCTTTCTTCATACTTTCAATAAGAACCGTCCTTTATAAAAAGACGAAAAATTAGCTTTTTTACGCAAGGTTTTAATGGGAATTTTACTTTGTCCTTATATAGTTATAGACTCTCAGAAATTTTGTTTGAAATGTACTAAGATATAAAAAATTGCATAATCATCTCTGTTTAATTATCATTGCCTAGTAACTAAGATACTCAAAGTTGGTTAAAGTAGAGTTACTCAACCAATTAACTGTTTACTTGATACTACTCAAAGGTATTCTAGCTAACAATTACAGTGTGGCTTTGAATACATATTTTAGAGTAATAAATAAATATTTACTTACTTGTATAGTGTACATGAAAACTCAAATGAGATGAATGTATTTGCGTAACTTCTCCGTATTTCCCCGCAGGAGCTTTAAATCAACACATCCCCACATTCATACACACCTTACTGACAATTAACTGTGCGCCTAATAGGAGGCTTTGCGCTATTAAAATTATGTATCTTCTATACAAATTTATGTGGATGTACAAGCCTCTATTATCATGGCAAATATTTGTCTTTAATCAATTTAAATAATTGACTGACCCTCTCACACCGTGTGAAGCATTATGACATCTATAGACAAATATCAGTAGATATGGACTATGTACGTATATACAATCATATTTCTATTTGTTGAGAAACAGATTTCGAAATTTGCATTCGGTTTTCATTTCAACCAAATTTTAATTCGTTTTCATTTTTTATGATGCTTAAGAAACTATGAGTTTAAATTAGTAGGATTTGATTTGACAGCCATATATCTCTCTCTAAAGATATGTACATATAAGCATGTTAAAACACCGAACCCTAAACTCGATTTTGCTATAATAATTCATAGCTTGTTTGCATTATATTGAAAAGTAGTATTTTAAGAGTCCACCTTTATCTGATATATCACTGTAAGATTGACTCAGAAATAATCTCCTGAAGAATTTAACTTCTAGTGTAATGTTTGCGAGCAAAGATCAATCAAATATTAAACATTTTTGGACATTAAATCCTCTATAATCTCGAACAAATTTGGTGAATAAATTTTTCATATTTTTAATGCTTATAGTATTCAACTTTAAAACCTAGAACCAATTTATACAATCTCTTTAAAGGCCTCAAGTCTGGAACAACACAATATGGATTATGTTTGGATATGTTTATTTCTACGGCTGCCACAAAATAGTTTATACTTATACTCTCCAATTAAGGCAATTATTCCGAAATATAGTCCAATAAAAACAATTGTGCAGACTAATACATCCGTGTACTTTCATAAATCTATATGAGTATACAAATGAATTAACTTTAATGAAACCTAAATTTTAATTAAACATTTAATTATGGAATAAATAGTTATTTGCGGAATCACTCAGTAAATAGGATTTTTTCTATTTTTCTTTCATATCGGCGAATGTGTTTGTAATGAAAATAAATTTATTTTAGTACAAATATTAAAAATTATAAGGCGAATATTTGAGCGCTTATTAATTTCAGCTAATGCTGCAATTAACATCAATATTTTATAGTTCATATAATCGCAATTAATTTAGAAATTAAAAGTCGAGTAGAATTTCATTGCATATAAATATCATATATTTATTTAAATTTGTTAGTTAGTATTGCCTTCAAGTGGCAAAATATATCCCAATATTTTTATAAAAACAAAAATTGTTTGAATACTACTCGTTTCGTTTGTACGACCAAAAAGTGCAAACACTTCCAGAATAAATAGGAATATTTAACTTTCATAGCTTTAGCCTCCCGCATATTTTATATTTATCTAGAAATGTATATTTTTAATTTTAAATTTAAACATTGGTATGTAATTACGATTCCAGCAGCTATGTAGTGTTAATCGTTCTTCTATAAATGTGTTTTCAAAAGCTATATTTTAGCTGCAAATGCAATAACAAATACTACTTGTAAACAAAACAAAGCATAGGAAATAGCTACTGTCAAGTTCTATTGGATACTTTAAAATAAAAATTCCTATACATATATACATATAAAAGATACTCCCAGCGGCATAATAGCTACTGTCCAACTAAACATCCTTGTAAATATGCACAAAGGAACACTTGTCATGGAAATAGAAATATGTTTAAGCTGCACACACATACGTATGTAAGTATCACAATACTTGACACAAGCGCATGGCCATACGAATGTAATATGAAACTAACGAGTTAAGTGCCGTCTGTCCGACACCATGGTGGCAACTAACCACTCACTCAAGTGGTGTAATCTTCACTGTTGGTTTAGAGCGCTATGTGAGTTTACAGTTAGTAAATATTCATATACCTAGCATAAGTGTACATGCAAGTGTATTGTAAATATGTGTATTCAAATGTTTTTATACTCTCGCAACCTGTTGCACAGAGTATCACAGTTTTGTTCACATAACGGTTGTTTGTGTCACCAAGAAATATAAGAGTTAGATATGGGGTTATATATACATAAATGATCAGGATGACGAGTAGATTTGAAATCCGGATGTCTGTCCGTCCGTCTGTCCGTCTGTCCGTGCAAGCGATAACTTGAGGAAAAATTAAGATATCTTAATGAAACTTGGAACACATGTTCCTTGGCACCCTGAGGAGGTTGCTTTCGAAAATGGGCAAAATCGGTCCACTGCCACGCCCACAAAATGGAGGAAACCGAAAACCTATACAGTGTCATAACTAAGCCATAAATAAAGTTATGAAAATGAAATTTGGAACATAGGATCCCATTAGGGAGGGGCACATTTGGATGTATTTTTTTTTGGAAAAGTGGGCGTGACCCCGCCCCCAAATAGGTTTTTTGTATATAACTCGCAAACCAATAAAGCTATATAAGCCAAACTTTCTGCAGTCATTTCTTTTAGCCATTTCCTTATACAGTCCAAAAATGAAAGAAATCGGATAATAACCACGCCCACCTCCCATACAAAGGTTAGGTTGAAAATTACTAAAAGTGGGTTAACTCCCTAACGAAAAACGTCAGAAACACCAAATTTTACATAAGAAAAGGCAGAAGAAAGCTGCACTGAGATTTTTTTACAAAATGGAAAATGGGCGTGGCGTCGCCCACTTATGGGTCAAAAACCATATCTCAAGAACTATTCGACCGATTGCAATGAAATTCGGTACATAACACTTTCTTGACACCCTGATGACACAGGTGGAATATGGGCGAAATCGGTTCACAACTACGTCTACTTCCCATATAACTCAATTTTGAATTCTTTTGATTCGTTCACTTTATAATACATATATACATTAGGAACCAATGAAGCTAGCCGAATAAAACTTTACACAAATACTGTATTTGAGCTGTGACATCACTTGTGGAAAAATTGTCAAAATCGAACCATGACTTTTCAAGGCCCCTGATATCAAACATGAAGAACTCAGTGCCTAAGGTTAATTTTTCACCGAAAATATAGGTAAATCCCTCAGATATTTTAATGTAATTCATTCCCTCTGAATTTTTTTCTTATAACAGTTTCTCTCTGTACCTGAAATGGTAAAAATTGGGTTATAACTTCCCCCAGATCCCATATACCTAATTATAAGTAATATTAAATTAAGTGAGCGTATAGTCTTCGATACGTTGTATCTTGGTGGTGAAAACGAGTGAAATCGGTTTAGGAATTACCTCAGTCCCCATAAACTATTTATGATGATTTTCGTTATTCTATTGAACTTTATGCCGAATATATGGGTCGAATTGTGTTGTCTTTATAAAATTACATCAATAAATTGCGAGAGTATAAAATGTTCGGTTACACCCGAACTTAGCCCTTCCTTACTTGTTGTGTTTATATTTGCCAGCGTAGAATTTCACCTGTATTCATGCTTTAATATTTTAAGCTGTAAATATAAATATCTGTGCATGTTTGCTCATATTTGCAACTCAACGGAATGTAAATAAAATCCGTAATAATACAGGTGTGAGTTTTGCAAATCATGATCTTAATTTAATAGTGGTTTCTAGGAAGTGGATTCTGTCGAAGGGTGTGTGCGAGTTACTCTTTGCAGATGTGGTTATGTGGTTTAACGAGAAAACAAACAAATTGGTAATTACTGCACAGATGTGAATATAAAATGTTTTTAATAAACTGAATGATATGTATATTAGCTGACCCCGCAGACGTTGCCCTGCTAGAAATTATTGGTTTTGACAAGAAAACAAAGTGGAATTTATATTGTGTTGAAAATATTTATTTGCGATTTTTCTAAACTTGTTTCAATGTATCGCAACTTGTGAAACAACAATTTTTGTGATGATGGTTTTCCGACTCAAATATCACATTATTCGGTGGCTGCGTCTTAATCGGGTCGGGTTCAATTAGCAATATATATATATAGATAAATGAAGAACCGCTCCACCGTTTTTGTTCAAACTTCACGTAAACCATCTACTCAATAGTCCGAACAAAACCAAAACATTTGGTTTGAATCGGTGAACCCGTTCTTAGGTTATAAAATTACATCGAAAAATGCCTTTGCTTTTTATATGTATGAGATGATAGTTATAGCTTTTGGTGAGCAGTACAAATGATAATAACAATATATAGTGGTTAGGATCGGAATTTCATGAAAAGTATAAACCACATATTTTACTAACCAGCTTTAATCATTTCAGCCATTAAAAGCAGATATACAATGTTTGAATGTAATGTTATACATGGTTGTAATTAAATAATATTTTATATTACGCTGTGTTCTTTATTTTTTATGTCTATAGGCTCAAAGTAGAGCCAGTAAGCTGCTTTTCCGCTGGCGTTTCTGTGAAAAGATTTACACTTTTTGGTACATCGTCTCTTTTCCTACAGCCTAACAAACTTAAATTTGCATTTTTGCCACCACTGAGTGGAGCCAGTGCAGATATATGCATCACATACACTTAAATATAAAAGCATGCTTTGCATAATAATTACCCCTATTACTCAGAAAACACCGTAAGTACTCTTTGCTTTCGACACTTTTATGAATTGCATATTTCTTTTCACGGAATTGATTTTACTACACGCTCTCAGCCAGCCAAACTGCACGCACTGAGCGCTACATAAATTTTAAATTGCTGTTATTTTTGTTTATTTTTTATATACATTTGTAACTATAGTCCCTTATACATACACACACAATAAAAATATACTCCACATTAAAAAAAGAGTATACCATATCGTTGAAGTTGATCCAGTTAATGGAAGTAAACTAAGAAAACTACTGGAATTTGTCGTTAATGAACAGTCGATGAATTTGTATACCAACGAACCGTTTCGGCTGGATCGAAACATAAATAGAAGGGCATTAGTAAGTCCAACAATCAAGTCTAACAAGCAATGATAATTTATTAAATTAATTTGAGAACACATTACCAATGCAAGGGTGTCGGTTCGCACGAGAAATTATCAAATTTTATCTGATCAAAGACTCTCAATCCGTTAACTGGAATATCACTATATCAAAGAGTACCTCAGCTACAGACTCCTGTTTCGACGACACAGCTAATAGAGATATCTAAATGAAGTAAGCTGACTGGAATGATTTCCTACCGGTAGCTAGTTCATATGGTGAACATATGTTGATTACTTTTCATATAATAAAAAAATTTTGAGAATTGAATATTAATTTGGTCAAAGTGCATATTTTTCGTCAACATATGTACTGTGAACATACACCAATATTTATGATTTGGGAAAAATCAGAGCACCACTGTGTTAGATTTCATATTATTATTTTTATTTTCTAAATACAGAAATTTCAACTAAGTTTCAAATTCAATTCAATATGAAAATTCGAGACAAACGCTACTTATATAAGATTTCCAAAAAGATTATTCAGAATAAACACTTTTAAACTTTCCATTTCTTGAAAGATCCCCAAGATTCTGATATTTCACTTTTAACGATTCAAGAACTTGACAAACTAAAATCGCTAGTTTGCACATAGCAGCTGCGGTAAAGAGCATCCATGTAATGAAAAGCATTCGCCTTGTGCTTGTTTACCGTTATCTCTTACCGCCAACAAGCAATTTATATCGATTTCGTATTTCTAAACTTATTTACAAACGGGTGGCAACCGTTGCCTACAGTCGAAGACACTTCGCATAATAACAACGACTAAAAGTAAAGGAACAACAACAATAGAAACAAGGATACAAAGGAATAAGAACAGCTACAACAGAACCTCTTCTGTCAATTTCAATATATTCCTACAAATATACATATTTACTAGATAGTCGTATGAATATCGTAGCAGAAGTTTTACAACTTGTGTCAACAATAACAACAACACCTGGGATGATAGATTGAAATAGAAACATATAAAATTGTAAGTTGAAGGAAAGTGATGACTTGGAGGCAGCATGCTCGCAAATATTGCCAATATCGCCGTTATATTGTTGCATGTGCATGCGGTATGTCTAATACGAGTATATTGCAAGCAATGAAATGCAAGTGAATTTCTCCCTCTACTTTTATGAGCTTATATTTGCATCCATGACGCAGCAATAAAGATCATTTAACCATTTCCAATTTAACACACTTTGAAATAATTTTCCATTTCGTTTCTTAAGCATTGTTATTGTTGAACTTCATTACTCCTACTTTTGTGTACACATTACAACACCTTTTTTACATTTTTACTTTCATTTCGTAGTTTTATTTGTTTTATTAAATTTTATATTTCCGTCTCTCATGCAACGTAGTTTTACCTTCGCTCAGAAATGTAGGCAACACTTTTTATGCATTGTTTTTTAAGTTTCTACTGGCTACCATACTATTATTAATTACTAATGAGTTGCCTACATTGTGGCGGATTGTTTAATATTTACATTTGGAAAGCAGTTTAGTTTAGTACTGATTAAAGCAGATAGAAGCAAAATATTAGCCAGTGATCGAACTGGTATTAGTCACCAACTTCAGTCACTTTGACAATGAATTTGAATTGCTCATACCCAACCATTTTTGTAAAAGCAGAAAATAGCTTGAAATTAATTATTTAGAATCCATTATCTTTTTTGCAGAAACACTGTTAATAATTTTCTAAATTTGACGTATTGTCCGTTAATCTTTACCTGTATTTCAGCTACAAAAAATTTCAATAGAAAGCTTGGAGCTTTTCCAATTCATTTCAACAATATATTTGCTCTAGGCACTTGTTAGTAATGTAATCAACAACATACTGAATATTAAATAATAAAAGTAGTTTCTAAGTATTTCTCATATTCCTCCATAGGTTTTGCAAGCTTTCCTTTAACTTTTGGTATTTGCATAGATATTTGGCTATGGACAAAGCAGATGCCCACAAGCATAAACATATGAAAAAACTTCTATGACTCTCTTACTTATACATACAAACAATTGATTTAAAACAAAAATTTGTACATGTATGTATGTATTCTCCTCACAAGTATACCAGCTGGCTGCCAAGCAAATTCGACCAAATTAATTGACATTGCGCGAGATTTATTAAGAGATTAATTGACATTCGAATTCCAAGAACTCTAACTACACAGATTGGGCAAGGTATTGCTGAAATATGTGAACCCATTGGAATGAATTTCCGTATTTTGCCCCATTTATTTTATGTCAAAGAGGCTGGTAAATTGTGATACTCACTAAAGGAAAGTTATAAGTAAAAAATATTTGTGCAATTTTCTTTGGTTTTTGGAATAAAAACGAAAGAAGGGAAAGTGAATCCCTAAATGATTGAATTTAAACGGGTACACTTAAACTATCTCCTTTTTACAAATTTTCGGCGCTATTTCTCCTATGAAATTCCATCTCTCTGCTACTGGTTCTATTTTTTGCTTATCCATTTTCTCTCTCTTTATATAGTTGAATAACAATAGGACTGAACTAACACATAGTTTCAATTTATAAGACCCCAACACTGTTCGAACATTGCCACTGTTCGAATGCCTCAACAAAGGCTAAAATATGACACCAAACAATGTGTCTGCGGATCAAGCAAAAGGAATGCAAACTCAAATACAAATGAACACACTCAAATAAGAAGGCATGGAAGGGAGTAGGCAGTTCACAGACAATTTTGTGCGCACTCACATTATCTCTTTGATGCTAGCGTTTTTGGTAATATGGAATGCGAGTGCTTTGTGATTTCGCTGTTCATTTGAGTTTGCGAAATTTCACCGCGCTTTGATCGGCACACAGCCACAAATACATACATACATACATACATACATACAAGAATCCCAGCAAAATTAGCAAATTAATTTACACACGGACGGCATGACAGGACAGGTCGGGCAAACTGCCACCATTAGCAACAATATCATGAATAATTGAAGTATCACCTCTAACATCACCATCAATAATAATTGAAATAGCCACACAAAGCCTCAGATGCAGAAATGAAATCAGACAGAAAACATCGTTAATTACCGTCAAATACCGTTATACACGAAAAGCACTCAAAAAGTGTGGTGAAACAACGCGGCATGACGATTCATGGACAGTTTTTAATAAATTAAATTGAAATAGAATTTTCTAGTTTATTTCATCATAACTTGCGCTATCCTCAAAAAAAGGCAGTTAGAGAACCTATAATTGTTTTTACAGTAATGAATAATATACATACTACCATCCAGTTTCTAATACTTTAGGTCTAAACACAAATTCAAAATATGAACAATTCCGACCTCACGAGTGTTCATAAAATTTATGCAAACTTGACTTCAAGTAACCACTCAATATATAAACTAACGTCACGTAACCCCGAACAAAAGAATTTGATCCGGCCAAAGGTGAATGACCTCAGCCAAAATGTAAACAAACATCAAAGATCATAGGCCGCGCACAAATTGTAAACAAACCTTTGTCAATGACCAATAACCTCGCCCAAAATGTAAAAAATATAATAAAACGCCTGCCAAAGAACATTGACCTCGGCCGAAATGTAAACAAACAGATTTGTGTATATTTATACATTAATGCTAAGATGGATATTTGTTCTCATTACCTATATTTTAATTAAGAAAGGAAAATAAGGAGTATGCTTATACTAGGAAGACATGTATGTTAGATTAGCTATTACAGCTGATTCTAGTGAATATCACAATTGAATATGGAAAATGTTTCAATACATAGCATTGTTGTAACATATTTAATTAACAACGTAGGAGTTATCTCGATATCTATGTTGTGAATTTAAATTCCAAACCATTGTGTCCGAAAAGAATGACCTATACGAAATTGTTTTCAAAAGTGGAAGTTCAGTTTGTAGGCAAGAGATAGCCTGACATATTATTTGAAATTCGCGTGTTGGAACTTAAGGAAATTATTCGAAAAAAATGAATTAATGTAAGAAAGGAAAACAGATTGATGTGAAGAGAGCATAATTGAACACAACAATCGATATTTGTTGGTAGATTGAGTAGGTCGACACTGCTCTTTGTAAACGGTAACAGAGATAATAGTAAATTTTGGAAACACGCAATTAAAGCTCTGTCATTTACATCTAGTTAAGAAATGGCCGCCAACTAAGCTGTGAAATTACAACGCAGCAGGTGGTTTTCGGCAGATAAGTGCAAAATATCAAGAAGAGTATAAAATGGGACAATTTAAGAATGGCAGAAACTAAAAGCACATGTTGTGGTTTGTAAATTTGTTGGGAAACTCCATATCCAATAGTTAATACTCGTATACCGAAGGATGAGGTTCGATGGATTTATGTTGTATTTGATTAATCAATTTCGAATTTTTGAGGTTCTGAAATGTAGTTAGTTACTGTTTTTGGGCTAAGTGGTAATGGGTCCCAAGTCAACCTATTGACATGGTGAGGTCAGTTTCACTTTGGTTGTTGTAGCGACATAGAATGCACCAAAATATATTTTCAGAATGTTGTCAAGGTACCAGTCCTTCTTCTAAAAGACACCTCCGGTTACATATAACTGACTGCCGTGGGAGTGTACTAGGTCAGCATTTGTGAAAAGCTATTCGGTTAGAATTTTATAATTGAATAGGAGAGTATAGTAGAGACAATAAGAGAGCTATACACAATCCTAAAACTCATCTAGCATTGAACAACTACCCTGGCCCAAACATATGTACATCTAATCTCTAATGCAATCAAGCGACGAACGAAACACTTTGCGTGTCATCACGCATTTCCACATCCTTTTTGCCCTCCCATCATTTTGTTGTCGCAACACAACGCCAAATTCTCCCAAAAATTCTTCCAATTTTGCAGCGATTTGAGAGTGTGAGTGTCGACTCAAAAGCCCCCCATTCAGTGCGTGCACGAACGAAATTTAACAAAGCACTTACCGTTAGACATAAGCTCACGCTGCGCTGCACTTGAAAGCGATGACATTTTGTTGAGAAGTGGACACGGTGACTTAAAAGCTAGAGGCCACAAAAAGATAGAATATATAATGGTGGACAGGCTTTTTGTTCGTTTTCCTGAGGATGTGATGGGAAGGCAGTGGAAATACAAAAAGCAAGTACTTTCAGTTCCGACATTTAAAAGACGTGAAATCGTGGCTTCTCTATGTATCTTTGTTTATTATACCGCCTTTACGATTTTAAAGCTGCAACATCTGAGATCTTATTTCTCTATCTACTTATCTTCTTATTTCTAATCTACTCGAATTAGAGAGTGAGATTCAAAGCTCTTCTCTGAGACTAAAGCTTCAACTATATGTTTCGGGTTTGTGTGATAAACTATTTTTTAAGATGTAGCCAATGTCTATATTATTCTTGCATATAGATATGAATAGATGGACTAAAGCATGAAAATTGTCTGACTTTACGATTTGTAGTATCCGAAGAGATATGAGAGATCTTTATTACATTTGCAATTGACATATTAGCCTATGATTGACATAGCTATATAGGCATGCAAACACATAAGGCGCAATATCAAATCAAATGTTGCGTACATTGAGGCTATTTATGTTTGCTTTTTTTGCTCGCTACTTATGAATGCAAAATATCAAGATAAAAAATTGATGTGGAAGTGTGTGCAGAAAGGAAGGAAAGTTGGTTGAGTGATAGCTTACTTCAAGCCATTTCATTAAAGTGAAATTTTTATCTTTTGTTTTAAATGGCAATTTTGGTTTTCAAGAAAAATTCTTTTAATTTGCTAAATGCTTTTTGATAATTTTTTTTTACTTAATATATACTACTTTTGGGAATTTTTGGTTAATTAATAAAAGTTAAAAATATATATTTGTTTCATATACATTTTTTTACTTTTTTTAACAATATTATTAACTCAATATCCAGGTAAAAATCAAAAAGCTGATTCTAAATCATATATTCAGTTATTTAATTAAACCTGTAAGTGTTAATCGAACGTACCTTGTTTCTTACTCCAAAAATAAGTTGTCAACATACGGTTTTGAAAGTTCTAAGTTTATATGTTTATATTTTAGTTCGACGTCTTTGTTCGCCCCTGTGCTAGCTTATGCGAATTAAATTTTTTTAAATAACTTACACTATCGTTGAAGTTGTTGGTGGGAGTAAACGAAAAAAACTACTGGAATTTGTCGTTAATGGACAGTCGATGAGTTTTTATGTCAGCGAACAGTTTCGGTTGGATCGGACCATAAATAGAAGGGCATTAGTAAGTTCAACAATCAAGTCTAACAAGCAATGAGTCTTGTTTCCACGACTCAGCGAATTGAGATAATTAAATCAAGTAAGCTGACTGGAATGATTTCCTACCGGTAGCTAGTTTATATGGTGAGCATATGTTGCTTAGTTTTTATATATAAACCAAATCGGATAATAAAAATTATTTTGAAAATTTTATATTAATTTGGTTTTTACTCGACATGTGTACAGTGAACATACAACAAAATTTATTTTGGATTTTGGAAAGAACAGATCGCCACTGTGTGTTTATTTCCTAAATTCAGAAATTTCAATTAAGTTTCAAATTCAATTCAATATGAAAATTCGAGACAAACGCTACTTATGTAAGATTTCCATAAACATTCATCAGAGAAAACACTTTTAAACTTTCCATTTCATGAAAGATTCTCAAGTTTCGAAGATTGTACCTTTAACGATTCAAACACCCGGCAAACTAAAACCGCTAGTTTGCACATAGCAGCTGCGGTAAATAGTATTCGTGCAACGAAAAGCATTTGCCCTTGTGCTGCTTTACCTTTACCTGTTACCGCCAACAAGCAATTTATGTCGATTTCGTATTTTGAAACTTATTTACCAACAGGCAGCAACCGTCGCCAACAGTCGAAGACACTTCATCTAATAACAACCACTACAAGTAGAAGAACAGCTACAATAGCAACAAGGATACAAAGGAGTGAGAACAGCTACAACAGAATCTCTTCTATTAATTTCAATATACTCCTTCAAATATACATATTTACTAGATAGAAGTATGTATATCGTAGCAGAAGTTTTACAACTTGTATCAACAATAACAACAACACCTGGGATGATAGATTGAAATAGAAAAAAATAAATTGTAAGTTGAAGGAAAGTGAGGACTTGGAGGCAGCATGCTCGCAAATATTGCCAATATCGCCGTTATGTTGTTGCATGTGCATGCGGTAAGTCTAATACGAGTATATTGCAAGCAATGAAATGCAAGTGAATTTCTCCCTCTACTTTTATGAACTTATATTTGCGTCCATGACAGCAGCAATAAAGATCATTTAACCGTTTCCAGATTAACACGCTTTGAAATAATTTTTCATTTCGTGTATTGAGCATTGTTATTGCTGTACTTCATTACTCCTACTTTTTTGTACACATTACAAGATCTTTTTTACATTTTTACTTTCATTTCGTAGTTTTACTTGTTATATTAAATTTTATGTTTCCGTCGTTCATGCCACGTAGTTTTACCTTCGCTCGGAAATGTAGACAACACTTTTTATGCATTGTTTTTTAAGATTCTACTGTCTACTATAATTACTTACTAATTACTAATGTGTTGCCTACATTTGGAAAGCAGTTTAGTTTAGTTATTAGTAAGTAAAAGTTAAAGCTAATAGAAGCAAAATATAAGCCAGCAATCCAACTGGTATTTGTCAGAAACTTAAGTTTCACGGTTAAGGTCCAGTCACTTCTGCAAACTTGCATTTGAATTGTTCTTACCCAACCATTTTTTGTAAAAGCAGAAAATAGCTTGAAATTAATTATCTATAATCCATTATCTTTTTTACAGAAACATTGTTAACATTTCTCTTAAGTTGTCGTATTGTATGTCAATATATCTCCGTATTCCAGCTATAAATATGTTCCATAAAAAAGTTTGAAACTTTTAACAAGATATTTGCTCTAGGCACTTATTAGAAATGTAATCAATAAAATACGGATTTTTATAAAATTAAAATAATTTCTGAGTATTAATCATATTCTTCAATAGATTTTGCAAGTGAATCATTTGTGTGTGGATATGAGTATTAGCGCTTTCCTTTCACTATTAGTATTTGCAAAGATACTGGGCTGTGGACAA
Source organism: Zeugodacus cucurbitae (assembly GCF_028554725.1). Taxonomy (NCBI): domain Eukaryota; kingdom Metazoa; phylum Arthropoda; class Insecta; order Diptera; family Tephritidae; genus Zeugodacus; species Zeugodacus cucurbitae. The sequence goes on from NC_071671.1 coordinate 51,738,189, forward strand.
TGCTTACGCTCACAAACATAAATAGATGTAAACAATTCCATGACTCTCTTACTTAACATACAAACAAAACAAAAAATCAAATGTGTTTACAATAAAAGTGAATGTATGTATGTATGTATTCTCCTCACAAGTATACCAGATGGCTACCAACCAAATTCGAACAAATTAATTGACATTGGTGGAAGGGATTTATTTCGAATTCCACGAATTCCACGAACTCCAACTACTCTCAATTCACAGATTAGGCAAGGTAGCATTTGGCATTTGGCCACTGTGAGGTATTCCTTTGAAGAGCTGGCAGCCAATGCGTTTAATTTGCCTTTGTTCTGTTACATCGTAACTACTCAGGGCTGAAACGAGTATACGGGATTATGACTTTTATTTTTATCCAAAAATTTATTTTACAAAGCATTATTGCAGAAGTATGTGAACCCTTCGGAATGAATCTACGTGTTTTACCCCATATATTTTATGTCAAAGAGGCTGGTAAGTTCTGATGCTCAATAAAGGAAAGTTAGAAGTAAAAAATATTTATAAAATCTTCTTTGGTTTTTGGAATTAAAACGAGAGAAGGGAAGATGATTCCCTAAATTATTGAATTTGAACTATAACCTTTTTCAAATTTTCGGCGCTATTTCTACTATGAAATTCAATCTCTCTGCTTCTGATTCTATTTTGCGCTTATCCATTTTCTCTCTCTTTATATATTGGAATAGCAACAGGATGGAACTAAACACAAAGTTCGTGTCATAAGACCACGACACTGTTCGGACATTGAATGAAATGATGAATGCCTCAACAATGACTAAAATATGACACCAAACAATGTGTCTGCGGATCAAGCCAAAGGAATGCAAACTCAAATACAAATGCACACACTCAAATAAGAAGGCATGGAATGCAATAGGCCGATAGGCCGTTCGCAGACAATTTTGTGCGCAGCCAGACTTTCTCTTTGATGACAGCTTATTTGAAAACATGGAATGCGAGTGCTTTGTGATTTAGATTGTCATTCGAGTTTGCGAAATTTCACTGCGCTTTGATCTGCCCACAGCCACAAATACATACATACATACGAGAATTTGAACACAAAGCCTCAGATGCAGAAATGAAATCAGACAGAAAACACCCTTAATTACCATTAAAAACCGTTATGCACTACCACGAAAACAAACAGTGTGGTGAAACTACGCAGCATGACGATTCATGCAAAGTTTTTATTAATTTGAATATGAATAGACTTTTCCAGTGCCTTTCATCGAACTGACGTTATTTTCAAAAAAAAAAGGCAGTTAAAGAAGCTATAATTGTTCTTTATAGTAATGAATAATATACATAATATTTTGGGACCAAACCAAAATTTAAAATATGAACAATTTTGACCTCGCGAGAGTGCATAAAATTTAAGCAAACCTGACTTCAATACTCAATATATAAATAATCACGACATCACGTAACCCCGAACAAAAGACTTTGATCCTGACAAAGGTGAATGACCTTAGCCAAAATGTTACCTCACAGATCATAGGCCTCTGACAAAGGTTGTAAACAAACCAATTGTCAATGACCAATGACCTCGCCCAAAATGTAAAAAAATATAATAAAACGCCTGCCAAAGACCTCGGCAGAAATGTAAACAAACATATTTATCTATATTTTATACATTAATGCTAAGATGGATATTCGTTCTCATTACTTACATTTTAATTAAGAAAGGAAAATGAGGAGTATGCTTATTCTAGGAAGATCGCTTTTAATTTGGAAAAATAATTTGCAGCAGGAAATTATTCGAAAATGAATTAAGAGAAGAAAGGAAAACATATTGATATGAATATGATTGATCACAACAATCGATATTTGTTGGTAGATTGACTATTTCAACACTGCTCTTTGTAAACGGTAACAGAGATAATAGTACATTTTGGAAACACTCAATTAAAGATCTGTCATTTACATCTAGTTAAGAAATGGCCCCAACTAAGCTGTGAAATTACAACGCAGCAGGTGGTTTTCGGCAGATAAGGGCAAAATATCAAGAAGAATACAAAATGGGACAATTTAAGAATAGCAGAAACTAAAAGCACATATTGTGGTTGGGAAACTCCATATCCATTAGTTAATACTCGTACACCGAAGGGTGAGGGTAGTCTAAATTTACGATATATTTGCTTCTGAGGTTCTGAAATGTAGTTAGTTAATTTTTTTTAGGTTATGTGGCAATGGGTCCCAAGTCATTTTCAATATTCAGGCCCGACGATTGAGCTTTAAGAAATTTTTATGAGGTACACACTGCTATTAGTTAATAACAATAACAATAAATACTCAACCCTAAAACTCATCTAGCGTAGCGTTGGACCCGACCACCCTAGCTCAAACATATGTATGCTCATCCAATTTCTAGTGAAATCAAGCGACAAACGAAGTCATCACGCATTTTTGCACGTACTTTTTGCGTCGCCTGAAGTTTTGGGCATTTTTTGGAAACGCAACGTCTAATTCCGACAGTTCAGTGCGTGTACGAACGAAATTTAACAAAGTACTCACCATTAGGAACAAGCTCACACTATGCTGCACTTGAAAGCGATGACATTTTGTTGAGGGAGGACAAAAGCAACACCAAACTACACTTTGTACGCTGAAATTTTCAAGTCGGATGCTAGTATCAACATTGTCGCACGTACTTTTCTTCTCTGAAGTGTGCAAATGTGCTGGTGCAAAAATTTTGTTCGCGGTCTGTTTACTCTCCAGTTGAGTGACAATACATCTCCGCAGAAGATTTTTCAAATATTTTTAATTAAAATTTTATGAGGATATTGGTATTTCGGAATAATATTTTTGAAAGTGTTGCCAGCTATTTTCTATACTGTCTAGCTATAGCGAAATAGTATGGAATTAAAACTGGCTACAAGAGGGAATAAGAAATATATTTCCCTGCCTTAATCTATAATTTTCCTTCCAGTATTAAAGGCTATCCTTTAGTTGCTGAAGCCGTTCATCAGCATGATGTTCGGAACGCGCTAAACAATGTGAGGTTGACAAAACAAAAACGAAAGCGACAGACGGGTTGCATTACGAACAATTGAATTAGCTGTTGCAGCAATCAGTTGAATGACCATTTTTGCATCGACACATATTATAGAAAATGCAATTTATATTTAGTACACAAGTTTTGGGTAATCGACTGACGGAGGGAGACAAACGTCACTTAATAGCTTTAGCGATATCAACAATATCAGGCTAAAACACCTGAGGCCTTGTATCTTCAAACATCAACGTGAATTAGAGAGTGAGATTCAAGTGAGGTAGCTAGTCATGGGAATGTTTTAGAAAAATTGGTTTTGTTTTATGTGTATGTAGATCTGCAATTGACATGTTAGCTTCTGATTGACATAACTATATAGGCTTACAGGCATTACAGCACCTACTGCTATGCAAACAAATAAGAAAATGAAGCATACATTTAGGTGTAGAAACATTTGCCAAACGATTGTATACGCTTTTGGTAGATTGAGTGTTAACTTTGGCCGCATGCAAACACTCGGCTGAGACAGTAAGCTTCGCTCAGTCGGTTAGACAAGCACGAAGGCATAAATGAATTCAGTCATTCAAATATACATATGTATATGCACGTTTCAGTCAGTTAGTAGCGCTCACAAGTACCAATTTAGAGCTCACTAAGTCACACGCATAGTTTTAGTATCTGCTTAATTTTAATGATTGATGCGGAAGCGTGAGCAGAAAACCATAAACGTTGGTTGAGTGATGGATTTTGATAGCTTTTTTCATGGCAATGATATTTGTGGCTTTAGAGAAAAATACTTTCAATTTGCTAAATGCGTTTTGATAAATACTTTATCCATTTTTTTAGGGTTAACGACCTGATAAGCTACGAATTGAGACATTTTAAACACTTGCCTTATATAGCATACACTAAAACTACTTAGTCAATTGCCCAAACATTTATCTGCAGTTGAAACCACAACACATTAAATGTTTCATCGTCCAAGTGCGGTTTGCACAGATGTCGAACCATGATGATGATGCAGATAATATGGACTAATTAGGTGAAAAACAAGAAACAAAAATCCTGTTAGTTTATATACAATCGTTGCAGTTGTTGTTGTCTTCAGATGGTTGCGGAGCATTTTAATGTGATTCGCATTCAGTCATTGCGCTAAAATTCATCAGTAGTTTCTGCAGGAGTATCGAAGAATAGGCTGTGTGCTGTTAAGTGCGGAAAACTGTTGCAAGTTGCTGGTTGTTGGCGGTTGTAATTGCTCGCTTTTCGCATAATGATTCACCAGAAATGGGTCACTTTAATGACAGTGCAGCTGAGTGACCTAAATGACAAGTTCTCTGCGCTGCGGCTCTATGGCTCGCTGACTCACTTAATCAACCAACCAACGCTATATGAGTATACAAGTGTACAAATTTGCAGTGGAACTGGTGTTATCTTTTATCAACCACGAATGGGTGTATGCTTAATAGGTAGCCATCCACTTCGGAGATTTTCGCTCAAATATCGGTAGTTGCTTGGGTGCAGCTAGGTGTGTATCTGCGTGTTTATTTTTATTGTTGTTTAGCATGTTTGGCTTAAATGGTTTAAATTATTCTATAATGTAAATTTCCCACTTTGTAAAAGTTTTCGCCGACTTCTGTCCTTAATGGGTATGCGTTTGCACAATAGCAAGATTTTGTCGTTCAACACTTTGTTGGCACTTTTTTGTTTGCAATTTCGCCTTTATTTCACCCCTTAATGTTCGTGAAAAAACTTTTAGGGGAAAACACGTAGACGAAAGAGCCGTCTGTTTGGCTTTACAGTTCCACGAAATCAATTCACTTAGCCGGCAGTGTATTTTTAATTTTGCATTTATAAGTACACGTAACAAATAAGTCAGGGTCCAGTGAGAAACTTATTATGGCATCGTGTCACCTTTGTGATAAGGCTAAAAGAGAACAAGAGAAAGCGAGGGGGTTCTACCTTCGTACTGCAACTTTTAAAATGTATTGTAGATAGCAAAGAGAAGGGAAAAGGGAGATAGATAAATATAACGACTAGTGAGAAAGAATTTAATTGGTGATTTAATACCCACCATCTGTGGAAAGTTCTTTGTTGGAATGTGAGAAATAAGACTCCGTGATGGAGAATCTTAATCTGAAACTGAAAATCGTCTTGCAAGTCATTCTCTTCGCATCGCAATCGCGAGTCAAAGTGTCGTGTAACAAGCGCTCGCAGCTTCTTGCTGAACCAAATTTCAAAACCTCCCAAGTACGCGCTTGAGAGTCGAGTATAGAGCGTGTGCAGCGGCTTGAAGAACAATATATTAGAAAAATACAAGGTCGCACTAGGGCGTCGAACTCTGAGCATTCCCAACGCCTTCATAATCAGAAAGAAAAACATCGGACGCCAAAGGACGCCAAAGTTTTAGCTCATTGCAAATGAAATATAATTTCATATTCGAATTTTCCTCATTTTACTTTTTTTTTTAATGGACCCACGCGAAACGGGAAAGTACATACATATGTATTTGAGTATGTATATAAGAATGAAATTTTTGTTTAAAACCGTGCGAAGCCGGAGCGGACTGCTAGTAAGTAATATAACAGAGATGGTCTCATATTTTCAGAAACTCCATACAAGACTTATTTTTATAGATCTTAACTTAGAAACGCATATTATCATAATTCGAGACACACTACACTGGTATATAAACAGGTACTCAAGTCACATCAATTGCCGGATAGAGGTCGCCCTGAACTTTCTGTAGCCTTTGGAGATACAGATAGCTTAAAATGCTTTGGCCTTCAAAGCAGTTTACAAATTTAAATATTGTCTCTTAGCAGATAATTCATATTCATATTCATGTGCGAACACTTGCGCTTATTAAGAATGCATTTAGAGTTTTACATGTCGTATGAGTAACATAATAACACTTCAATTATTTTATATGTTTGTATGCCAATGTTTGTTACCGTGTACCTAAGTTATTTACTAAAAAGTCTCATCATCTGACAAGAATAATACATTTTTATAAATTTTCTATACATTCCTTATAGTAAGTTTCGACAGGGTAAGTCCTTTGTTCCAAAAGTGAATTTCTCTACTTCTTCTTAGTCTAAATCATCTCATGCCAATGCAATCGTGCAGTGCGAGTACTTTCATTTGTTAAATAATAAGCGATGAATTTCGACGAAAAGTTGTATGAATCAGCAGATAGCTTTAATTGCCACACAGCCTGCATACAAAGGATGCATATTAAAATATTTTTTTATTTTTTTTATTTATTTAGAAGAGAAATAATTATAAATAATTACTCCACTTATATATACAAAGCACTGGCTGCCAAGGCCTTCGGCTTGAATAATCATAAATCTAAGGTATAAAATTAATACGATTACAATTCAAATAGTTAATAGTGTGTAAAGAATTATATATACGATTACTTAAAATTTAAATATTTAACTTGCTAGACTTTAAGAATTTTACAAAAAGGTTAACGTTATTGTCGTCTGTACGATTAAGTAAGTCCGAGGGTTTCATGTTGCCAAAAATCAGAACTCTGAGCTGTTGTAGAGGTGAGCATCTGTCGAGGATATGGTTTATTGTGAAATCTCCAAAGCCACATAAAGGGCAATTAGGTTTGTTTGTACCATTCAAAAGGTGTCCATGTGTGGCAAGTGTATGTCCAATCCTGATGCGAATAAATGTTTTTATATTCTTGCACGTGTTGTTATTTGAATAATGTGGTGTTTTCCCTAATGGATTTGCAAGTTTGTAATGATGGTTGTAGCTTATCCAATCGTTTTGAAAACAGTCGTTGATGTGTTGTTTGACATACTGCTTAATATCTTTCATGGTAAAATAAGGTGACGTATGTAGTGGTTCTTTGCTAGCTGCTTTTGCACATATGTCGGCCATTTCATTTCCTTTGATTCCAACGTGTCCAGGAACCCACATAATTTTGATTTTGTTATTACATTTATTTATGAGGTTTCGAATTTTAGTGACCATAGGGCAATCGTTTAATTGGTTGAAAATGGCATCTATGGCGGATTTACTATCACTGCAGATAATGGTTTTATTTCCACTATTCAAAGCAAAGAGTACAGCTTCTAATATGGCAGCTGTTTCAGCTGTGAATATTGAGCAGTACGATGGCAAAACAAAGGCAGCTATTGTGGCACCGACCTTATTTGTCACAGCAAACGTGGTAGAGGTATCACTTTTAGATCCGTCTGTAAAAATAAAATCCCACTCATCGCTATATGGTCCTATACTTTCATTATATAGTTGTATATATTCAGTGTTGCTGGTGGAATTCTTCTGGTGCTGTTGTATGTCGTTAATGCGACACGACGATAATGTCAGCGATGGTGGAGTTAATGGTGATTGAATCAATGAAGGGTACGTAAATAATCCTATTTGTTTAGAAGTCATGAGACAGCGTACGATGGTTGAAGGTTTGTGGTACGTGCGTGAACTTTGGATAGCGCTATTTACGTCCTTAAGTATTAACTCATTTCGACACAGAAGCAACTTTGGGATGAGCAACATAGTGTTATATGAGATTCTCTGGGATATATCTGGTAATCCGGATTCTGCTAAAATTGCTTTGATCGGTGATGTTGGGAAAGCACGTATACTCCTTCTAGCTGCTGCATGATAAGGTGCTTTTAAGAGTTTGATATTGGTTTTGGCACTGTGTCCGTAAATAGCAAGTCCATAGTCAATTTTTGATAATATTAAGGCTCTTGTGACATTAATGAGCGTGTTTGTGTGACATAAACAATGTTTCGATGATAAAAATTTAATGATATTTAGTCTAAGAAATAAGTTTGATCGGATATATTTACAATGTTCTTTATAAGAAAGAGTTTTATCAAATATAATACCTAGTATTTTTAAACTTTGGGTATGTGGGATTTGGATATTAGACATTGATAGAATAGGGAAGGAGCAGTTGTGTTTTCTACAAATATGAAATGTGGAGCTTTTGTTTAATGATATCTTCGCGCCGGATATTTCGGACCATTTATTGATATCATTTAGTATCTTTAGAAATATACGTTTAACTTGATTCAGATCTTTAATTTTTGTAAAAACCACAACATCGTCTGCGTAAATAAAGTGATGCGTTCGAGGGTTGGAACTTATAATGGTGCTGACTTTATTAAATGCTATTATGAAAAGCGTAACGGAGAGCGGTGAACCTTGAGGTATACCATTGTATAATTTAAAAACTTGTGAAGTGCATTTATTGACACAGACGGTAAATTTTCGATTATATAAAAACGATTTTACAACGTTAAACATTTTGATGCCAATTTTCCAGCGCTTAAGTTCACTGAGTACCATGTGAGCTCCGACTCTATCAAACGCTTTCTCGAAATCTAGGCTAAGTACCGAAGCGTGGTTACGGGTTGCCAAGTTTGTGGATACGAAATGTTCGAAATGTAGTAGGGGGTCTATAACTCCCAACCCTTTTTGAAATCCGAATTGGTGCTGGCTTATGAGTCCATTTGCTTTAGCGAACCACATTAGTCGGGTAGAGATGATTTTTTCTAAAGTCTTAGATATACAAGGTAAAAGGGAAATTGGTCGGTAATTCTCAATGTAGGAACTTGGTTTATTGGGTTTAGGAACGGGAATGATTGTGGAAATCTTCCATTGTTGAGGGTATACACCAGAGTTTAGTATTTTATTATATAGTATGACAAGTCTATATTTAAGGGAGTATGGGATATTTTTTAGGATGGGATACGATATTTTATCAGAACCAGGGGTTTTTCCTCTTAGCGTTGAGATTGTAGTTTCGAATTCATTAAGCGTAATATCAGCTTCAATTTGAAGCGCTTTTGATGAAGGTGTTGGGTTAGTATATGCTTCATTCTCGCTTTGAGCTTTCAATGAGTTAAAGTTAGGGGGGAAATTTGGATCGGAAGAGTATGATGACCACGTTTCTGCAAATTTTTCTGCCATTTCTTGAGACATATAAACAGGTCCAAATTGTGTGTTAATATGGGATATATTAAATTTTTGTGAGGACCCTGTTAGCATTTTTATGTCTGACCATATTTTTTTAGGATTCGAAGTTGGGTTTATGTTGGCTGTTAACTCTTCTAATGATTGCCTTTTAGCCAATTTTAACTCCTTTCTAAAAATCGCGTTAGCCTTTTTATATTCAATCAGATTAGGGTCAGTTCTGTTAAGTTTAAATTTTTTCCACATATATTTTTTCTTGTTTCTAAGAGTTGAAAGTATATTTGTCCAATAAGGCAGCTTTGTTGAGAACATTTTGGTGTTATTTGAGGGTATGGCAAAATGGGCTGCAGATCGAATAATTGTTTTAATGGCAAATGCTTCAGCATTTACATTTTTACAAGGGCGCCTAGTATTAGATAAATATGTTGAAATATTACAGAACTTTGTCCAGTCAGCCTTATCAGTCAAAAATTTAGACCTTGGTTTGATATTGTAAGATTTAGGAATGGAGAGGGAAGTGACTATTGGAAAGTGATCGCTATTGTGAAGATCATCTATTGTATGTGAAGAAAGTTTTGGTGCTATAAGGGATGAGGCTAGGATAATGTCTGGATGGGTAAAAGTGCCATGTGTAGAGAAGTGTGTTGGGAGCCCATCATTCAAAACGATAAGGTCATGTGAAAGAATTATATCTTCAATGATTTCACCCCTTTTATTCACAGTCAAGGATCCCCAAAGTGGACTCCATGCGTTAAAATCTCCCAAAATAATAATTGGTGTAGTGAATGAATTTAAAATATTAGAAAGTTCTATATAAGAAAAATTCTGTTGAGGTGGAATGTAACAGTTAATAATAGTGAATTTAAATCCGATTTCGATTTCTATGGCTAAGCAAGAGATGTTGCTGTTGACAGGAATTTGCTTATGATTTACTGATTTTTTAATAAATATTGCGATACCTTGTTTAGCGCATGTATGTTGAGAGCTATTGTGAAAATAACTAAAGTATTTATTAGGAGGGTAAATCTTTTTATGAATAGGTATATGAGTTTCTTGAAGTGATATAATTTCTGGTCCAAATTCATTAATAAGAATATTTAAATCAGGGTAGTTATTAAGTAGACCGTTTATGTTCCATTGCAAAATTCGCATAATTTACTCTATCATTTCATTATTTGTTGACGGAGGGGAGAATACTGTAGGTAGTGGAGTGAAAATTGCAGAAGATGTTAGTGCTGGAGATGTAAGGTGAGAGAGCAACGAGGAGATCATTGCTTGTGTTTGAGAGTCATCGACTGATGCTGCTGTTGTGTTTGTTGTAGCATTTGCTGTGGTGTAATTGTTTTCGTTTGTTTCTTTTGTTTCTTTTTCATTATTTTTAGTGATACCTTCATTATTTGTAAATGAGTGAATGAGTTCTGTAGAGGTTATTTGGGTGTTTTTGTTGTTTTCTTGAGAGTTGTTAGAATTATTTTTAGTTATGTTGGCAAATGTAGTGGAGTTTTCAAAGAGAGGAGGAGATGAGTAGGATTTATGTATTTTTATTGCTTCACGCATGGAACATTTTTTGTCTGTTTTTATTGTTATTATTTGTTTCATTTGTAAGAATTTGGGACATGTTTTGTCAGAAGAGGGGTGATTACCTGAGCAATTAACGCAAGAGGTTCGAGAGCAAGCGATAGGTTGGTGAGGGGGGAGAGCACACGTGTCACAAACAGGGGCTTTAGTGCATCTTTTGGTTGTGTGGCCCAAAACTTGACAGCTTTTACACCTCATGGGATTTGGGTAATATGGCCTTACCTTGGTTGTGTACCAAGACACTTCGATCTTTTCCGGTAGGTGATATTTATCGAAAGTGAGTAGAACAACACCACTAGGAACCGACTTTTGGTTAATATACTTGGGGAATTTAAAAATTGACACCACACCCTGTTCTTTTAAATGTTCTATGATTTCATCTTCTGCAATTTCGTTAAGGCATGGAGCGTAAATTGTTCCTTTTGTATAATTAAGGTTATTGTGGAGTTTTATATCTACATCGCAAATGCCATGTAATGTTTTTGTAATTATGAATTTTCTGGCTATTTGTTGGTTTTTAACTAATAATAGAAGATTCCCGTCTCTTAGTTCTGATATATTAATTATTTCACTGCTAATGATCTTTAATGCTTTATGTACAGCAAAACACGAATATTTGCTTATCGGCTTTTGTGAATTTATTGCACTTAACACTAGGTATTTCGGATTGTCTTTTGTTGTTGGAGGGAGATTTGGGAAATCGTTAATGGGAAATGATTGGGTTTTTTTTCTTTTTGGTTTGGGACTTGATGATAACAGGGCAAACCTGTTATCACCAAGAGAGTGTCCCCCTTGGGGCATATTTCTTGTAGTAAACAGTGATTATATATTAGCACTCTATAACACGTGTTTTAAATGAAAAATATGACACTTTAAATATAGTTCAGAGAGAGGGAGTGAGAGAGCAAAAGAAACTCACTAATAGCACCAAACACAACCGTTCGCTTCAGGCATCAGTCGATGACTGCATATTAAAATAAATGGAGGAAATTTTCAAAGATAATTAAATGAAAACGCTGTAATAAGTGAAAGAGAGTTCAAAAGCTCATATGTATGCGGTTACACATGAAACGAACACACACACGCATGCAAAAATATCCCAGTTTGTCACTTTAGAAACACCTGTGGACAAATATGAAAAAGTTTGTTATTTGGATGTGTGGGTAAAATTTGTAAAAAGTTTGTATGTACATATATGTGTGTCATTATTGTCAACAGCAGGTTTTGGGCTGCATAATGAATTGACAGTTATCATTTACATATATATATACCATAAAATAAACAACTTCACACAAATTATTTTGACATTGAATTGAGTCAACTAAGAACATACAGTTAGGTATGTTCGAATTTTTTACAATTTTTTATAAACATAAGAGTTAATCACTTAACGGGAAATGGCAAAATGCCACAAGCATACCATTACATTCACCCGAACAGCAATAAAATCTGGAGGGTTCTCTAGCAATGCAATAAACGCTTGAGAAAATTTTGAAATGTGAAACCTTATGAAGATGACACGCAATTTTCCAGGAAGATAGAGAAAATGAACAAAATTCTTTAAATTACAAGTTGCAAATAGTTATAAATTACACTTTTAGTTTTGTTGCCAGCGACGTCACTTTAGTTTAACACTCACGAAGACTCATAGTAAAGTCATAAAGCCATCTATAAGTTGTTGTGAATAAACATATTACCTCAAGTAGAGGGCTTACTTTCCTCCTTGCTCTCTTGTGGCTGGAAGAAAACTCAACTATGGATGAAGTATAACACATATATTAAACGCCGCTTTACAAAGTACAGAAAATTACAGCAGCGAACATCTTAGCTTTCATGAAATTATGAAATGAAGAAGATGATAGAAGGTTAAATGGGTTGAGTTCCACAACTCATAGAATAAGTGGCGACTATTTTGCGCAACTGCCGCACTCGCTTGCCACCGCGTTAGCGCACTAATCAATCTAAATACCTGAATCATTACTGAGTTAAGGCAAATTCCATAAATAAACTCGAGTGTTGCCTGCCAACAGCTCAAATTATTCACGGCAACAAAAACTATTACACATATTTGTATGTATGAGCGCGTAGATTCGCGCATATCGAAAGCATTCCTGTGTACAATCTGCCACATTGTTCGCTTCGGACGCGTTAACTATTTATTATATAATTATGAGCTCACTTTTATGTGTACGTAACCGTTTTGCCTGCCTACCAAAACAAAAAAGACAACAAAAACAGCAAAAAAAAAATACGTCACCGCCTCTCCGCCAATTCCAAACAATAATTCAACATACCAGGTGGCGCTGTTGCCAAGCCAAGGAACTCTTCATACATATCTACAGCAGTGTATAGACACTCATATATATGTACACATATTCAGATGTGCTCCTTATAAGACATTTTTGTTTTCCTCTTAACTTTTTTTTCTCCTCTCTATAGCGTTTTTTATACGGCAACAGCGGACCTCATTATGATGTGGAAGCATCGAGGTGCTTGGGGGAGAGTATGCCCACATATAATGCTATTGTAATTAGAAATTGTAATGTTCATGTTTTCATAATTTTCACGCACAAGCAGGAAGTTCTATGCATCTTAGCGAGTAAACTTTTGTGACTTTTTTAAATTTTCTATTTTTACTGGTAGTAGCCGGCGTTTAGAAATTAAAATTGCTATTAAAAATGGTTTCTGATAAACTCACCATAACTTACAGCTGCATGTATTGTGCACAATAACCGTAAAGAAAATATAGAAAGGGTATTTTATAAATATTCGTATGTTCATGTAATTCATAATATGTGTATAATTAGCAATGCATAAAAAGAAAAGATCAGATACAACTCTGTATAGAAGTAATAATCTAAATGCTTGAAATTCACTTTCAAATTAGAAAAAGTCTTTAACGAGGACCTAATAGCGTTTTTAGACATGAGCTATTTGATCAATTAACCAGCCTATGCTCGATTAAAACGCTTATTAATATCGATTTAAAATACAAAATAAAATCTACATTTATTTTTATTATTTATTGAATTTTTCTCGACTTGAAAACCAAATGCAACCCTGCGACCCTGCGACGTACGATACACGTTCTTTGTCTGCGATTAGCTGATGTTTTTGATAAAAAAAGCTACGGTAGATGTCGCTGCTAAAATATTAACCAAGCTGTATAAAAACGCTATAACCCGTTATGACGTAGCGATTTTTTTGGCCGTGTTGTAAACATACTCAGCTTATTTACAACACGGCCTTTTCTATTTCCTATTATGTTGTGAAAAATATAAATTATTTTCCTTTATTTTAATAAGTTCTGATGACCAAATTTGCTTTGGATGACCAAAGGAATTATAATTAAATAGAATATATGTATGTCAACACAAATAAAGTTTAGCGTTGAAGGTATAAATGAGCACTTCCATTGTAAAGCTATAAAATTGAGCGCACTTTACGCGCGGCTGAGTGGCCACTCAGTCAACATATTGTTCGGCGTGACGCTGATTTTCGTTTTTATTGTGATTGTGATTGACTTTAGATAATAACTTTTCACAAAAGCGCAAGCGAAATTCTGAATATAAAGTAGAATCATAAAGATATTAAATTTTGGTAATTTAATTATATGAAAATTATAAGCAAAAAGCAAATAAATGACAGCGAACAAATTATATGTATAAATTTAGTAAATTATATATAAAAGAACTTGTTAAGTAACAAATGAAATAAAAATTGTGACAAATCTTTAAATACTCGTAGTACCCTCCAAAAACTCGCTTTTTGAATTATTTGCAGTTGATCCATAAATCACTCCACTCAACTTGCCTTCGGGCGCTCTAATTGTGATTAGGTAAAGCCTGAGAAAAATTAATTCCAGATAAAAGTTGATTATGAAAGCAATCTTATTGTTCTTGGTGATGTCTATGCTTAACGATGCTGTTGACAGCAATTGAACAAACACAAAGAACTTTTGCAGACACACGCAAATTTATACTAACAGGCCACATAGTCGAAATGTAATAAGTTGAAATCACGGAATGGCCCACAGGTGGAAGAATGACAGGCAAACGATGCAAATAGGATAGCAAAAAGCCAAAATTACAATCAAAGCGGCATAAACAAGCATAACAAAGGGAAAGCAGATGCGTAGGTAGAATCAAAGAGGATCACAAAAACACACACCGAGTCTTGCGATTATTTTCTCTCCGAAAAAACTTATAAAGCCTTACTGAACGGAACTGTACTCAATGGCATTGCGAAAAAAGGGAAAACCAACAAACGCATAGTCAAATAATTTGAATCGAAATGAAAGCTGTTGCATTTTGAGAAAAACTGGAACTTAAACAAAGAAAAAAGCAACAACATGTACGTGCATGGAACATCAAACTCACAGGCTCGTCAAGTGGTATTATTAATGTTTATTCCGAAATAATTTCATCAATTGTGTCATAAACGCTCGCTCGCTACTGTCTGCTTACAAAGCTTCAAATAACAGCGCAAAAATGCACGTTCCACTTTTATTAGTTTTATATTTTTTTTGGAATTTTTCAGTATGATTGTCTTGTCATGAATCATGAATTGATGAGGAATGTCAAATAAACTAAAAGCGACATAGTGGTTTGAGAGCGAAGATAAAAAAGAGAGAAGACGTGAACTCCGCCCTCGACTGATTTTAGTTTTTTTTTGTCCTTTGTTATTGTTTTTTTCCACCTACTGTTGCAAAAAAAGGCATTATTTACATCAACGTGTGCAGCACCAAGTGATGTCACACTCTTTCAGTTGCAAGAATTTGAACTCTCTAACTACGTGTTGTGTCTCTTCTGTCTGAATTCTGACAAAAACATATGACGGTTAAATGAATGGTTGGCAATTGCCGTCAGCTCTTTCTCTTCATAATGATACAAGTAGATATCGTATTTGCATTTCGTCGAGGCTTTAAATTATTGTTACATGAATTGAGTATGGTGATAAACAAAGGAGCTTTCAGACTTCATAGAAATATATTTATACAGAAACATGACTAAATTAACGGTTATTGGCGTTTAGTATTAAAATTATTTCGCAAAATACGATATAAAGGTAATATATACAAATAAGTTTCATATAATAAATTTTTTATACAGAATACCAATCAAACGTTGGTGGATTTTCAGAAAGCCCAAGCATAAAAAATTAATTTGCATTTTAATAATAACGAAATTAATTTATATAAAACTGTGCTGAAAAAATGTAAATGTAAATCAGAAAGAAAAGGCAATATATAAATCACAAAATCAGACCTTAGATATCAATTAAAATAGGCACTTGAATAAAAATATGTTGCTTACATTTCAGCGCCAAGGGCTAAATTTTGAATTAAATAGTTCTTATAATACAAATTGGTACTCAGATTATTTCTATTCATCTTTATATATAATATGTAGATATACATCCTTCTCCTTCACTTTTTTCTTTAACCATTCTTGCTCGGTCGAACACGCTCGGCATTCACTCAAGGATTGACAATTGTACATAAATCACTTGATGATTAAAATATGTACTTGGTTCGGCCGAAAACAATTACAAAATTACTTGTGTGCTGGTAGTGGTGAACAAATTTATTCAGCACTTGATCTTCGTGGTAGTGACCTTATTTCTCAGAAATTTATTTTGTTTCAAAAATTTATATGCATGTGTATGTATTGCAAAATATTTAATTTGTTATCCACAAAATACGAAAATTCTACCAAGCAACCCCAAAACAAATGTTTCCTCTCGTTTAAAGTCAATTTAAATAAATTTGCAAATTTTGTTCTGCTTCCGAAAGTAAATTTAAATCATGACAAAATAACGGTTTCTGTGTAGATTTTTTATTTAAAATTAAGTCTTCTTTATTTCTTTTTTTGTTGCCGGAAGACTATGGTATACCTAAGGTAGTCTACGCATAAAGATCAGGATCCAAGTACAACATGTTTAATGCCAGTTAAAACTAGCTTAGATGTTTGCTCTCACAATGTATTTACTACATGTGTATTTGTTTCATATCTCCTTTATGACGCTTCAGAATCACTGACATATGCTGGAGCAGATTCAAAAGAGATAACATTCTGAACCGAGATTGTAGAATCTGAGTCCGATGGATTACAATTTTAAGGAACTGCAGAACAGTTTCAATATGTTCAAATATAATTGAATTTTTTTTTTTTTTTTCAATTTATTAAGTTTCTAATATTATGAGGTTATGATGAGAAAACAGTTTTTGCCACAATGACAGTACCTATGATGCCAACTGAGTTCCGGTGTACTTGGCCAGCACTGATAGGTTACATATAGAAAATAACTCTACAAACGAACCAAATGCAACTACTAAACAGTGAAAGTGGCTTGAAGTTAGTGCGTTGGCAAAAGGTAAGCGACCACTGACATAAGAAATGTACATAAATACATACATATATGGTTGAAAATAGAATAGCTGTAAAACTAAGCAAAAATTTCAAGCAGATTAGCAAACAAATATTTCAATAACAGTAAGCTTCCGTTGCTGGGTCGTTGGTACTCAAGGGCAGGTTCATATGAATAAAAGTGAAACAGGACGGCAGCGTTGCCGCTGCAACAAAGAGTATACAAGTTCAATTACAAACACTGAATACAAAAGCATAACGAAAATGTAGAACAAAGCAAAAAGTAATAAAACAAAAATTAAGATTTTCATATGCATTTGCAACAACAAAACAATGTTGCCATTTTATTTGAAGCAGTCATGATTTGTGCGATATTCGTATTGTTAGAGTTGCTGTTTTTGCTGGTTTCTCTTTCTGGCCACTTACGTTGTGAACAGATGAAAGAATTCATTGTATTTGCGGCAGTTTGCCAATTTCTGTTTTTGTTTCAGTTTTTTTACCTTTCCTATTTTGTTGTTTCGCTTTCTTTCTGTTTTTCTCCAGCAATTTACGCATCAAGCGGACGACTGAGCAACTCAATTGTGCCTTAAGCCATTATTTTGTCTACAAAAGCATTAAATGGCGAAAGGCAGTTTATAACATCAACAAAATTAGTGGAAGAAAAAGGTCGCATTTGACAAAATGGCTACATCGCACTAAAGGAAATTAAGCAAAATATCGGAGTATCTTCTATAAAACTCTAAGAAAAGACATTCGGAAGGTATTTGAGAATGCTTTTATTTAAATTTCGTTTAGATTAGGGATATTTTATAATAAAACGACAATAAACCATATCAACTTCACATATACTACTTTGTTATCGATTTCAACTCCAATTCCAATACATTTGAATGCTGTCGAATTTTATGCTGTCGAAAGCATTTTATTCACACAACAATAACTGATGCCATTAAAGCCGTCACCGAGTGGCTGCAGCGAGAGCATGTGGCCAATCATAGCAATCAGCCAAACATCAGACTGCACTTTAGACATTGATAGCCAATAACAGACGGTCATATATGTATATACATATATAGGAAAAACAGTAGTTAATTTAAAACTAAAACTACTAGTACTAGGTTCCAACCAGAATTTCTAGGTTGAAAATTAACAACTCCAAAAAAATATTTTTTTGCTTACTAGAATCTAGTGGTTTATGTCCAGAATTGAACTAGATATTTTTGAGGGTATTTTAAATGATTGCTGCAAATGTACACAATTTATCGAAATGAATCACATTTGCACAGGTCATAACATATGTGCCTGTTAGTGAATCTATAGGAGCAAATCATTGGCAAAGCAGCAAACATTTTGAAAAATCATCTAAATCTCGTACAACAATAACCCAGTAGCTGTCACATAAAAATTGCATATACATATGTATGTGTTGAGCACGAGAGAAAATAAAATTAATGCGATGCAACTACAATTTTAGGCATATAATATATATATATATATATATATATATAACAATAAATGTCACAACAACAATACAAATACCCGTGCATGTGTGTATGGTGTGTCCAATAAAAATATTGGTGGACAGCAGTAGTAAATTATCAACAGATTTGATGGCAAGCCAAGCGTCAGCTGGTGAAATACCTTACGATTTTAATATAGTGAACAGAGGCGTGACATAAAAGGTTAACATGAGATATACTGATAATTTATAATTTATAATTTATTTATTTATAATTTATTTAACCCATTATGGTTTTATTGTTTATTACGTTTAAAAATACATAAAAAAAGAGAAAATCATTAAAAAAAAATATTGATTAATTATTTTTCATTCAGTGAAATGTTGCGCCTACGCAACGTTGGGATTACTGAACTTATATTATACAAGCAAGTCATAAAAATACATTTAAAATATTTCACTTACGATAATATTATAACGATTAGCGTGAGTGAAATATTTTAAAACAATCAGCATGAAGATGTATTTGACATTTTTTACACATACAAATTGTTGTACTTCTACACTGTCTACATCTTCTTAGACGTTTATTTTCGTGCTCCTCTGTGACATGACCAATATTATCGAAGCGAATATTGAAAGGTAATGCGTTTTTGGATGGTCTTTCTAAATTTCTATTTGAATTACACAAAAAGTGAGAATTATCTGCAAGTTGGGCTTCTTCGGTTTCATCGAACTAACAGCAACGTAAGATTTAAATACTAATTGAGTCATAGATCGCTCATTTGCCAGATTGTAAATCTTCCACGATTTTACCAAAACACTATCTATCAAATTGATGAACAGTGGCCACCACCACCTTTTCCCTCTTACTAGAATCTTATAATTTGCAATTCCATTATCATGCAGATCGACGCCTCCCATATTTTTATTATAATCTGCTATAACCTGGGGCAGTGGCACATCAACTAATAGTAGCTGAAATCAAATTACCCTCTCTCTCTTTTCTGAAGAGTTTTCGTATTAATAATGGTTTTATTCATTGCTCTATTTTCTCGAATAGTACCAGTGGCAAAATAGGCTCGTATCAAGTTATCTATGCTATTAGCTCAACGTTCTAGAATCAACTGAATAATAAAAACAAAACAGAACTACTCCTTAAATAGCGAGAACCCACTATTGACAATACATTTCTAACACGAATAGCAAGCTGAGTAACAATAACAACTGATTATTGTTAACAATAACAACTGATTATTGTTACTCCCAACGTTGCGTATACGCAACACTTCCTAGAAATGTAAGATAAACAATAAAAACTTCACTTCTTGGCACTATTCAAAACAACATCTGTTGAATTAACGGTCATTCATAACGTCATATTTTCATGCTAATTTAAAAATGGGCTTTCTTTATTTCTCTTTCCCTTAATCAACAAAATGTTTCCTTACCCAAAATTTTCTGCACTTCCACAAAAAAAGGTGTCTACACCTCTGACCGCTGTTTACAAATATTTGTAGAGGTAAGAATTCAAATATTAACACGACACATATGTGATTTATTCTCGAACGTGAGTTGTGGTTAACTTTTCGGTTTATTTTAAAAGTGTAAACACGAGCAAATATTTCAACGTGGAAAACGCTGCAGAGTCAACAAATTTATTTTTTAGTGTGAATTCGTCAAACAAATCAACTTAATTGGTTCAGAAATGGTTTACTTATACAAATACTTTAAGAGGAGAAGTTCGTGTCATTATTATCGACAATAGAGTTAGTTGGCGACACAAATTACGTCGACAAGCTGTCAAAGGAAAAATAATTTGCTGTGAAGCACTTCAGAGATTCTATCTAAATATGATATGTTTTTGTTTGTGGAACGGTAAACCCAATAGTTTAGACTAATAACGGTATTATACATATTTAGCGGTCTTCTGTCGGGAAGTTGATGCAGTTCACAAAAATAATGAATATTAATTGTTTAATGCTCATGCTGTCCGCATGATGAATGGAATTTCGAATATTTGACTGACTTGTAAGCAATATCGGGACTAGTGACTTCTTAGACTTCTAATTTCCAAAATTTTGTCAACGAAATCATATAAAATGTTCTTTCATATTTATTGACTATGAAGAACGCACTAAAGCAAATTTGTTTGTATTTGTCAAAATGAAAGCGAAAGTTTCTGGTGTCGTGTACGTTCGAGTTAAGAAATCTTGGCCATCAACTGAACTGAGCGCTAACGTTTAACTTATTTGAAAATGTCCAATAATTGGAATGTCGTCAGCACCCCTTTCAACTTCACTATCGTCATCCCTAACACTCAGGGTTTCCATTTGAAGTTTGCCGTTTCGTTGCCTGTTTTTCGCTTTCGTGATTTCGATGCCAAAATCATCAAAACGTTACTTTTTTAAGGAAAAAGGCAAATTAATTTTGCCAATTTGCACTCATTCACCACTCGTCTCGACTGTGGGGCTTTAACTGTCTTTAATTATGGTATGCTATTTCTTCTATTTGGTTTGAGATCAAATATTATATTCTTCTTTTTTATGCTTCGCCTTTAGCTTTCGGTTCACCTTTTTTGTGACGTGACAGACTTTTACTCTGAAATAAACTTTCTTGTTTTTTATTTCTCACTTTGGTTAGGGTCCAATATTCGGTTGATAAACGTTGCTTCTTTTTTCAATTATGCCTTGCGCTTTTTACTATTGTTTAGAATTCGGTCTAAGGAGTCGAAGGAGGCTATTCAATATAAAGCTTTTGGAAAGGAGCTGTAATTATTTCAAATTTAAATTGTATTTTCAGGGAAAAACACTGAAATTCCTTTGAATTTGAGTAAAAATAGATAAATAATATAATGTTTTAGCTTTTCAGTTATTTGTTTAAACAAAAATCAATTTAGTAACCACACTTGAATTAGCGCAAGAGCCTATAATACATTATATTTTTATTTTAAATATTATTAATTATTCGATCATAAAGACATATTTTACACTTTCTCAATTGAATTCGCACATAAAAATTTAAAAGAAACACACATTTTAATAAAAATTATTGTCAAGTTAATAAACACAAAATTAAATCCATTTTTATAAATTTTTCCAAAAAACAAAATAAATATAATTAAAAAAAAAAATGTGGTCCACACACATATATACTCAAACATATAAACACCAGTTTATATGCATATACAATATATATATATATATGTATATACATTATGTAAGTAAAGTTTCCAATTCTTTCATTGCCGTTTGGTTATTTTTTTCATTTCGTTGAGGGGAAAATTATATTCGTTTTTTGAAAAGCAGTATGCTGCTTCTGACGAAATACTGAAGTGACTACATGCAGACAAGCAGAGACGTGGTTGCTGATAAAAAAAAGGAAGTATCGGCAAGCCGAGGAAATCAGCTGAAATGAAAGTTCGCTTTGCATACTAATTGGGCTGTCTGGTATAACCAATAACGGCACAAAGTGGTGCCAAAAGTAAGCAAACGCATACAAATATACAAATTTTCAAATGTCCACCTTGTAAGTGACTATTGACTGCATTTGCCTGACATGCCCAAATATGTATGGTCGCAAACAGCTCGATTCATTGTAGCTCAGCACAGCTCAACTCAATTCGGTTCGGCTTTGTTTGGCGGTGAAAACAACGAATTGTGGCTCATTGAAGAGGAATAATGTTTATTTGGTGTTTCAAACAGCAAAGTGAAGACGGCGGTTGAAGCGACCAACAACGGTCCACCAGCTACTATTTTAATGGGTCAAAAGTGTGCTGACTGCAAAAATTCAGAGTAATCTTTTTTCGCTCTCTCCCCAGCATTTTTTGAATTAATGCGATTTCGTTTGTAAAACTGCAATTTGAATTAGTTCGAAAATCTTTGTAATTTCACCTAAAGTCTATAAAAAACTTAGACCGTATCATTTCTTATAAAATTTTTTCATTTTTAAAAGAGGTAAATCCATCCCTCGAATATACTCTACGGAGCACTTATGTGATTATTGATCACTTAATCAAGCATATGTAGAAGCATATACAGCAAATCGGGGCAACACTTAGCACTAAATACAAATGCAAAGTCTCTAACATTTCGTTAGGCTCATATATTTTATCAAGCATGCAACATTTCATCAATAAAGCACACGAACTGACATGGGAATAAAACATTTGCATCATTCACTAAACAACGGCATTCACGGCGTATACGTGACATTCAATGCAACACACAAGTGAGAGGTTACGTATACGCCATGACAGTCAGTATGTTTCGTAAACAAACATAGGCAGTGCGTACACTGATCTCGATAGTAGTAAATATGCAAAAGAGAGCATAACTACATAGCATATTTGAAGCATGTTTGCCCGCCCGAATACATTTACTTGCTGTGAAAATGTCCGCAGTTGTGTTGCCACAGCTTTGCAATCCAAATTGAAATTAATGCATTATGCAATAGTAGCCATTAGCCAGTAACATAAACGTAAGTCACACACTGTCGTGAGTTAGTAGCTACGTTTTATTAAAGTGAAATCTTTAAAAGCACAATCAAGCACTGCGAGCTGCCCACAGGGGGCAGACAGTACCTTTGCTTCAAATAAACGTTGGCCAAACATCAACAGTCTATCAACAAATGCAGCTGTCGACGCGGCTCTGCTTACCAAACTTCCCAAGCGGTTTTATGATGACCTTACGAGAATTGCCATTTTCCAACGACTTGACTCTTGTTTTAACGCGTTTCTTGTTTGCTCGCTTTCCCACCTATTCTACTTTCTTTGATCGTTTTATGTGTTTGCTTGTGCAGCTCAGATCTGCCGTAATTTACCCACATAAAAAGCTACACATTAGCTAACTAGTCCAATCTCTGAAATGGTGCTCACAAATTGATTTAAAGTGCTCCCATTGAAGCGGATTTTGTCGTCGAAGCAACGCAAGGGGCAGCTTATAGTCATCTGAGTGTGTTTGTGTGTGTTTGTATGAAAAGGAATTTCATGTAAAGGCAAATGCTCAAAATGATGGATTTAAGGCCATTCACATGCTTCCGTATTGATGTATTCAATAAAATTCGCCAATGAATTGCCACAACACGCACTGCTATCGCGTAATGAGGAAGCTGAGGTTTTACTGTTCGGTTAGAAGCTTTTCTGCTTTGCTAGACCCACAAATGGTCACTTAATAAAGATGTGAGGCTGGGATATTGTTCAAAATTTTGCTAGAATTTTCTATTACCTAATTTTTTAATGATAGTAAGTGGTTAAAAAAATTTTAAGTAATATCGTTTAATATATGACATTATTTAAAACTGAATTTTTCAAGCTTTCTATGTATATTTTATAATGCTGATAGAGATAGTTATTCACCAAAAGTGTTACCAGATTATTTAAAAATTGATATTCCATCTGTATTTTTATGCCAGTCTATACTCCATTATGCCAGTAGTTTATTCGATTCGTCACTACGATTAGCTAATTGATAAGAGGTACACATAAATTCGTATATGGAGTATTATGGAAATAAATCAGCTATACAAAAAAAAGGAATCTAGCTCAATTACAATCTCCGCACACAATAAAAACAATAACATAAGTAAAATGAGGCATTGAATAAAGAAGCTAGTTCAAGACTATGACATATTCGACGAATTTGTATAAAAATTTTGAGGTGCCCTTCAAGTCAGTGGTCTATCCAGACAATAGTTCGACTGTACTGAGAATAGAGATCCAGGATTGGATCATAAATTTGTTCAGAAGTTGTAGCCGTAAAACTATTATGACTGATTTTGTTTTTGTGTTTTATTTGAAATGAAAGGTATGTAACCCGCCAAAAGCACCATCTATAACTAAGTTCTAACTGGAGAATAAGAAAATGTTTATAGCAATGACAACTTCTCGAGATGTTTGCATTGAACATAGCATAAACACGCAAGAAGAGTTTGGAACCGGTGAATATCCTGACAGGGATACTATATATATATATTTATATATTCCTTATGATTTGAATGAATGAAATGTGCAAATATTGACAATACAAAATATGAATAATAGTCTGCAGGGATAATAGAAAAATAATTTACTTTCCAAACGGACGATTGAACGACGAATGATGATAATAATATTAATAGAGGAGATGAAAATAAGAGGAAACCTCAATGCTTAGAATGATATGCGGCTTTGCGTTGTACGAACGCTTGGCAGGCGCTTGTGGCTAGCAAGGATATATGATATGTGTGTGTTAGAACCGAAAAAAGTCCGTCCACCACACATACACGAACATTTATATACTCGAAACAACTAGCGGTGTATCTATTTATATTAAGCGGCGCAGTAGCAGCGGTAACAGCTGTTTGCAAAACCGATTAGGTTGCCGGCGCTTATGTAAATATGAGGGATTTCAATGTATGTGTGTCTTTGCTTAAGTAAATATATAGACTATTAGCTGTATTTGCTACGCTAGTGATGGGCACATATTATATAGGTGTATGACAACATATGTCAGTTATGGTCCAAATAATAAATACACCATAGAGTTTTTTGCTGATCTTTGTTTAGTGTGCACAGAAGCTTCAGCTATAAAAGTAGTGTAGTGAGCTAATCGAATATTTTTATGATACTTCATTGTTTGAATTTTAATTGCAAAAATTCACAAAAATTAATTTTTGTATCGACCACTGTTCAGACTTAACTTCGCTTAAATGTTTGCTGGCGATGTTATAAATTTATTAACCCTCATACTTGCGCACATTCACTAACCAATACATGTGGGGCCACCGTGAGAGCGTAAAAAACAACAAATCACCGTTAAGCTACCGATATACTTTTTTTAATGGTTCACTAAGTGAAAAGGAGGAAGCAATAAAAATCACAATGAAATTGCGGGAAAAGTGACAAATTCGTATATATTTGAGTAAAAGTGGAACTATATTCTCACTAAGAGCCCATTAACGCCTACGCTGATGCTTTAAATTGCGCACCGTAAAAAATCAATGAAATTTCAAATTGACCACTCATCGATGCAGCAGTAAATATCAAGTAGTAGAGATAAATGTAGAAAAGGAAAAGCAAGATCACAACAAAACAAGAGATGGGAAACAAATGAATGCACGAATCTACAAATAGTGGGAGTCATTATCCATGTCAAAAAAATGTTTCTCCAATTCCAACAACTAGATACTTAATGTGAAGATTCTCCCAAATGAATCATCTGTAGGAGGTTAATTAATTGTGCTGAGAATATTTATTTCCTTTAAAGATTTCAGAACTAATTTATTTAGAAATTTTTATAAGAGTCAATTAAGGCAGTCGGAAGCAGAAAATACAACTGTGAATTTCATTTATTATAGAATATTGCTGTGTTTGCTTTCTCAAATGAATTTCACAGCTATTAAATTTCTCTTAAAAATACAAATTGAGGGATTTTATTGAAAACGAGATTCTAATAAATTGTAAAACCCGCAACAAAGTATCAAATGACTGTGTGCCAAATCGCTTTACAAACCCATCTTCTGACTTTAATTGCCAAATCCTCTGTGATTTTCACAAACGCAGCACATTTAAAGCCTTAAATAGGCGCCTATCATCATAAACCTCTCACCCGCCACAGCTATAATTTTAAACTCATTAACTCCAATGCAAATAACCCTAACAAGTTTTTCACGCTTCGGCAATTAAATGGTTAATTAATAGGCGCTAAACACATTAGGCATACGCACTCTGTACACAGACAACACGGACACACATCCACCAAAATCGCATACTTCTAACTCCCTAAGCAACACATTAGCACGCTTACCACTGATCGACATGCGTTGAAATGCCAATGGACATTCGCTTATTCGCTTACAGGCGATTATATGTCAAAAAATGTTTTAGGTTCAGGATTTGTTTGCAATGTCCAGCAAACTCGTGCAGTTGCCCACATCCACTTATGCACAGATATATTATGTATATGTATTTTATGCTTTCATGAGCCGTGCAGAGAACTTAATGATATAATAACTAACGCAGCTGTCTTAGCAACACCAAACAGAAACTATAAGCCACTTGGTCTCCGAAAAACCACTAACAGAGAAATAGAAAAGCTTGTAAATGAAAAAAGGCGTGCTAGACGAGAATGGCAGATAAATCGCTCCCCTTCCACTCAGCTTCAATGGAAATCTGCTGTACGAAAATTAAAGAAAGCGCTTAAACGCGAGGAAGAATTCAACAACGAAATGTATATAAAGAAGCTATGTCCAAACTCAAGAAAGCAAAATTCCCTGTGGAAAGCCCAAAAGTCCATGAAGCCTCCAGTCGACTCCAACATGCCTATACGAGACTTGGGTGGAAATTGGGCTCGAAGTGACGAGGAAAAGGCTAATTGTTTTGCAAATCACCTGGAAAAGGTATTTCAACCTAATTGCCCAAAGAACAACTTTAAATTGTCAATCTTACCTAACACAGCAAATGAGTCGCTCGAGTCTTTTAAGACTTCACCTTTTGAAATTAATTGCATCATAAAAGAACTAAATCAAAAAAAGTCGCCAGGACATGATAATATCACCCCAAAAATGCTAATAGAGTTACCAAATATTGCTGTAGAGGTGCTCTCTTTGCTCTTTAATGCGATTTTTAGTTTTGAATACTATCCGATTTCATGGAAAAAGTCGCAGATTATCCTGATAGATAAACCTGGGAAAGACCTGACACAGCCGTCTTCATACAGACCAATCAGTCTTCTACCCTGCCTTTCTAAAATATTTGAAAAGGTGTTACTATCAAAGATGTCTCCTTTCCTCCACGAAAATAATAAAATACCAGCGCATCAATTCGGGTTTCGTGCAAAACATAGCACGATAGAGCAAGTAAATAGAATAACTAACGAAATAAGAAAAGCATTTGAGCACAGAGAGTACTGTTCAGCTATATTTCTAGACGTTGCTCAGGCATTTGATAAGGTGTGGCATGAAGGGCTTTTATATAAGATTAAAAACATTCTACCTTTAGAATTGTATAAAATATTGGAGTCTTATTTAAATAATAGACAATTTATGGTTAAAGTAGGAGACTTCATATCTGATGAACGACAAATAAGGGCTGGTGTACCACAAGGCAGTGTTTTAGGGCCAACTCTGTACATCATATACACTGCTGATCTCCCAACAGCTAATAATGTTTTGACATCAACTTTCGCGGATGACACAGCTTTAGTGAGCCGTAACAAATGCCACATTACAGCATCAAGAATATTAGCGGAGCACTTAAGATCTGTCGAAGAATGGCTAGCCAACTGGCGTATAAATGTGAATGAACAAAAGTGTAAGCACGTTACATTTTCTCTAAGACCAAAAATGTGTCCAGCAGTAAAAATGAACAATATTTTGGTGCCCCAAGCGAATGAAGTTACCTATCTTGGTATTCACCTAGATAGAAGGCTTACGTGGAGAAAACATATATCTAGTAAAATAACTTGCATGAAGATAAGAGCTGCAAATTTAAATTGGCTTATAAATAAAAACTCTAAACTTAGCCTAGACAACAAAGTACTTTTATACAATGCGGTCATAAAGCCGATTTGGATGTACGGCATTCAACTGTGGGGTACGACCTGTGCAACAAATATCGATATAATACAAAGGTTTCAATCGAAAATGCTTAGAACAATCACGTGCTCACCATGGTACATGCGCAATGAAAATATCCATAAAGATCTTGGTATCCCAATGGTGAAGAAAGAAGTAGAGGACAGCAGATTGAAATATATATCTAAACTCCGTGATCACCCAAACCCATTGGCTAATGCTTTAATACAATCCTGTAATCAATCACGTCTAAAAAGAAGAGATATGCCAGCACACTAAAGAGCAACGTTTCACCAAAACAACTCAATCACCTGGTTGAGCTTGTCTAGTTTTTAGTTAGTTTTAAGATTTTATAACTTATTGTTAGGCTTTAAAGAGCAGATTCAAATAAATAAATGTATATTGAAAGAAAAAAAAATGAGCCGTGTACGTGCCATTTTACCCTTAACAATTGCCAGCACCTAAATATAGGCAACAGAGAAGGTCCTGAGGAAAAATATAGACAACAAGAAAGGATTAAAGAGACTGCAAGGCAACAACAAGTAAGGACTAAAGAGACTGCAAGGCAAACGGTAACACTCCAACCCCGGAGACAGAAATATGGCCATCGCATACAAATTCATATGCAAACACTAACATACACATCCATATAACTATGTGTGTGTCACGCCATCACAAATGCAGAGCAGAGTAAAGTGCAGCCAAATGGGTCGTTTGCCTTCATTTGGTAGCGAGCAAGTTTAATTATTTGTAAGCGACACTCGGTTGTACATTATGTGTGCTTGGTCTGCCGTCTGGATGACTGTCGCCGATTTCGCATCACACACACAGCCATGCACACAGTATCATCATCACTGCTATCACGAGCGCATAGTATGGCAACAGTAATCGTTGGTCGTTTGGCTGGCGAGTAGGTCAGCGCTTATGCCTTGCGACGCAGGGTTCATAGTTTTTATTGTCACACGTCGGGAATTTTCACAATTTACTGATTTCTCTTCTTCCTATACTTTTTTCCCACCTTACACTGAAACCACAGTTGGGTCAGAGATTTAATATTTAAACACAATACCAAGGCACAGCATTGCCCAGATTGTTGTTGTTTATTTTCACAAAAAAAAATTGTTTTATTTTTTTTTATTTTTTTATGAGTTATTTATTTCCTAAAATATTTAAAAAAATAATAAACCCACTCAGTCACTCATATCCAAGAAAACACCATTTTCGCCACACGTTTTTCTCATAAAATCTCTTTAAAAAAGAGAAAATGTTTTTTTTTTCGTTTACGTTTCAAATTGTTTAACCATTTAATCGATGATTTCCGCTTACATCAGACGTACGCGTTGCTGCTTAAAACGAACCTGACTGCATGGCAAGCGTGTCAGCTTGTTTTTTGTCGATGAGGATACATATGTACGAGCTACTACAACAACAATATTTCTTCTTAAACACAATTTTCGTTTGAACTCGAACTTGTGCGTCTTGGTGCCGGTGGTGGTCAAAACACAACAAGTTTACTTGCAACATATTGCATGCAATAAAGGAAGCATTCGTTTTTTTTGTTTACGAGCAACACGCAACTTGGCGTACTAAAACTGTGCCATACTCTCACAAAATGCATCCATATATTATATGTATATTTGCAGGTCCTCATGTGCAGAGCATCTCGGAAGACCAAATTGCAACAAATGCAAAAGTCTTCAGAGTTCATTGTGTACTGAGAAACATACATTCCTGCAATTCATGGTAACAAAACATGTTTATAAATTGCCCTCATTTCTCATTCAAACCAAACTGGTGTGGCTATATGCCAATATACATATGTGCATTTGTTTTTCAAACTGCTCTATTTGTTGTCAATTTTTAGGTACATTTTGCGTAATGTTCAAAGCAGATTTTGTGTTTATTCTAATCCAATTCATTCCACCTGCAAATTAGAGAAGTTTTCCATACAAACTGAACTCGTACTAATTTACATTTTATCAAAATTTGCATGAAAACTTTATCGAACAAACTCTATACTTACAAATTTTCAATATTTCTACTAAATTTTGATTCATTTTAATTCAACAGTAAATAAATTCAGCATACATTTTTAATATTTTAAGAAAATTGGTTCAGATAATTTTTTCTCAAAATTTTAGTGAGTTGCAAGAAAACATTAACATCTAAAAGTATTCGACAATAATATTTTTGATTATTTTTAACGTAACTCTCAGAAAAATTCGTTAAACATGTGGAAACAATTGTCAATAAGTATACACTTACAATCACTTTTAATTTGTAAATTAGGCTGATGGCAACCCCTTCCAACAAATATATTCAATTCTCCGCATTTTGCTTTATTATTTCAAGATGTAAAAATTTCACCTAATATTAAACTTTTATTCGAAACCACTTACCAACTGGTTGCATTTTACGCCGCTTTTATCTAATTTGTCTTACCTTACTTCCTTTTCCTATTAGCCTTTCTGCTGCTCAGAACAAAATGCACATATTTTTATATTTTTACACATTTACGCGGACATTTATCAAATTTGTTAATTGCTTTTAAACATATTAAATTATGCACTTTTTTCACAAATTGTATGCCCAACACTTGTACTGCCCCACCATTTACAAGAATTTCAACTTTTAAACGAATATTTTGTGTTTTGCGCATTTTTCCAAGTCCATACATGCGAATTTTCACTTATTAACTAATCATGATGTGTTTCACATTCCCATTACATATCACACGGTCTCTCTCGAATAATGCAACAACTTGACTTCGAAGTTCGAACAGCACGTTGTTGGCCAATATATCAGCAGCCAATTTATATGTACTCGAATCACCTACTGTACTACTTTGGGCGCCTGGTAGAAAGCGAAGCTATTTATGTGAGTTGTCGCAGCAAGTAATTTCAGCAAGGCAGTAGGATCGTAAATCAAAGCAATAACTATTTCAAATATGAGAAAATTCATTATCAGTGAAGTAACAATACACATTAACTCCAATCATCAAAGCGTTCCGAGAACTAAACAAGACATTTATTGATGCACACCAAAATATGTTTTGTTGCTGTAGATTTTAGGGAATTTTGCTTATTGTTATAATTTATTAAGTTACATTGAATCAAATTCTCATGTAAAAAGCGTAGAAATTTTATTGAACTCTCCCAATGATCTTTATATGACCTAATGAGTAAAATGATAGGGCCTACGAAATAAAAATTTAATTGAGTGAGTGCGAATTATTATTTTATTTTTGCTGAAATCGCAATAATACACGCCAACAAAAGGCACCAAGTCTCTACTAGGCGCCAATGAACAGAAGCACAAAAATTCATATGAATTGCATTAATTCTATCAACATTTTTATTAACACCAAGAAATAATACATTCGAATTGTCAAGTTGTTTCTTAATAGTTATATGTAGCTACAAAATGTAGATATTTTTAATTAACGAACTTTCTAAAAGATGTAGCCACGAACCAGAACGAAGCTGTGCCCAAATAAATTTCAGTGTTTTTGTCATCTGCTGCGACAATCCACATGTGTTCCAAATGTCCACCTCGTTCCTAAAATAACCAATATCAAGTGAGTTTCTTTCTGCGTTTTCATTATCTCACCTTCTTCACAATAACAGCGAAGCTGTGCTTCGTCGTGCTGTTCGAAGTCAAGTTGTTGTATTATTCGAACTTCATGAAGTTTGTTGGTTTTTGAGAAAGATGATGATCGTGTGCGATATATAATGGTAGTGGGAAACATATAATTTGCTTTTGTTTTATGTGCTCCTGATTTATAATTTTTGGCACAGGTAGTAAAAACTCTATGAATGTTACAAAAATCAGAAATTCAAACTTTCTGAAAGTTACTCCTTCGTGGAGACCAAACACGAAACATAATCTAATCAATAATCCTTTTGAAGACTAGTAAAGGTCTTACAGTTTAGAGTGGTGACGAGCTCGGAACATACCATCTGAAAAAATCTAACTAAATTTTATAATTAATATTTCCTTATATTAAATAGTTTGGGATATTTTCAACCATAAATGTAAAATATGGTTGATTGCTTCATTTACACAAAACGACAGAAATGTTAATAATAATGAACTCGCGTCAAAAATATCTGCAAAAGCGCAGCACTAATAGCATTAAAATGCAAACGAACAAATATTTTGCACGCATGTGTAGGTGCAAACACATTGAGCTATTCAGCTTCAACAATGTTGATAGAAATAAATAATGCATGGCGAAGGCCCGTGTGGAAATGTGAAATTAAGCTTAACCCATCTTTACCCATCGTTGCGCAAGCGCTACATTTCAAATTTGTTTTTTTTTTTTTATTTCTAAAATGAGGAAATAAATCTATGAAATGTAAGCCAGTCTCAAAAAGAAGAACTAACAGATAGACACAATTTTTTTTATGGTTTTTCCAATACAAATGCATTTTATTTTTATCATTCAAAAACTGCTAATTGAGTCATCTTGGTATCGATATATTCATCCAATCATAAAAAATAATAATTTAAATAAAGCTTTACTTTTTACACTGTACAAAGCTTTAACAATATCTTATTTGTGATATAAAACCTTTTGGTGGACAAAACTACTTACACGTCTTGTTTATCTTACATTTCTAGGAAACATTGCGTATACGCAACGTTGGGAGTAACAATAGTCAGTAGTTATTGTTACTAAGCATGCCATTCGTGTTAGAAATGTATTGTCAATAATGGGTTCTCGCTATTCAAGGAGTAGTTCTGTTTTGTTTTTATTATTCAGTTGGTTCTAGAACGTTGAGCTAATAGCATAGATAACTTGATACGAGACTCTTTGGTTCGAGAGAGAGCTGTCAAAACTCGCATTTTTTATAACATTTGCCAATGATGCCACTGCTGAAAAATATTAGATTGGGTATTTAATAAATTAAACACTAAATTAAACACTTTGAAAATGCATACATATTTTGCCAAAATATGTTCGCACAGTTCAATGAAATTTCATTTCACACTAATCTCGTCAAGTAAATAATCAATGGAAAGCCTGTAAGATTTGGATTCAAGATATGGTGCTTGTGTAGTTCAAATGGTTATCTGTATCGGTTTATTCCATATGGCGGAAAGGATACTAACGACAAAAGAAATGATTTAGGTCTAGGAAAAAAAACTGTTCTAGACCTATTCTCTGTCATTGAAGATCCTCGCAAACATCGCATTTTTTTTTTGATAATTTATTTTCTTCACACAAATTATTTTGCATTCTGAAAGAGAAATGCTATTTTGCCACTGGTACTATTCGAGAAAATAGAACTATGAATAAAGCCATGATAAATACGAAAACTCTTCAGAAAAACGAGAGAGGGTCATTTGATTTCAGCTTTGACCAAAAACATGAAGTACTGTTAGTTCGATGGAATGACAATTCTGTGGTGAATGTGGAACAACGCAAAAATCGAATCATTGGTTACACCAAAACGTTACGATAGAAAACTAAAAAAATGGTGAATGTGCCACTGCCCCAGGTTATAGCAGATTATAATAAAAATATGGGAGGCGTCGATCTGCATGATAATGGAATTGCCAATTATAAGATTCTAGTAAGAGGGAAAAAGTGGTGGTGGCCACTGTTCATCAATTTGATAGATAGTGTTTTAGTAAACTCGTGGAAGATTTACAATCTGGCAAATGAGCGATCTATGACTCAATTAGAATTTAAATCTTACTTTGCTGTTAGTTTGATGAGAACCGAAGAAGCCCAATTTGCAGATAATTCTCACTTTTTGAGTAATTCAAATAGAAATTTACGAAGACCATCCAAAAACGCATTACCTTCCAATACTCGCCTCGATAATATTGGTCATGTCTTAGAGGAGCACGAAAATAAACGTCGAAGAAGATGTAGACAGTGTAGAAGTACAAAAATTTATATGTGTAAAAATGTCAAATACATCTTCATGCTGATTGTTTTAAAATATTTCACTCACGCAAGTCGCTATAGTATTAGCGTAAGTGAAATATTTTAAATGTATTTTTATGAATTGCTTGTATAATATAAGTTCAGTAATCCCAACGTTGCGTAGGCGCAACATTTCACTGAATGAAAAATAATTAATCAATATTTTTTTTTAATGATTTTCTATTTTTTTATGTATTTTTAAACATAATAAACAATAAAACCATAAAATATGCATTTATTTTTACCCTTGGGAATTAATGGGTCACGCATTGCCTTTGCCATTTAAATGCGGTATTTTGAAAATTCTAACGAATTTCTAATGTTTTATGCAATTGACGATTTGCATGAATATACATGCAGATGTGGCAAGTGAATTATGTTGGCGATGCAAATGAAAAATTAATTAATTCTGGGGATATAATTTAAGAGAATGGTTGCACAAATTATAATGATCTCAAAAGTACACTTATTTTTTCAGGCTCCATTTCACGATCTCACAAACCACTTGATCAAAAATAATCAAATTTGATGTACAAAATTCCCACAAAATTAATAGGAAAATTAAGAATATTAAAAAAAAAGTTTCTAACATAGACAAAAACAATCAAATTCAAGTCCTAAGTATATCAAACTAATTTATTTTGTTGCTGTGAAAAATCTAAACATTTTTATAAATTTTTGTATCACGGTAGACAGACTGACAGAAAATCATAACTTTGTAACCATTTGAAGTCAATTGTTTTTTTTTTTTTTTGAGATTTATTATACACAACTGCTTGCGTTTTTCCTACAATTTTCTCCTAATCAAGCGTACACACCTCATTCTGTCGTCGACACCAACGTTATTGTTGGTTGATTGCTATTAACACAATTCAGTTGTTGCCTTGCTAATACCAGTTGGCCAATAAAATCTCAAAGATACAACTGAGTGCAGGGAAGTAGAAAAGGCGTTTCACCGAGCTGCAGAAGCCCATAAAAATTACGAGAATGATGAGAATGATTAAAATTGCTGCCGTTTCGAAACGCGAGCAAATATTTGATTAATATTTATAATTATTAAAATTTATATATGAAAATATATACCCACTGATTCACCCTCATATGTACATACTTAAATAACAGAGGAAACAATTTGCGTGAATCCATTAAAATTTGTTTTAATTCCGTCAGCTTGTAATAGCTTGCATTTATGCAATGCAAAATAACGGTATTGCAAAACGAATAAGTTAAACCGAAACCCGAAATGCACAGAACTGATAAATTTTTTACATCAACTGACAAATAATTGAAAACATTTCGAGTTCAAATAATATTAATTTATATTCCCGTATATTCAAATCTGGTCCATTCAAGCATTACATAGTCTTTTACTGTTATAAAAATTATATATAAACTTCATCGCAAGAAGATGAAGGAGTGCTTAAGCGCGTGTTTATATTCAGAGATCTTCAAAGTCTCTTGAGTGTTTTATTAACACTTGATGGCAGGTAATTATAATTCCGAGAGTGTCAAAACTCTAAATGTATAAAAATACTTTCTATTCGAACCCAAAGCCTCTTATTAAAGTGAAAAATCGACTCATAAAAAATCAAAAACTTTTAACTATCCTCTCAATTGCGCCACTGACGAAATTAAATAAATAGAGTAAAACAATCAAATTGGGAGTATATATAATTTATAAAAATGCTAAAAACAAAAAGGAATTACAAAAAATACCGAAACACGTGGATAAACGCTTTAAAAAGGTTATAAAGAAATACTGCTACTTCTAAGGAATTATGCGTCTTTGGTACACTAAAGTCATAAGAAAGGAAAAAATATAAAAATCCGCACTTGGAAACATATTTACAATACAGCAACAAAATGTGGAAATATTTATAAACAGGTCTGCTCGAAACCCACCGAAAGTAAAGCGAAGCCTTGAGTATTTGCGTTGTTTGCGCCAGCGAGCGAAATGTTTGAAAAACGAAAAAAAATCATAAAACGAAATACGAAAACAATATTAATAAGCAAAAAACAAAAAATCAAAGTAAAACATATTTTAACTAGCAAGAGAAAAAACTGAAAATCAAATGACCCATCAAACCATGAGATCAGCCAAGCATAACATAAAATTTACTAAATTTAAACATACTAGCATACATACTTTTTCACCCCACTCTAAGCACAAGGCTATTCGCGCCGCTCATCGAACTGTCGAGCGTAAGTACAACCAATTACAACATAAGAACTAACAGTTACAACGCAGCTGTCGAGAGTCGAAGAGGAGGAGTTGCTTGCCTCTTAGTCCTTCTTCGAACTCAATGTTTACAGAACCACTAACCCTTCATAACTATATCCAAGTACATAGTGCGAAGGATTACATTTAACAAAACAAATTATTATTTATCTACACTTTACAGAATAAATCGATTCATGTAAAGCTTTTCATTAATATTCGCTTTTAATTTCACGGGAATATTAATTTATAATAGCAGTTGAGTGCTCTCAAGGATGAGATTATATACAAACATACTATGTGGATTTTAATATAGATATTAAGTAATAAATCATTTACAATTATTGACGCTTAATTCAATCACAAATTAGTTTTGCACAAACACTTGAAATCAATGACCAATAAGTTTGTTCATTATTAATTTATGAAGAACGCAAATATTATATTTTAAGTGGTTATTATTGAAAGTAGAATTGTGAAGTGGGATATTCCCATACTATAGAGCACAAAAGATAATTTAAAATAATTTGTAACAAATATTCGATATTCTATATACAAGAATCGAGGAAAATTTTTTCAGATGCAAATTAGTTTAAATGAAATGAGTAAATGATTTAGGTGATCGACATACCTAAATCATTTACTCATTGTCAATAATAAACAAGTAAGGAATAGCTAAGTTCGGGTGTAACGAACATTTTATACTCTCGCAATTTATTTATTTAACTTTATTAATATTATATAATACTTAATTTGACCCACATATTCGTCATATATATTGTATAAAGTCCATTGAAAGTTGGAAACCCTAATATTAGGTTAGAAGCACCGAAGTGCTCATGTTCGATATAAGGGGCCTTGAAAACCTATGGTCCGATTTCGGCGATTTTTAGAAAAGGGCTGCCATACTATAAACATAGCATTTATGCAAAGTTCTGCACCGATATCTTCACTAGTGCTTACTTTATATATTGTAAAGTAAACGATTCAGATCGTCTTCAAAGTTCTGGTATATAGGAAGTAGGCGTGGTTGTGAAGCGATTTGGCCTATTTTCACAACATATCATTGGGATGTAAGGGAGCTATTACAAACCAAGTTTCATTGAAATCGGTCGAGTAGTTCCTGAGATATGGTTTTTGACCCATAAGTGGGCGCCGCCACACCCATTTTCCATTTTGTAAAAAAAATCTGAGTGTAGCTTCCATCTGCCATTTCTTATGTGAAATTTAGTGTTTCTGTCGTTTTTCGTTGGTGAGTTAACCCACTTTTAGTAATTTTCAACCTAACTTTTGTATGGGAGGTGGGCGTGGTCATATTCCGATTTATTTCATTTTTGGACTGTATTAGGAAGTGGCTAAAAAAACGATTGCAGAAAGATTGGTTTATATAGCTCTATTGGTTTCCGAGATATGTACAAAAAACCTATTTGGGGGCGGGGCAGTGGTCCGATTTTGCTCATTTCGAAAGCAACCTTCCTATGGTGCCAAGAAATAAGTGTGCCAAGTTTCATCAAGATATCTTAATTTTTACTCAAGTTACAGCTTGCACAGACGGACGGACGGACGGACAGACAGACATTCGGATTTGAACTCCACTCTTCACCCTGATCACTTTGGTATATATAACTCTATATCTACCTCGTTTAGTTTTGGGTGTTACAAACAACCGTTATGTGAACAAAACTATAATACTCTCTAGCAACGTTTTGCTAGAGTATAAAAATACATCAAATGGGTGGCGAAAATGATAGACATGAAGTGATTAATATGACAATAAAACTCTATTTTATTAAGGTAAATTAATTTTTTCTTTGTGAAATCTTTAAATAAAACCAAAATAATCTCAAGATGTATTATTATAATCCAACAAGTTATTTGGTGATAATTCAATCAATAATTCACAATTTCATTTTAGCGCATTTTCGTTGCTAAGATGAGCGCGTAAGGGGTATAATAATCTCAATTTAATACACGTGGGGAAGCATAAAGCATAAATAACCGGTGGCCAGTTGAACAAACTCAGAACTGTATTGGCGCATAATTGAGTTTCAGTTGATTACAAAATTTGCAATATCGCTATGTTTATTATCCTTTATAACCACTTACAGCTCGTGTCCCTGTCAACGCCACCTCAACTACATCAGCAACAACCCACCGCCACCAGCGTTACACATGTATGTTTCCACGACGGTTATTTGTAGACATCTTCCGCATATTTGTCGTAAGTTATCAGCCAATATGCCGAGTATGTCCACACAAGCCCGCATTACTCTGGCCGCAGCTCATTTTTTGCAGCAAATATTTCACAATTTGCCAGCAAGTCAGACGGAGAGAGAGGAAAGTTCTTAATTAAAAGTACAAACAGATAAATATAATAAGTATAGGAAGAAAATAAATGAACCTGGAAGGAGAAGTCCTCGTCCCCAATGTAGTAAATATCTGATGTAAGTAATGCAAAATCATAGGCAATGGAGAGAGAGAGAATTAAGGTAGAGTGTGTAATAGCAG
Organism: Zeugodacus cucurbitae; assembly: GCF_028554725.1. NCBI lineage: Eukaryota > Metazoa > Arthropoda > Insecta > Diptera > Tephritidae > Zeugodacus > Zeugodacus cucurbitae. The sequence continues at coordinate 51,776,793 of NC_071671.1, forward strand.
CTTAAAACAGTATTTATGAAAAAACTGGGAAAGTTTCAGCTTTATATATGAAATAGAAAAAGTGCACCACGTCGTATGAGTAATATTGTAAACCTTTTAAATATAATTGATATTCATACTATGGTGTTTTATTCCATTTATTTATTTATCCTCTAATTGCAACACCAATCAAGCCAATTAAATAAATGGCAAATGTGAAGGAACCACTTTTAGGTTATTATAAAAACCGCTGCTATTATTAATTGGAATATTTTCTTCAAAATTTCAAAATATAACGACTAAAAACAACATCGCTTTCTCTCATGTCGCATTGCGAAATTTGTGGCAATCAATTTCCTGCGAAAAATCATTGCTTGCAACAAATCAGGATCAACATTTAGCAACCGAATTGTGGTGGCGTCACCCACAAATAATATGTTCGAATACGAGAGCAGTTTGATAAGACAGTGAGTTGGAAATATTATAGGAATGGAATATAGCACACATATACGAGTTTGTGTTGCTGAATTTAAGCAAAATACTCGGCGACACAACACCGGCAAATAACTCTATATGTATACTACAAATAACGATGCACACAGAGTAAAGCTCCAAAGAAATGAATGGCAAATTGCAAGTGTAGCAATAAGCATAAACAAAGACAACTAGCAATTAAATGTAAATGAACGGGCAGGAGAAGCAGAAGGCGAAGAAACAACGGCGCGGAACAAAATGCGGTAAAATTGGAACCTCGGGGTGCAGTGTAGTGGGAAAGGTGCGACACTGCTAATCCAGGACCATGACAAGCGGTGAAAAAGCGGGGAAATAAAACCAGAAATACTGAGCAACACACGAAAGCCACGCCACACTCCAATGGTAACCTTTGTAACAGTTGCTGCTGTGGTACACACTTAGATCGTGGATCGCAATACTACAACTATTGTGAGTGCTCATTTTGCTGCAGTTGAATTTGTGGCGCGCACGTACATGACTGTAGGCACTCACGTTGAAAATAAAAGCGCAAAAATGTGAAATACATACCGTAGAACCACCGCTGGGCGAGATGTGACAAACGGTGTAAATGAATGTTGCAACGGCTTCCTATTGCCTCCTACAGCCTGGTTAAGTATTGGGAATTATGCATATAAATAAAGGTCATCATGTTACCATTTTTGTTTGCTCAGACCGAGAGGCTGTGTAGGGTGTTAATGCGTTGGTCGCATGTTATGGAAGTATAAGTAATCGCAGGGAATTACTTTTTATACACTTGACTCCTTACTCATAACGGCAACGTCGACACTGCAAAAGTGAAATATAATCAGCAGTTGGGAGATACAGAATAAGGTGCTAATATTTCTCTACAGAGCGCGCTGTTAGACGACATGCTGATAGTGAGAGGAAGAATCAATTACTTAAAGAACGCACAGGGTTGCAATTAAGTGGTCATTAGTGGCTGCTGCAACTAGGACCTCGCTTACAGATTCCCAACGTTTCCGTTGTGGCCGTCGAGGTCGCCGCCAGAGCGGCGATGCTTGCCATTTGAAAATTAATTTCTTTTAATTTTATTTCCACTCAGTTTGCACCTCGGTCTTTTCCTGCTTTCTTCTTTTCTTTACTACCACAGTCTCTGCGTTCGACTGTCTTAAATCTATCAAACAAAACAACAAAGCAACCATACAAATACAGATACATGGCGTCATTGTTGGCCTTCAAAGCCACACTCCAGCCACTACGCCAAAAAACTGGCGATTATTATTTTGTGCGCCTAAAAGTAGGCCAGTGGAAATGAACAAAACTGAAACGAGGCAGCACCGCTTATGGAATCGCTCATGCATTTGTCAGTGATTTTTGTTATCCTTGCTTCACCATGCCACAATACTGCATTTATCGTATATATCTACTACAAAGAGGCTTACTCTAACAACTCGTACTCGTACTCGGTATTTGCCTACCCATATGTTATTCATAAGGATTTAAGGCAGATAACATTTTCTTAAGCCACGCGTGATATTTGTTTTCTCATATTCGCATAGTGCTTAGCAGTTAGGAAATCCAGTATTCATCTCGAATAACATGTATTTAAATTGTATCTTTAATAAAAAACATCACGGATTTTGTGTTTTATTTGCAACAACAATGCATAGACGCATACAATTCTTAAAATGTCAAGTTATGAATATTTCTAATGCGGCTTTTCCATCAGAAATCATGTTAACTTTTACTTTTTACCCACTTTTAGTCTGTTTTCACACACTTTACTCACAATACTCTCATTTTCAAATCAGTACTGCTAAATTTTGCCACTTCAATGCTCGCACTTTATTCAATAATTTACTCAAATATTTTCCGTAATTTCATTTGAGGTAAAGTATAAGGCATATCGTTTACTAATTGGCACCAACAGTCGGTGTCGGCCCTAGCTATTTATGCGTTCCGCAGAATGTTGACGTAATCATCGAAAATTATTTAAGTACTTAAGTGACTGCTTAATGCTATTGGCAACTAACTGTTTCAGTTGGCTAAATTGGCAACTGGGGTCTACTTGAGACACTGAGCCACTTGCCCAATACATGGGCATATGGGAAAGGTACAAAGGAGAATATATGTATGTAAATTATATTGAAAAACAGTATTTGAACCTTTCATATTTGCAGTCCCTCAAATTGTTCTTAAAAACAACCGTTAGAATTTAACTGGTACGCACTCTTTCTCAAGCTAGCATAACCTCAACAGCCCTTTTAAAAAGCAATCTACTTTAGTGAGAAAAATTTTTCTACGAAACAAAGACTAACATTTTGCATATCTAGCCATTTCCCGACCGTTAAACAAGAGTTAACAGCCGTACTTAAAATTTTAAAGTTTGACGACTTGTTTATTCTCGTATTCGGAATGAATTTTGCTACGAAAATTGAAACTGAAAATACAGTTGTTGGATTGTTGACAGTTTCTGGTGACCAATGCATGAGTGGACTTTCAAGTTTTCTGTTGTTCTAGCTCAGAGGTCAGATGATCTGACACGCCAATTGCAGGTATGCAGCAGTTCCTTAGAACAACAAGAGAATCATCAAATATTGTATTGTGTATGTATGTATGCACAGCATCCCAGAGCTGACAACGTAGCGGAGCGTAAAATGGCGCAGTTAATTGTAAATGTAGCAAAAAATAGTTAAATGTAGTATCGGCAAGTGTGCGAATCCTTTTTCCTAATGCACACAGATTATTAGATGTGTATGGTAAATATTTGTGTCAGAACGACTTTGGCAGCTTTCAGATTACACGTGTGAGTAATTAACTAGGAGAGTGGACTGCAGTGTTACTAATTTAAAAATCAATAAGTATTACAGACAATGATTGGGTTCGTTGTTGGCATGGATCGCATAAAATTATCTTTCTGTCACTCTCAGTGCACAATGCTAAAGGTATATTCTCTAAAGGGTTTCGGATTTATTCCTTTTTTATGGTTCTTAGAATCTGATAATTATATTCTAATCTATATGAGATCGATATAAATAAGGTCCGGTCAGTCTAGAAAGGAGGTCTTAGAATCATTCAATTAGACTCAGCTTCGTGAAAGATCTCCCCGGAGTAAAATTATCACATTTGAAGCGGTCTCAAGTTGCCTTGTCAAACCTGAGAAAACTTCGCTCAACTTCTGCCTATCTACCCTTGACCCCGATATACTTAATACACAACTTGTAGGAAACAAGTCTTCATATACCACGTAACAACTTCTTTGCTAGCCTTCTGAAGTTAAATTCAGTAACACAATGATACAGATAGATAAAATGTGATATACTTTTTACATAGGACATCTACATGAAGGTTTTCGTTTAAAAATAAAAGAAGAGGTTCGGAAAAGCTCGGACTAAAGCATTTTTTGGTTAGTTATGTATTATATAAGATCTTCTGATTTAATCGACTTTTACTTGAATGGAATGGTCGATTTTTTAGCAGATAAATATCAACAGATAATTCAAAAAATTCATTACAAGTTAAATAATACAATATTCATACAAAATGTGAAAATACGATAGCGAAAACAAATCTTAAAGAAATTTCGAAATTCACATCAACAAGAAATATTGTTTTTTTTAACGAATTCGCTCATTTTTCGCTTAAACCAATTTTACACCAGCGCTGACAGTATTTTAAAAGCTTCCAAAATTGTCAATCCAATTAATATTTTGACGCTACCCAAAGCGTGTGGGGGTGCAGACAGATGACGAAAAAACTACACTGTGAGAAAAAAGCAAAACAAAATATATGATTGAATGTGGTACAAATTGTTTTTTTCCACAGTTTCCCCAGACAAAAGAACGCACCACAACTCAGCGTAGATGTGTAAGTAAAATTTTTCTCGATTTTTTATTTCAATATTTCATTTTCGTTCGTTTGAGTGTTTGTGTTCGCTGCTCTGTGTGTGCCATTTTTTCACACTTTGTTTTTATAACGGTAACTCTTTCGTCCATAACAATTCTTTTACGTTGTTGCTTTGTTATTTTGCTTTTGTTATGTGTGTTGTTTCTTTTTTTGTCGAACCTGTGGCTTCATATTTTTAACGTGACAGAAACACTGTGTCAGCTGGGACGCTACAATTACCAACGCTTGAACGCCGAAAAGCATGTTTCGCTTCGCAAGGCAAACCACGAGGGCGGGAAAAAGCAACAGTTTGTAAGTGTTTTTTTCGTATGCCTCCCAATAGTTTTTTTTTAATCTACTAGCTATTACAAGGGTAAAGGTCATTCTGTTATTATTTTTATGAAAAAAACAGTAACTTTTTGTTTGCCTCAGCGAAATTGTTTACTTTGTTGTTGCTCTTGTTCCATTTAACTATTTTGCAGACTAGTTGGGTGAAAAATCAATTATGCAAGGGTTACACTTTGGTGTCTTCTCACGTTTCTGCGTCTGATGATTTCTATGGCTGTGTTGTTGTTTTCCTATTCTGGAGACAGTGGACGAATTTATATATGGCATTGTTCCAAATTGCACAAAAAAGGTGCTTCGAAAATTGGTTTGAGCGCATGCAAAAGTGTATAAATCTTGATGGAGAATATTTTGAAAACAATAAAACCATTTTCGTTGATAAATATTCCTATTCCATTATTAGGCCAGAAATATATATAGCAGCCCTCGTAGTCTAGTTAAATCCTGAACCAAAAACGTTGTGTCAGTATTTGTACCTGTCTGCGTTTAATGCGATTACATTATAGTCTACTTGTGAATTTTTGTTTGTTTTGTAACATGATAACGGTCGTTACGCGGCTGAAAGTGGTACCAGTAGCGCCACCGCATCTCACACATTGACACACAAGGGCGTATAAAAACCAATTGTTTATAAGCGAAAATTTACGCCAAAAATATATTGTAAATTCGCAACATGCACACTGTTATGCCGTCGTCAGCACCAAAGGGTCACTAACCGTACCATTCGCTCGGCACCGTGGAGAATTGAGGGTTAAAAACTTGAACTGCTTTGTGGCAGATTGCATTGCTGTTGTTGTGATTTTATTTACCGTTATGTGCAAATATATTTAAGTGTGTTTTTCTGTTGTTACCTGTAACGTGGCAAAATTCCTTTAATTACCACATGAATACAAAGTGGCCTTCAATTTGTATGATTTTGAATACAACGAAATATATTTCGAAACTCTTTTTTAATGAAACGTATTTTATCTCAAATCTTAATCGGCGTCAAAGTAGACATTAAGTTAGTATATTTTAGAATGTAAATCCGCAAATTTTTCAAATTTTTCAAAAGCTTAAAGTTTTAAGTCTTGCAAGGTTACCAAAATTGGACACAAAATGGCGAAAACCGAAAACACATAAAGTGCCATAACTAAGCCATAAATAAAGCTATGGAAATAAAATTTGGTATGAAGGATCGTACTATGAAGGGGCATATTTGGATGTAATTTTTTTGGGGAAGTGGGCGTGGCCCCGCCCCCTACTAAGTTTTTTATACATATCTCGCAAACCAATAGAGCTATATAAACCAAATTTTCTGCAGTCGTTTTTTTAGCAACTTCCTAATACAGTCCAAAAATGAAAGAAATCGGATCATAACCACGCCCACCTCCCATACAAAAGTTAGGTTGAAAATTACTAAAAGTGGGTTAACTCCCTAACGAAAAACGTCAGAAATATTAAATTTCACATAAGAAATGGCAGATGGAAGCTGCACTCAGATTTTTTTACAAAATGGAAAATGGGCGTGGCATCGCCCACTTATGGGTCAATAACCATATCTCAGGAACTACTCGACCGATTTCAATGAAAATTGGTTTGTAATAGTTTCCTTACCTCCCAATAATATGTTGTGAAAATTGGCCAAATCGCTTCACTACCACGCCTACTTCCTATATACCAGAACTTTGAAGACAATCTGAATCGTTTACTTTACAATATATAAAGTAAGTACTAGTGAAGATATCGGTGCAGAACTTTGCACAAATACTATGTTAATAGTGTGGCAGCCCCTTTCTAAAAATCGCCGAAATCGGACCATAGCCTTTTGGGGCCCCATATATCGAACACGAGGACCTCGGTGCTTCTAACCTGATATTAGAGTTTCCAACTTTCAATGGACTTTATACAATATATATGACGAATATGTGGGTCAAATTGTGTATTATATAATATAAATAAAGTTAAATAAATAAATTGCGGGAGTATAAAATGTTCGGTTACACCCGAACTTATCCCGTCCTTACTTGTTATTATTGTTGTGTCAATTTCACCTTTTTACCTGCACCCCTGCGATTGGCTTTTCTAGGTAAGTGCTGCCAACTATTTAATAAAAAAATAGTTGAGTGCTTTGATAAAATCAATTTCATACTGTGATATTTAATTATAGATATTTTTGAGAACTTAATATAATTATCAAATGTTGTACAACCTACGTGCTTTAAAATAATTTCTTTTTAAATAAAATTGATAATTAAAACGTTTAATATTCAAAATGAAAGTGAAAAAAGATTGTTATATCCTAATATGTTACCACGTATGCATATGTATAAAGCATGTGACATTAGTTGTGGCTAAGACCGTCGCACACACGCTGTCAAGGACAATTTGTCACTGTCATGACATGAAAAATATATAATAAAAATAATAATAAAATAAGCACCTAAAAGTAGGCAAAAACTTTTGAAAATATACACACACAAATAGGTACTAACAGGAAGGTGCTCGTTTTATATAAATATCACTGGTAATTATGATGCAGCAAGTAGCGTTGACAAAATATTCAGCCATCCAAGCTGTCAGTTAGTCACTCTGTCAGTAGCAGCCTTCGAAGCTTTTGTGACCTGGTATGGCGCCTAAAAATATGCTTTTGAGTTATTTGTTACATTTAAATGTGCGCAATTGTCGTTGTAAGTGTGTGTTGAGGGTGTTCGATTGTGATTCGAATGGGATGCATTCGGTAGCTTTTTTTTTATTAAAGTATGTGTGTTAATAAATGAAACGATTGTATTATGAGTTTTAAGGATCCATTTTGACATGAAACATATTTTGGACCAACATTTCAAATATAGAGGCTGAAAATTACACGAGTCAGCAGAATTGAACTCATAGGTATTATGCTTTGTTAAATATGTTAAAAAGTTGAAAATGGAGTCCAAAAGAGAGCTTTTATCAGATAATCAAAAATAAAGGCCACTTCGAGAAAGGCCTTTAAATTTGTATAATTGAGAAAACACCTAATCACTTCTATTAGCAAACTGACCTAAAAAAAAGTCAACAGTATTATTTAAATATAAATACAGTGCGGATAAAATTTTTGTCCGCTGTTGATCTTGTAAATTTCCAGTTGGCGTGCATTTGCACCATTATATGCCAACTATGGCGCTTCAAATAGCTTACACACGCACAAAAACTTAGAAAACAATATGAACAACACGTTGTACTTTAGTTACGCAGTAATGTCTTCTGCGGTTGTTTACTTCACCAATTTCATTCAACTAACTGCTCATTTCTTTACATTTTAATTTTATTCCGCGAAATTGCCACCACTTTGTTGTTGCCACATTTAAACGGTTACAGTTGCAGCTTGATTGTTTATTTGTTTTTATTATTGTTGGCATTTGGAAAGCAGATGCGACCTTAACGAATAGGTGGGTGAAAGAAGAGAGCGGAAAACCAGAGAAACCGCAATTGTCGATTTGCTGCAATAATTACAACATTGTATTGCATTACCTCATTCTGCACTGCATTGTACTCTCTCCCGCCCCAGTGCTGATTGCACTGAATTCGTAATCACTTTCGCAACTGCTCCTGGCGGCGACACAATTACCCACCAACCGAGAAATGTGCGCACGCGGAAATCCGATTTACTGCGGTTCCGGTCAACAGATGTCAATACGCGCCCTTGGTTTCGCCTTGAAAACACTCGTGCCACTTGATTGATTGTCCTTTTTTTTCTCTCTTCCCCCTAGTTTGACTAGAATTGTTTGTGATAATTAAATTTTCATAAAATTATTCAATCCAATAAATTGTTTAAATAGAGAATTCGCTCGCTCTTTTTAGGGCTGAAGTTGTTCCCCCGCTGTGACATATTTATATTTAGGTCTCTGACTGTTAGATGCTTTCTTTGCTACTTTGTAAAAGGAAGGCTGCCCAAAGAAAGTTAGTAATCTCAAACTGTAGAAACTTTGGCGGCCGTAACAATGTATGACATGAAAAGGCAGATAATAGTAAGGCAATCAGTTTTTCTGCATGTGTGTTCTGAGTTATGTGGGGTTGGGTATGGACGGCTTTTAGATACTAATAGGATCTTAAACTGTTTCTACAAAATTAGATCTACCGCTGATAGCAATTGACTTAGGTAAGCTCGTGGTCTTTTCCACGTAATGTCATTTACAAAAAACCTTTTTAAATATGTACGATTTTGAAGAGAATCTTCAATGAAGAAATATCATCATATTGAACTAGAGTCCAAAAAGTTTCCAAGTGCAACTTACTGCAATAACTCGTTAATGAAAATACCTCTTCTTGGAACAACAGAGGAAGTGATCATAACTCCCAGGAGAAATATAATGCAGATTCGTATTATGTAATACAGATTCATAATCAAGAGAGCTGGAATAATGGAATCAAAAAAGCAAAGGACAACAATCAGACCACAGTTAGTGTTATTTAAACAACTCTTTAACCCTGTGTGTGTACTTATTTAAAAGAAATTTAAAAAATTATACGTTTACGGTTCATGAATTGTAGAACCTCTAAATCGACTTAAAATCATACATGCATGATATCAAATAGTTATTGATTGTCCAACCGTCACCTACTGTCAGCTGTCACTCTTACCAATCCAACTAAATCTATTCTCTTAGCTGGTATGGACACACAAACCCTTTTTGCTTTATTTTTTTTAGTGAGTGTTTGGTTTTCTGCTCTACTGCTGTCACATTCGTTTCGAATATAATAAACAAATTGTTTCTCTTATCACCAAATGTCACGGCATGGCAACCAATTTGCAATTTAGCTGTCACAAACAATCGAATATACATTTAAGTGTGAAAAGGCAAGACGGGTTAACATTTAATGACTTTTTCACACCGAAAATAAATGTATATATGTTTGGAAGTGTGGTAAACTGTTTGAACGCAATCCTCTAGCCACTCACACATTTATTGACAGTTACATTTCCGTTATATTTATGTATTACCTGCAAACTGTTTGCTTGCAATTTTCTGCTTTCTGTTGCGGGATTGCGGCGAACGTATAAGCACACGCACACACAACTGTTTCTGTAAATTAATGAATTTTAAAATATTATGAATGAAAACATTAATAAACTATGAAGGTGAGTATATGTGAGTGAACGTTTACAGGTAATGTTTAAATTGATATTCCTCTCAAACCACATTCTAAAATTGTTTTTGTATAAACAACAGAGACAAGCAATCAAACTCACCTGGAAGTAAGCGCGCTGCTCGCGTATCTCCTCGAACAATGTCAATCTGAAAATACAAGAGGACAGTTTTTTTATTTTACTTAGTTTGTAAGTAATGCAAAATAAAAGTTTAAGAAATAATTAGAGAAGTTATTATATAAATTTGGAAAAATTATTTTTCGTAGTGAAATGTATTACCTTTTTATAAATTTTATATTTCATATTTAAAAGCGCACCAATGGTGTATGAGTTATATTCAAACCATACGACGTAAGTGTAATCTTTGATGATAATGAAATAATTGAAATAAATTTACGTTGAAACCATTTCGGAATATTTTGCAGAATTAATATTTTCACGAAAACGTATTTTCAATCAAGAACTTAAAAAATTGTTAAAAGTCCATAAAATTAAAATAAAAACAATTAAAAACAAAACACGGCGTATGAGCAACCTTTGGTGGCGCTGAAGAAAATATTCAAAGGGGGCATGGCGTATGAGTAACATTTTAATGGCGGTGAAGTAGTTATTATAACAATTAACTTTAAAGAAATATTTCAATTAAAGTGCGTTTATTTCAAAGACTTCTTGATAATCGCCTGTTGGCACTTTTCTCTATTTCTATCTGCATTCATTCATTCTGTGCATTTAATTGGCAGTTTTCGGTGTGAAGGTGTGAAGGAGACCTTGAAAAATTTACAATTAATAACAATTACGTTTGAAACTAATTGCAATTATGAAAAGATTCTGTTATTTTAAATGCTACAAAGACAATGATTGCTTTTTACATCTGCAATTGTTGCAAAAACACACACACACATACATACCCCAAGCAAGCGGACAGTTAAATAACAACAAAGCAAAAATTTAACTACAAAACATTTTATGCGCCTAAAGTTTGTTGTTGTCTTGTCTTAAAATTATCTTTAAATGCTTTAGGCTACTTTAAGGTGATATTTAAGCAAATAAGAATTAAGGTTGTTCTGTACGAATCAGATTTTTATTACTCAAAACCTGTAATTGTTCGTGGAGCCATTAAATAGTTACGCCATTATATTATTAAAATCATTATTATTATATTATTATATTATTTTTAATCGCAGTCGGAAAAAATTTCACCCATGAATAAAGCTGTATTCAGACAAGGCAAGCTTTATAGGGCCAGAAGTAAATAATGTATATTGAGCAAAGCCCGAATATGTTGAGTCTCAAATTTGTCGTGCCCGGCGATGAGTTTTGTAAGCTTAGTCATCGCTGCTCATTCCTATGAGCTATTATTTCGGAGTTCTTTCATCAGTTACATTTTTTTGATTTTTACTTCAATTTCCGCATATTTATTTTAAATATTTGTACTCTTCCACAATCTAAAATATGTGCCACCCTAATGCAGTACATAAAGTGTAACTCATATTCTCTCCCATGAAAGTGGTCATACATTTTCATAATTAATTTTAAACAAACGTTCAGTTTGCTGAAATGAATATTTTATGCGATTACGGTTGAAATTACTGTGTGCTGGAGTAGCTCATATACGCATTACACCTAATTATAATGGCAAACTATAAACTGGGCAAGAAATAATAAACGAATTTGTACGAAATCGCTAAAGTCACGTGCCAAAAAGGCATTTACACGCATTTGTCGCGTCAAAAAAGCCAAATAAAATTCCGTAAGGCACATATTTCGACATGCATACATGTCTTTGGACAAATGTCTCATCGCCATTTTGTATTTTAATATAACACTCGCACACACACATACAATGTCTCTCAGCCGTCAAATAATTGCTTTGACTTTAGACACATTTAAATTCCCACATTCCCACAGAAATAACTTTGAATGCTTTAAATGAAATGATCTCTTGCTCTGATGTTGCTTTCGCCTTTTTTTAACTGCCTCTGAGAAAGAAAAATATGTACATATTCGTCGTTTTATTTGACAGCTCGCAGCATGTCTGGCACAAACACACATCCTCGTATGCGCAAACAAGCACAGAAGTAGTAATGCTGAAATTTATTTAGACGGCGAGGTTCATATCTCGTGCCGTGTCCGTTATTTAATGTTGCTCATACGCTCCGTTGAACCACAATAATTGAATCGAAATTTTTCACAATTTTGTGTTTTGTTATTGTTTGCTTATTTCATTTCTCGATTATTTTATCATATCATTTTGACTGCGCTTCATTTAACAAACATGCACGCGAATGTTCACTCATTTATATTTATAATGTTTGTTTTTAGAATAAAATAACTTCAGCTGTCGTCACGAATTTCCGTCACCATCATAATTATCTTTCTGCATTAATGCTTCCACAAGTGAATCAATCAAAATATATATTATGTGCATACATTTTGTAAATAATTTTGCTTTATATAAATTTAATTCTGCTCCAATAGAAAATTCCAAATTTACAACGAAAATTCTTCCTAAAACCAATAGAACTTCGACAGCTATACTCAGACCACCCAGCATTTAAGTGTCCTCTAAAAAGGAAAGCGAAAATAAAACAAAGTCTACGGGCACATGTGCTTTGAAGGCTTTTTTCTAAATTGGTTCATACATAAATCATTTTTTAACACAAATATTCTTATGAACTAATAGCGTAGTTGAGATAGCCCATGGTCTCGAATTTTAGCTATACCATAATGCAATTTCTCTTAAATATCAGCAATTCATGCTATAATTCGACAAATCAGCTGATCTTAACTGTAGCCTCGTAGACTCAATCTTTACAGGCCTTAAAAACTTTATAACTAAGCGAGATCTTATTCTTGTTCGAAGATCAATGATCTTTAAAACTATTCATCTATTTCATCTATCGAAGAAGAGGTAGTAGAAAACTGTGGAAAAGACTGCCTCTTTTACATTTCATAGTACGCTCGTAATATAAATTATGTCCTGATCATTAAAATGATCCATAAAATTAATACCGAAACATTCTCAAGCAATCGAGTAGGAAATTGACTATTAGATTTTCGTGCTTGATAGGCAGGGCATCATTCAAGTGTGGAAGTTCATCTTTCAGCAGGTCTAGATATCTTTTCACTTGTCATCGCATTCAAAACTATGCTCTACCATAGAAATTCTATACAAATTTATAATACAAACCTAATAGTCGAATTATTATATTAGTATTGCCACTAAGTTCCAATGTATGCAAATTGCGATTTATCAATGATCACACGTAAAAATAACTGTCATTTTCCAATGTACATATGTCAGCAATTGGATTTGAATGTCAATTAAAAGCGCCTGAGGTGATCGAAATGATGGCAAACCAATGGGAATTGGGTACCAATTGGTAAATTTAACAAGCGATACGTTCAATCGGGCGCGCCTGTGGCCATGAGGCACGAAATAGCATGACATGTCATTTGCGGTGAACGAACGAGTATATAGCAATGCGGAATGCAGGAGAGAGGTATCGCTTAACCGACATCATCGTCGCCGCAGCCGACTAGACTGGACACAAAAGAATCCGGTTGAAAAATGTCCTTTAAATTGGTTTACACAAACGCACTTTCATATGCAGCAATTTGTGGCGTACGGATGCAAATATTAAAATGAATGCCTATACATGTTCGATGTAAAAAGATGTTTTAATTTTAATCCACAGCAAGAAATTTGAAGGCCTACAATGCCAGGATTACATACATTCCAGTCAAGCAAACCATAAAAGAGCTGCCGGTTGCTGTGACAGAAGTGGAGGTGGAGAGCTGAAGTGAACGAAATAAAATAGGGCTCATAGCGTAGCATAACATTGTATAGCATAAAGTGTAAATAAAAAAAAAATGAAAATAAAAACGCAAATAAAAATAACTAAGCGTCTCAAATTTCATTTGCTATAAAGTTGTTGTGTTTTTTTCTGCGTGGGAAAATTTTACGAGTTGACGTCAAATCTCAAAAAGCTGTTGTTTTAGTGACAGATGGTTGAAAACTACACTAAATATACATTAAGGATGCACGACTAGAATGGAAATTAAAGAATTTCAATGAGTCATGAGCATCCGCATTCTCAATATGTGGTTTGTTAAAAAATCATCCCAGAAGATACCAACGATTGAAGAAAATTGCCTTACTTTTAAAGGCTCTGAGGAGTTTTTCGATTCTTGTCATATCCGCTTCAGGAATGAACAAAGAGTGGCTGAACAAAAATTTCAGTCCTTAAGGTTTCCGAGAAAGTTTTTACTATAGTATTGTCTCTTATTATAAAAATTACTCAGAGAGTAATCTCTATCTTTATATCTATCTCTTTTATTATAAATATCTCTAGCTCTATCACTGTCTACATATATCTCTTAACTTCTCATTCATAGCTAAACAGTTGAAAAGAATTTGTAGAATTTCCCCAAACACCATTTTCAATATCAGAAACCTTACGAAGACATAATCAAAATTATTTTGATGCAAAATATCCCTAATGTGAACCCCAAATAGAAGGCAAGTATATAAATTCAAATATTAAGTATAATTGTTATTACAAACATTTAGCTTATGAAATTTTCCGACATTTCAAATTTATAACAATAACAAGTAAGGAAAGGCTAAGTTCGGGTGCAACCGAACATTTTATACTCTCGCAATTCATTGCTATATCTTTATTAAGAAAACGCACAATTTGACCCATATATTCGGCATAAATATATTTCACGTATTAACCGATTTATAAGCTATTAAGCTCATCGAATTCTTTGGAAATTCTATAATTAGGTATTCTCATATATCCATATATAAGAGAAGTTATGACTCGATTTTAACTTTTTATGGTACAGAGACACACTATTAGCAGAAAAATATTTCCTCTGAATTAAATTAAGATGCCTGAGAAATTTACCGAAATTTTCGGTGAAAAGTTACCTTGGGCACTGAGTTCTTCATATTCGATATCCGGGGCATTGAAAAGTTATAGTCCGATTTCGACAATTTTTTCACAAGTGATGCCACAGATCATATACAGTATTTGTGTACAGTTTTATTTCGCTATCTTCATTGGTTCCTTATGTATATATTATAAAGTGAAGGAGAAAGATGGAATTCGAATATTAGTTATATGGGAAGTTGTCGTGGTTGTAAACCGATTTCGTCCATTTTCCACACGTGTCATTAGGGTGTCAAGAAAATATTATATACCGAATTTCGTTCGAATCGGTCGAGTAGTTCCTGAGATATAGTTTTCACCCATAAGTGGGCGATGCCACGCCCATTTTCCATTTTGTAGAAAAAATCTCAGTGCAGCTTCCTTCTGCTATTATTTCTGTGAAATTTAGAGTTTCTGATGTTTTTTGTTAGTGGGTTAACCCACTTTAAGTAATTTTCAACCTAACCTTTGTATGGGAGGTGGGCGTGGTTATTATCCGTTATTAACCGTTAAGTAAACAAAACTATAATACTCTCTTAGCAACTTTTGTTGCGAGAGTATAAAAACAAATTTATTTACTGCCACTTAGGCAATACTATGTCGTAACTTGCTATGCTACAACTTGCTACAGAAAGCGTAGCAATATTTCCTATTATGCACCATGCCAACGATATTTCAGTGAAAGGAAAGACCTTTTATATCAGCTCAACCTTTATGCTAACCAACAACAATAAGCGATGCCAGCTATAATTTGAAGTTACGAATATTTATCAAATCCCATGGAATCACTTTATTGTCCGGCAAAACATTACCACAATTACATTGAAATCGGTTAGCTAATTTAATTGTGCGTCCACCTAACATGCATTCATTTTGACATTGGAAATCCGAAATACCGTTACACACAGCCATGCATGCTTATATTGAACGGAAATCTATAGAAATAGCACATAAATTATATTCTTAAGTGCAGGTATTCATATTATTTGGTTTTCCTGACACTTCACTTAATTCAATTATTTCGAATTTGAAGGATTTTATGTTGCACATATAAACGTAGTAGCGATTTAAAGTTGCCGAAATGGCGGTATAATTAATGAAAATAAAAATACCACTATATCTTTCTTAAAAAATAAGGAAAAATGTGATATATAATATATGAGGGCAGAGGTAATTTCGGAACCGATTTCACTCATTTTCACCACCAAGGTAGGTTGTATCCAAGACTATACGTAAGCTCATTTAATTTGGCTAAGATATTTCACATATTAACCGATTTCACATATTAAGGATTTATAAGGATAAAACCTAAAATTAGGTATATGGGGGCTAGGGGAAGTTATGTCCCGATTTAAACCATTTTTGGTACAGAGACACACTATTTGAAGAAATTAAGTACAATAGTTAGTTAGGAGTCATATGTAGAAGTTCACGTAAGTGAGGAAAGTTTCTGACTGCCATTCACTTGGGAGTGGCCAGGAACGATTCTTTTACATGTGGCTCAAGCAGCTCACAACTTCCGGTCTTAGACCAAGTATCCTCTGGGTAGCCAACAGACATCCGTCTGGAAGCGAGCTAAAGTGAGAAGGCGAATCCCGCTTATGCGGTTGTGCGTAGGGCTTGGGACCCACCACATAAAAACGAATAACCAGTGAATAAGAAACACAGGCCTCGGATGAGAAACCCCCCTTTTGATGACGACCACGGCAAACGTATAAAGGACTATGATTTAAGGGCATGCACCTGGAATGTCCGGACCCTTAATTGGGAAGGTGCCTCTGCCCAGCTGGTTGATGTCCTCGTAAGAGTAAAGGCTGACATCACCGCAATCCAAGAAATGCGATGGACGGGACAAGGACGGAAGAAGGTGGGTCCTTGTGACATCTACTACAGCGGCCATATAAAGGAGCGCAAATTCGGTGTGGGATTCGTGGTGGGAGAGAGACTCCGTCGTCGAGTCCTGGCATTCACTCCGGTGGATGAACGTCTAGCCACAATCCGCATCAAAGCGAGGTTCTTCAACATATCGCTGATTTGCGCCCACGCCCCGACGGAAGAGAAGGACGATGTGACCAAAGATACCTTCTATGAGCGCCTAGAACGTACCTATGAGCGCTGCCCCCGCCACGATGTCAAAATCGTGCTTGGCGATTTCAACGCTAGGGTGGGTAAAGAAGGTGTCTTTGGCACAACAGTCGGAAAATTCAGCCTCCATGACGAAACATCACCAAACGGTCTGAGGCTGATCGACTTCGCCGGGGCCCGAAATATGGTCATCTGTAGCACTAGATTCCAGAATAAGAAAATCCATCAAGCTACTTGGCTGTCCCCGGATCGAATCACTCGCAACCAGATCGATCATGTTGTGATAGATGGACGACATGTCTCCAGTGTTTTTGATGTGCGTACGCTTCGTGATCCCAACATCGACTCGGACCACTATCTTGTAGCAGCTAAGATACGCACCCGCCTCTGTGTAGAAAAGCGCACACGTCAACAAACACAAGGAAGGTTCGACATCGAGAAGCTGCAATCACAACCGACAGCCGAACGATTTTCTACTCGACTTGCACTCCTGCTCTCTGAGAGCACTCATCAGCATCTCGGTATAAGGGAGCTGTGGGACGGCATATCAAACTCCTTACGTACAGCTGCAACCGAAACCATTGGCTTTCGGAAAAGCCAAAAAAACAGCTGGTATGATGAGGATTGTCGTCTCGCAGTGGAGAGAAAACAGACTGCCTACCTCGCAATGTTGCGATCGACCGCAACACGAGCGGGATGGGAAAGATACCGAGAGCTGAAGAGGGAAGCGAGACGCATTTGCAGAAAAAGAAAGAAAGAGGCAGAAATGCGTGAGTATGACGAGCTTGACAAGCTGGCCGACAGGGGTAATGCTCGAAAATTTTACGAAAAGATCCGGCGACTAACTGAAGGTTTCAAGACCGGAGCACACTCCTGTAGGACCCCCAGCGGTGATCTAGTGGTTGATGACCAGAGTATACTGTGTTTGTGGAGGGAACACTTCTCCAGCCTGCTGAATGGCAGTGAAAGTACAACACCAGGAGATGGCGAACCCGATTCCCCAATCGACGACGATGGAACAGATGTTCCATTGCCCGACCGTGAAGAAATTAGAATAGCAATTACCCGCTTGAAGAACAACAAGGCGGCGGGGGCCGATGGATTGCCGGCCGAGCTATTCAAATACGGCGGCGAAGAGCTGATAAGGTGCATGCATCATCTTCTTTGCGAAATATGGTCGGAAGAAAGCATGCCCGACGATTGGAATCTCAGTGTACTCTGCCCAATCCACAAAAAGGGAGACCCCACAATCTGCGCCAACTATCGTGGGATAAGCCTCCTTAACATCGCTTATAAGGTTCTATCGAGCGTACTGTGTGAAAGACTAAAGCCCACCGTCAACAAACTGATTGGACCTTATCAGTGTGGCTTTAGACCTGGAAAATCAACAACTGACCAGATATTCACCATGCGCCAAATCTTGGAGAAGACCCGTGAAAAAAGGATCGACACACACCATCTATTTGTCGACTTTAAAGCTGCTTTCGACAGCACGAAAAGGAGCTGCCTTTATGCCGCGATGTCTGAATTTGGTATCCCCGCAAAACTAATACGGCTGTGTAAGTTGACGTTGAGCAACACCAAAAGCTCCGTCAGGATCGGGAAGGACCTCTCCGAGCCGTTCGATACCAAACGAGGTTTCAGACAAGGTGACTCGCTATCGTGCGACTTCTTTAACTTGATGCTGGAGAAAATTATAAGAGCTGCAGAGCTAAATAGAGAAGGTACAATCTTCTACAAGAGTGTACAGCTCCTGGCGTACGCCGATGATATTGATATCATCGGAAACAACACCCGCGCCGTTAGTTCTGCTTTTTCCCGCCTGGATAAGGAAGCGAAGCGAATGGGTCTGGTGGTGAACGAGGACAAGACGAAATATCTCCTGTCATCAAACAAACAGTCAGCGCATTCGCGTCTTGGCTCCCACGTCACTGTTGACAGTCATAACTTTGAAGTTGTAGATAATTTCGTATACCTAGGAACCAACATTAACACCGATAATAATGTCAGCCTTGAAATCCAACGCAGAATCACTCTTGCCAACAGGTGCTACTATGGACTGAGTAGGTAATTGAAAAGTAAAGTCCTCTCTTGACGAACAAAAACTAAACTCTACAAGTCCCTCATCATTCCCGTCCTACTTTATGGTGCAGAAGCGTGGACGGTGTCAACATCCGATGAGACGGCACTAGGAGTTTTCGAGAGAAAGGTTTTGCGGAAGATTTACGGTCCCTTAAACATTGGCAACGGCGAATACCGCAGAAGATGGAATGATGAGCTGTATGTGTTGTTCGACGACATAGACATAGTCCAGCGAATAAAAAGACAGCGGCTACGCTGGCTGGGTCATGTTGTTCGAATGGATGAAAGTGCCCCAGCTCTGAAAGTTTTCGATGCAGTACCCGCTGGTGGAAGCCGAGGAAGAGGGAGACCTCCACTCCGGTGGAAGGACCAGGTGGAGAAGGACCTGTCTTCACTTGGTATTACCAATTGGCGCCAAACCGCCAAAAGGAGAGATGCGTGGCGCACTGTTGTGGACTCGGCTATAACCGCGTAAGCGGTTTCTACGCCAGTTAAGAAGAAGAAGTTAGTTAGGTTAGATATAATTTCTAGAAGGCAAAAATATTCCAAAAAGTAAAATAATATTTTAGACTTCCTTCCACAACATTAAGTGGAATCAGATGCTTCCGAAACAAGGTAATATATAGTTTAGAGCCACACATGTTGAAAAAATATTCAAAAGCTACTACCCTAGCTTCTACGAAAGAAATGCGAGTTTAACTCGCATGTATATAAGAATAGTATTCGTACCAGCAACTTTGTTATGTTTGTATGGATGTGCGACCGAGTGTTGTTAAAATTTCACCAGAATACTTTGTCAACTAACGGCGAATGCACGTTTATGTGTGTATATGTATGTGTTTAAGTGCGCTATATAAATACTCCGTGTCGAGCGTGTCATGTCAAAGATGTTTGCAGACAAAAGTTTTTGTATTTAATTGTGTGCCAAACGAATGTATGTGTGCAAGTCTGTATGTACGTATGTATGTATATAAATCTATGTGACTACGATTTTCCGGCAATGCGCAATTCGGCAGTTAATTGTCTGCAGTTTCTAAGACAGTAAGTGCGCTTATGTTTTTTATATCAGTAAGAACATGTACAATTCCATGTACGTAATTAAATAAGTATTCCTCGTTGCTTTGGCAGTGAATAGTTGAAGCATTAGATGTGCGTAGACATAGCTTGATACCTCGAAACATACCAGATAAAACCTAACAAAACGATACAAAACCAACAACACTGAAAAAAAACTCAACGAAAAATTAAATTATGCAATAAGTCGGATATTAAGATTTATACATTTAACAACCACCAAAACTCGAAATTAGTAACTGTAATCGAAACCACTTGTCCTCTAAAAAAGTACTGACGAAGTGTGGAAAAACAACAAACATATTATCGTTCCCATGATAGACGGATCTCCCTAAGGTAACGGACCCGGATTTTTAACCGGGCAACTTCTTAATCCTCCAACAATCAAAACATAAAGCGTTTCCCTGACAATAGGTTCTTCATGGCCGAATGGAAAGTCGACTCAGTAACATGTTTCAAATGTTTGTGCGGGTTCTCTAAGCAACGCAGTATGGGTCTAGGAGAGAGGAAACGTTTAAGGATGGAGCTTTCGCCCACACCAGCACCGCCGAGGATAACCAGACTTGTGCGTTCCAATTATGAATATGGCCGACGACGGCTGCTAGGACGACCGACAGTAAGAATTAACTGTTTATTTGATTTGACTGTGTAGACTGTAAGCTGTAAGCTTGTTGGCTGAGCTTAAATGCGCTTATGTTTTTGATGTTTTATAAATCGTTCGTTAAACGTAGCTGTTGGCTTAATAACTGCATTGATTAAGATTATTTTTTGTTTTATTATTTAATCTTCTCGCTTAAAGCGACGGCAAATTAAGCTGAGATTACCATTAATGGTTGATTACAGAATGGTGAATTTAAAACTTCTTATGAATTCTTTACAATTTATGCGATGCTTAAGATGCTATCACTACAAAAAAATAAGGAATTCTCAGACACTTTTCATTGAAATCCAGCAAAAACATTCAAAAGTTCTGAATTATTGCTTGTTGTATGATCCCACATTTGTTTCGTATTTAATTGACTGAAACAAATTTTCTTGTCGTTTGCCATTTGATAATATCTTTAAATTCTACGCAAATCTAATACCACTATGTGGTATAATACCATTGTGTGGCCATAATGTAAGACACTACCAAATCATCTATAAATCATATATTATCATACTTACAAATAAAATTTACTTAAAATAGGCTCAGGCAGAGCAGCTCCGCCAATTAAATGTTCAGAGGTATCTATTATAATGGTAAATATTTGTGTTTAATCAGTTTAATGATTTGTCTAACGCTCTCTCACTGTGTGAAGGATTATGATTACATTTGTTAGGGCAAATATCCGTTGATATGGATTATGATTAGCAATTGCTATTTGGTGAGAAATAGATTTTAAAGTTTGAATTTGGTTTCCGTTTTAATATAT